>NC_064290.1:1824439-1847975 GCF_019186545.1 Solanum stenotomum | reverse complement strand
TGAAAATATACATTTGGCCAACATAAAAAATGAAGTGAATAATACATGTTCATTGATCAAATTAATTAATCAAAATAAATTAATTCATATTCATTGATTGAAAAGTAGACTTCAAAAAAAAATTAAATAAGGATAGAATAGTAAACTTAATTTCTTAATGCACATGAATAAAAATGATGACATATAAATACGAATAGAGAGAATATTAGTTTGAGAAACACATCTCTCTCTTTTATTACACTCTCATTGTGGTGCGTGTACTACACTCTCTCTCTTTTATTTTAAAAAATTATCACATCACACTCCACATGGACAAACATTCCACCTTTACAAAAATTAAATAAATTATTAGTATTTGTTAAAATTAAAGATTAAAACATTATTATCTCCCAAAAAATTAATATTTTTTTATAAAATAAAATGTAAAATATTTTTCTTACCTCACTCATCACTTCCTCTCACCGTCCCCCCTTCCCCACCCATTTTTTTTGTTTAAATTTCTTTTATAAAAGTATTTAATTTTTTTTACTTCATCCCCCCCCCCCAAATACTAATTTAGATATTATTTTATTTTAAAAAAATATATAATTCTACCCACTTCGCCTAACCCTCCGCTTTCAAATTTTTTTTCTTGTTTTATGTTAGATATATACATACCAAAATATTTTTTACTTGCCGCCGCAAGATGATAACGTTCAAATATACTTCTTGAAAAGAAATATAAACGATCGTATGCAATATATTTACCCAACTATGAGTCGGGGTCGATCCCACAGAGAATATGAAAGAATATTGTCAATAGCAAATATTTAACTCGATAGTCATTATNTAACAATGGGGGGTTTAATATGAAATAAAATAAACAAACAATAAAAAGATAGCTTTGAACTAAGTATTTATTTATATTCAGATTATTAATAGTAACTAGGAATGTGTTCCCCATAAGCTCATAACGCAGTAATCCTAATAATAGTAATCATTTTCTAGTGTATTACATGCAAAGTGATAAGTTAGGTATCTCTAAATCCTTGGTCCGGCATCTAGAGAATTTCACCCCGCACCTTGGTCCGGCTACGTGTGTATAATTTACTAACCCTTACCTTTACCTCATATTAGACATCATAATCGATGTTTGGCTTAGTTATTACTTCGCACCAATCGACACTAGCCTATTAGATAGTATCACACTAAATCTATGTTGATAATTCTTTTCTTGTTAATTACCTCCTTGGTCCGGCAAGTAGTAACAAGGCGAGTTCTAACGTTGGCCACCGTTAAAAAGACTTCTAAACGAAAGAATTATCAATGCATGCAAAATACTAGTCAAGAATTGCTTATTTACTATTCATACTTTGTTAATCGCTCATGGTTCCCACAACCCTAGTTATGAAAGTTAGCTACTCATTATCTCAAAAACACAATCAAAATTTATTAAAGTAAATATGCTTGTGTTAATCATAAAAAGTTAAGAACAATAGCTAAACTATCTTTTATTAATCACGAATACAAATAAATAATAAAGGAGAAGAAAGAATAAACCACAATTCTCCGACCTCCACGGCGGCTCTTCCAAAGTTCCTAAGCTAGAAGAAAATTTATATTAGGTCTTGTATCTTGGTTCTTGGCTTCCTCCCCTTAAAGAATAATTTTTCAAGCCCTATTTATAGATATAGAAACCCTAAATAAAATAATTAAGTTCAAGACAAATTAGGAAAAGAAAACCCAAAAGAATTGGATTTCACACGGTACGCGTAAACACTAAACCGCCTTATTTTTTTGTTGCTGCCGCTTGATGCATGGTCTTTGTGACACGTGTCAGGTGCAATTCGCTGTTCTGCCTCCAATTTATTCCATATGCATAAATATTAATATTATATTACAATCCTTCCATTAAGCTGTCTGCTTGATTTTCTTCTTCAACCTTCAATCTTCAATTCATTTTAGCTTCAAACATCTTTATTTTTCCACCAATTTAATTCTATAAATAAAATACACAATTTAGCACAATTCATAAAATTCACACTCAAAAAAGATAAATATAAATAATAAGTGTGAGAAAATAATGATTAAAAATATGTATTTTTAGCCTCACATCACAAGACTTTTTTTAAAAAACTTTTTATTTATGTTATATTCAGTACACAAGTAGAAAAAATTCCTAAAAACATATGTACATATCTAATACAAAACGAGAAAAATGTAAAATAAATAAATATATTATAAACGGATAGTTAAATAAGATGGGTTAGAATTTTATTTTATTTTTTTTGGTAACTGTAATGCTTATTACCAAATTTTCTATATGTACAAAGTTTGGATACTCTGGATGTGGACATCTTCCACTCTCAGAGCCCATCTAATTCAAAAAAAAACTTCCTGCTAGATTCTATTCTAAGGATAGAAATTAAGCTTTTGCATAAAACATATAAATCTAGGTAGCATACTAGCTCTACAATGTATGTCCTGGATGATTGTTCTAATGATCAACTCCATGTTCCTCTCCTTGCTTTGAAAAATTTTGTAGTTCCTCTCTTGCCAAATATAGTAGATTGTTGTTGCAAGTGTCATTCTGTATATTTCTGCTTGTATGGTTTTGTTTGAAGCATGCTCTACAGCCCACGTCAATTCCTCATTCCATCCATTACTGACTCTAATTATTGCTAGCCAGTGCAGGAGTTTTTGCCATATCCCTTTTGAGAATCGACAGGTAAAAAATAGGTGCTGATGTGATTCATTTTCTTCCTTGCAAAGTGGACATATTACTTCACTTGTGATCCCCCATATTTCCAATCTATCTCTGGTGTATAATCTTCTATGAATAGCCAGGTACAATGCAAATATCCATTTAGGATTTCCCTGGTTATTGCATGTCATTCTCCTCCAGGGAACCTTTATATACTCCCCTTTTAGCTTCTTATACATTTCTTTAATACTAAATTCATCTGCCTCCAAAATTTCTGCAAATTGCAGACCTTTTTCTTCCAGCCACTTGCCTGCATGCATGATTTTCCTCACTATCCAAGAAGCCTGATTTGTTCTCACTTCCCATGGTCTTCTACCTTTGAGGTAGAAGGTATGTACCCAAATAATCCATAATTTATCTTTCTTCTTGCTTAGTTCCCACAAGTGTTTTAGCAGAGCTGCTTTGTTCCACACATATATATCAGTAACAGTGAGTCCTCTTGCAACTTTTGGCCAACAAACTGTGTCCCATGCTATAAGAGCCTTTCCTTTAGCTTGTACCTCTCAATTTCATAGGAACCTTTTACATATAGTCTCTATTCTTTTGAGATTTTGCTTTGGTAGCAGAAAGATTTGTGTCCAGAAAGCTTGCATAGCTGTTAAAACACTGTTAACTAGTTGTAACCTTTTTGAATAAGATAAGAATTTGACTGTCCATGTTGTAATTTTTCCGAATATCCTGTCTATTAATGGTTGGCATTGCCCTACTGACAGTTTTTTTTAACTCAAAGGCACTCCAAGGTATCTGAAAGGGAGTAGTCCTTTTACAAAACCTGTTTGCTGCAGTATTAATTGTTGCATCTCTTCTGACACTCCTCCAAAGTAAATACAACTCTTGGCCTGACTTTCTTTGAGCCCAGACACCTTTGAGAAAAGCTGAAAACACTCATATAAGAGAGTACTTGATGTTATATCTCCTCTACTAAACAACAATAGATCATCAGCAAAGCTTAGTTGTATGATGTGTTGTATGTGGCATCTAGGATGATACTTAAACTTTGGATTCCTTCTCAGTGTTTTCAGTAATCTTGTGAGGTAATCCATGGCAAGGAAAAACAAATAAGGTGACAGTGAATCTCCTTGTCTCACCCCTCTCTTTGCTTGAAAAGGTACACTAGGACATCGATTGATCAATATTAAGTAAGACACAGTCCTGACACAGCTCATTGTCCATTCTAAGAACTTTTGAGGAACCTGCATACCAGCTAGTACCTCTTCCAGAAAATGCCATTCCAAAGAGTCATATGCCTTTTGCATATCTATCTTGAACATACAACTAGGTGAGGTTCCTTTTCTTCCATACCCTTTAACCAGTTCATGGCTGAGGAGCACATTATCAGTCAACATTCTACCAGGTACAAAAGCAGCCTGTCCTGGATCAACTAGATAGTTCATGACACTATGAAGTCTTTTTGTGAGCATCTTTGAAAATATCTTATACAAAGTAGTGCAACAAGAAATGGGCATGTATTCTTTTATAGAAGTGGGATGTTTTACCTTAGGAATCAAAGTGACAGAGGTTCTATTTATGGGAGCATACATTTCAGTTGTGAGAAAGAATTGTAAAACAGTTGTTGTTACCTCCTCCCCTATGATTGGCCAAGCTTTTTTGAAGAAATAAGAGTTGAACCCATTCTCTCCTGGTGCTTTTGAATCCCCAATGCTTATAAGAGTTTCTTTCACATCAGCATCCTTGAATGGTTGAATGAGGAACATTTATTGCTCTCTTGTAAGGACTGGTCCATTTTTTAGAACTTCAGGATGTGTAGCTTCCATGTGTTTATTGCATTGACCTAGCAATTTTTGATAAAATCCCACAGCTTCCTTTGTAACATCTGTCGCATCCCTAATAACAGTTCCATCCTCTCTTGTGAGCATGTTGATCTGATTTTGAGCCTTCATTCCTTTCATACTAGCAAAGAAATAAGCGTTGTTAGCATCCCCCAGTTTGAGCCATTGTACTCTAGACTTTTGCTTATATATGTTCTCTTCAATCATACTCCACTTTACCAGTTTAGTTCTCAGTAGTTTTTCCTTATCAATGATGTCTTGTGATATTGGCCTTACTTTCATATTCCTTTGTGTATCTATGAGCTCTCTTCTGAGTGTTTGTACTTTTTTCGAGACTCCCATAAACTCTTTTTGATTGATCTTTTTCATCTCTATCCTTACCATTTTCAGATTCCTCCATACCCCTTTCATGCCTCCTCCTAAAATTTGCCAGCTAGCTTCTACCATTTTCCCTAAAGTCTGGATGTTGTCCTATGCAATTATAAAACCTGAAAGGTCTCTTTCTTATATCACTTTGCTCATCCAGTATCAATCTTAAAGGGGAATGATCTGAAAATAAAGGCTTCATAGCAATGACCTGTTGTGTACCCAGCTTGTTCACCCACTCAACATTAACTATAGCTTTGTCTATTCTGCTATATACATGTCCATTGGTCCTTGTATAATTCCTCTCTCATATCTGCAGTTCAATAAGGTTGGAATCAATCACACTCCTTGAAATCTCTTATTTCTACATCTTGTACCTGACTACCAACTATTCTATCATCTTGTGCTAGTATAGAATTGTAATCCCCCATAATCAACCATAGATCATTAATTTGGCTACTCATTTGATGCATTGCTGCCCATAATGAAGCCCTGGTATTGATAGTATGTAAGCCATACACAGCAGTAAACTGAAACTGTGTATTATCTATTTCCACCAAACCATGTATGTATTGTTCAGCATTTGCCACCTTTTTGAAACTAGCTTCCTTTGGATTCCATATCACCCATATCTTTCCTCTTATATTTGTGTTAGCATTAGTACACCACTCCTATCCTGGTAAACTTCTATTAATAATATGATTTTCTCTATCTTGTCTTACTCTATGCTCACAGATTACTATTAAGTTCACCTTATTCCTTCTCACAAACAACCACAGCTCCTTTTGTTTCATCTCCTGATTAAATCCCCTCACATTCCATGTTACTATCATGAATTGATGGTTGCATAGATGTCATCTTCATTCCACCACTTCCTTCTCCACTCATTTATCCTTTCTCATAAGTCATGACCCCTGCTGTAGGACCCTGTCCTTCTCTTTCTCCTTGTATATTTCTATAGTCCTTTATATTAGAAGTTCTATGTCTTACAGTATGCCACTCTCCTTAACTGTGTTGCTTCATCCTTATCCTTAGTTGATTGCTCTTGCTGGTTTGCTTCAACCTGTTTAGTATCACATCATTGCTCCTTGTTTGTAGTGGGTATCCATTCTTTCCTCTGCACTTGCCCCTGATTCTTCTTTTGGAACTGTATAGGTGCCTCTAGTTTTTCCACACACGAATGCCCCACTTGTAGACATTTCTGGCAAAATATTGGCTTCCATTCATACCAGACTTTCTGCTCTACTACTCTTTCTTTTGTATCCTGTATTTTAATCACCTTTGCCAGGGGTCTAGTAACATCTACTTCCACTAATAGTCTGGCAAAAGAGATTGTACTGACTTGAGTTGTACATTCATCTGCATACAAAAGCTTTCCCAAACTACTACCTATCTTACTCAATACAACTGAATTCTAACAGTTAAGTGGCAGATTTGGGAGTTTAATCCACAATGGAATGGTGGTGAGAATTTCCTCTTTGAAGTTGAACTACGACACCCATGATTTCATTATAACAGGTCTTCTAAGTAAGTGGTGAGGTCCAGAGCATAACACCTTATCCATTTCTTCCTTATTAGCAAACCTCACAACAAAATACCCATCTACATGGTATAGAATTACAGATTTTGTGGAGAAAGTACCTTATTGGTAGCAAACAGATCTGCCCATGGCTTCTTCACTTCTTCAACACTCAATTCCAGCTTCCTCTGTGTTTTGTTTGGTGTTTTCCCTGAGTTACTGTTCCATTGCTTCCCAACAAATTTTGTTGTAGCCCAGATCCAGTTCCTCTTTTGTTCGAGAGCTCTGGCCATTGCTCCTCCATTTTTGTTTTCCCTTTCCCCTTACTAGCATCAACCATCAGTTGTATTTGTGGTCCGTGCAGTGTGAGCATCTGTACTTCTTCAATTGTTTCACTCCTAGTTAACTGCCCAATTGTCGAGCTGCTAGCTACTCCATGGTGTATCTCTTTCTCGCGGTACCTTTGGTTAGCTCTTCTTGGTCATCCCCTCCCCATTTCCGACAAGGTGCAAATTAGTGCACACTAACGTGCGCCGAGAGAGAAAAAGAGATGTTTAAAAATATTTTATAAAAGAATTTTTTAAAAAAAATAAAAGGACGGGGGATTGTGGGGGACGGGGGAGGGGGGGGGGGAGGGAGTGGAGTGAGGTAAGAAAAACAATTTAAATTTTATTTTTAAAAAAATATTTTTTTGGAGGATAGGAATTCTTTAATATTTAATTATTAATTAATATTAATAATTTATTATTTAATTTTTGTCAAGATGAAATATTTTATTCATATGGAATGTCATGTGTCAAGGTTTATTCAAATAAAAGAGAGAATGTATTACACACACCAATGAGGGTGTGTTTTTCAAACTAATAAGTGATAGTTTAGGTATGAAACTCACACTCTCAATAGTTTAGGTATGATTAGGGGAAAATTTAAGTGTGTTTTTGACACTTATCTCATAAACTAATAGTATTAGTTATAGTTAAAGTTAAAGATTAAAGTATTACTATTCCCCCCAAAAAAATTATAAAATAAAATATAATATATATATTTTTACCCCACCCCACGACTTTCTCTCACCGTACCACCCCTAACTCAATTTTTTAGTTTTTTTTCAAAAGATATTCTTTTATAAAAAATTCTTGTTTCGTCCCCGTTCCTCATCCCTTCAAATAATAATTTAGATAATATTTTATTTTAAAAAAACAAAAACAAAATTCCACCCATCCCACACAACCCTCCGCTACCTTTTTTTCTCGTTTTGTTTTAGATAAATATATTTTTTTGCTTGCTTCAAAACTTTTTTTAAAATAATTTTTTTATTTCTATTATCTTCAGTACATAAATAGAAAATAATATTTTCTAAAAATATATATACACATCTAACACAAAACGAGAAAAATATAAAAAATAATAATAATAGATTAGGAGCAGAGGGTGAGATGGGGTGAGGTAGACTTTTATTTTATTTTTTAAAAAAAGTAATATCAAACGTTTTTGGAAGGAGTGGAGAGAAGGCGAGGTATAAAAGAATTTGAAAAAATAGAAGGACGGGGAATTATCCGGGGGAAGGGGTAAGGAGATGGTGGAGTGGATGAGAAAAATTATATATATATGTATATATATATATATATATGGAATAGTTATACTTTATACTTTAGTTTTTAACTAATATTAATGGTTTATTTAATTTGGGAAAAGGTAGAAGTACCTCCCTAGATTATGACCCAAATTTCAGAGACACACCTTAACTAAACTAAAGTCCTATTATCGCCTGAACTCATTTTTTTTTGTAATTTTATATACCTTTTTGGCTTACGTGACATCCAAATATATCCCACGTGCCTCAATTGTGTGGAGTCGCGGGGTGTGCCACATAAGCCAAAAGGTGTACAATATTATATATAAAGTGAGTTTAGAAGGATAATAAGACCTTAGTTTAGTTAAGGTGTATCTGTAATTTCGGTCATAGTCTAGAGAGGTATTTGTGCCTTCTCCCATTAATTTTTATCAAAGTAAAATATTTTATCGTTGTGATTTTGCAAATAAAAGAAAGAGTGTATTACTTAAATATGTTTCTCAACTTACACGATTTTCTTTGTCCTCTTTGATTGCTTTAATTCTTTACTTCCTCTGTGTCTCTCTGGGTCCATCCTATGAATTTCCTAGCCAATAATAGTATGCCACGTGTGTAAACATGCATAAAAAATCCGTTTTTGAGTCGTGAAGTGTAAGAATGGCATAAGAAATTACTGTTCTCTCTTTATGTTATGTTCTTACCAACTAAGGAATCAAAGAATCTTTGTTGGGTTTTAGACTTGTAGGGAAACAAGAAGAATAAAAGGCCTACAAGTGTTAAACTGGTCTTTTAGATTTTATCCATCAAAGAAAAAAAAAGGTATGTTGAAGAGCTACCTACCTAATCAAATCTTTCTTTAGTTTTACAGTTTTCCATGTTTGTGTTTTACCTAAATCCTCTTTTTTTCCATTTGGGGTTTGCTTTTTGTGAATGAATATGAGTTAAGGATTGGATTTTTAGTACATGTTGTTGATATAGATTGTGTTTTTGTCTTGGAGTGAGAAAATCTTGTGTATATTTATCTTTGTCGTGTACTATTTCCTCTTTTTCCGATTTATTTGTCTGATTTAATTTATCGACATTTAAGAAAATAAATAAAGACTTTTAAATCTTGTTCTATTAAACTAAACATCCATATTGTTGTAGAATGTATGAAAATGGCATTTAATCTTAATTTTGAATTAATGAACAGCTAAATATAATATATATTCTTTTGAATGGACTTGAAAGAAAAATCAATTGAAACAGGGTACCATTTTATTTTCAGAATGCCCTTCTCTTACTTGATTCAGATTGCTGCTCTTATTTTTGGATGTTAAGCGTAATTTCTTTTGGTACATTAGAAAGAAAAATAAAAAACTTAAAGTTGTTCATAAGCAATATGCTTAAGTTGGAAACTTTATGTTCTTAATTAAGTGCATGAATCCAGAGTATTACAGAGCCTCTTCATGATTGTGATTCTCCACAAACAAGTAGTTTTTGGATATGCGCTTTGTACGTGTACTTGAACGAGTATGTAAGTTTTAAAAAAATTGGATAAATGCAATGCTTTTGACTTAATCATTTGTCTAACATTGTTTGGCCGGGCACAAAATTTGAGAAATAAAAAGACTTTTGTGACACCTTGGATATCCACACATGATGGATCTAAACATGTACAATGCTGCAATGAAAGGGATTATGGAAGATGGTGATTTTTCACTTGTGATCATCTGAAATGGGAGAAATTAGAAAATGGTTACCAAGTTACTCCAAAGGGAAACACAATCCTCCATGTGGCAGCTCTCTTTGGCCAACGAGGTTTCGTGGGAGAATTCCTTAAGATTACCCCGGCATTATTATGCTATAAGAATAAGAAAAATGAAATTGCGCTTCACATTGCAGTTAATGCAGGACAAAGTGAAGTGGTGAGTGAACTACTTAGCGTAGAAGGAAAAGAGACACTTGTGAGGATGACGGATGACATTGGAGATACGGCCTTGCACAAGGCTATGAGAGGTGGACACATTGACATTGTCAGGATGTTGGTGAAATTATTACTAGATCCTGAACACGACTTCCCAGCCAATAAGGCAGGGGAGACACCACTTTATTTGGCAGCAGAGTCTGGTTTTCATGATGCTTTGATTGAAATCTTGAACGTTTGCAAAGAACAAACTACTTATGTTGCAGGTCCATCCAATCGAACACCTCTACATGCAGCCATAATTCAAGAACACACGGGTAAGTACCTTCTGGAAAATGATTTATATATTTGCCTGCCTTTGGTTAAGTTTATTTCAATAAATATATTCACTCCTTCTTTATGAGTCAAACGAAAAAAATCAATATCCATTAATTACATCCAGAATGTGCGAGATCACTATGGGAATGGAATAAAACTTTATGCGAAGAAGTTGATAAATGGGGTTGGAATTCTCTACACTATGCTGTTAAACAAGGATTGAATGAAATAGTTTCCGATATGTTGGGATGGAAGAAATCTTTAGCCTACCTTCCGGCAGGCAGTGAAAAAGACTGGACGACAACATCTCACATTGCTGCTAGTGAAGGTGATATATTCATGATATATGAGTTATTAAGCCACTGCCCAGATTGTTGGGAAATGCCTAATAGCAATGGTCAAAATGCACTTCATGTTGCCTTATTGAACGGTCACGAAATGTTCGTCTCTTGCTTCCTTGAGTTGGAATTTTGTAATAGCCTTGTTGATGAGGCAGATAATGAAGGCAATACTCCACTCCATTTGCTTGCTGCCTCTGGGGACAATGTGCCGCAAATAATATTAGACCATCCTAGAGCAAAGAAGATGGCATTTAACAAACAAAATCAGACTCCACTTGACAAAGTAATGTCTCGTACACGGACAATAACGAAGGTACATTTTAATAAGTATAAATTATAGGAACCACGTATTATAAGTACTAAATAACATTCTATCCCTTCTAGTTTTCTATTTACCAAAAATCCCTTAAAAATGATGTTTGCAGGATACATAGCGTTGTGCACGGGATACATTAGGTTTGATACATTCCACATAGCGAGATACATAACGTTGTGCACGAGATACATTAGGTTTGATACATTCCACATAGCGGGATACATAGCGTTGTGCACGGGATACATAGCGTTTGATACATTCCACATAGCGGGATACATAGCGTTGTGCACGGGATACATGCGGGATACATAGGTAAAATAAGAGATTTTTGAAAATTTTGAAATAAGTAGGGATAAATGGATATTAAGGTAAGTAAAGGAGTGTAGTTAAGTAATTTGTCCTTTTAATAATCCGCAAATTTAATTTCTTTCAATTTGTTTGTCTAGTTGACACGTAAATAAGATTTTTGAATCTCCTCATCTTAACTAAAGATATAATGTATCAAAATTATACCATTTAAATATATATATATATATATATATAGTAATGAGTATATCTTTTCTATTTTTGTAGTTTTAGTATATTAAGTAAATATTTTTATTATTTTAAATAATTTTAGTATGTTAAATAATTATTTTACAATTAATTTCATGTGGTTCGTTGAATTGTTAATTCGTGAATCTCCTTTGAAATCTAAATTTTCAAGATTCCTCTCTTCGGTTCTTTTTTTCTTGTAATAATAGAATATAATGATTAAATAAACTTCTTATGGGTTCGAGTATGCAAAATATAGAAAAACTCCTAACAATTCAAGGACCTAACTTTTTCCGACAAGAGAGAGTTACTCAGATGATAAGCATTCATTACTTCCAACCTTAAAGTTGTAAGTTCCAGTTACCAAGGAAACAAAGGTGTACTATACCAACAAGAGTTGTGGTGAAACAATAGATACTACTTCATTCTTAAACAGAGATTTTGGATTCGAGTTCTCCTAGCTAGGTACATACTCACATTTGTTAGGGAACGTTTTACCCCTAGTATGAAACTTTTCGAGGTAAATATAAATTTTATCGGACTTCAATATGAATACCAGAAATTAAATGAAAAATCATAAAGGAGGAACAAGATTAATATTTAATCAACCCTTCAAAACTACTCAATATTTAGTTGCATTTTAATGTGAAAGACTGGCTGACACTTTAGCCTCTCATTCTAGGACTTTCACGTACAATCATTTCCATTAAGGTAGAGATCGACTCATTCATTCATTAGTACTAAAAGCTTAAAAAAAACATTAGTATGGTATTGTATTGAAATTTGAAACTTTTGTTCAAAATTTTCTATAGGTGAAACTCAAATAGAGTGCAACTACTAAAATTTCAAACTTATAATTAATATAATATAATTTATAATCACAAATTTTACTGAAACGTCTCTGCTTTCTCTCCTTCTCTAGAGAGAAAGGGATAAAAGGCAGACCAGATAACGAAGATATAGTATTAATCATAAATAAAAACACACATCACTAAATTACATAAAAGAAAAATTTAAGAATCTAGTGACTATAATATATTGTAATTTAAAGCCACAAATCTCATTGAAAATCCTTTGTTTTCTCTCCTTCACTGGAGAAAGATGGAGAAAAGGGAAATGAGATGACGAAGATGTCACGATCCGAGTCTACACCTTGGACGTGGCCGACACTCGATAACCATTGTTGGTCCCCAAGCGAACCCTCATCCTGGTTGACTACAAGCGGAAGACTAACTCAAGCATACAAAGCTTAAAAAATGAATAAAATTCATGAAACTTAAATACAAAGCTTTAACTCAATAGAAAACTCTAAATAATATAAATTATTCAACTCGCCAACAAATAGGCAACTTAAGTCTTTAAAACATTCAACAAAATAAATGAACAGACTTCTGAAACTCTACTTTCTATCTATGAAGCCTCTAACTAACAAAGATGGAAGTCGGGACAAGACCCACGACATCCTAACAAAATTGAAAAGTAAATAAAATCCTCTGCAAGCAAGGAGGCTCACCATAGCTAACTCAAACTCCATGTGGTATCAACTAAGCTCTTATTGATGATCCCAATTACCTGAATCTGCATCATGAAAGGATGCAGGCCAAATGGCTCAGTACGTGGAATGTACGAGCATGTAAGGGAAATTCTAAAGCACAACATAAGCTTGAACTTGATAAAAAGGAAACATACTTACCTCTTCTCAACTCACTCAACTAACTAAACTCAGGAATAAGATACTCAACTCAAAGATAAAATATTCAACTCAGTGAAATAAGGCTCAACTCAATAATAAGATATTCAACTCAATGAAATAAGGCTCAACTCAATAATAAGACACTCGACTCTTGGTACTCAAACTCTAGATACTTAACTCAATATAAAGCAACAATAAGAGATGCAATATATATGGAAGGCTTTTAAAATAGTAGAAAACAACTCAGTGTATTTAAGAATACAATAACAACTCAACTTATATATAATAAAATCTAATATAACTTTGTGGGAGTTTTTTCTAACCGACAACCACCACTATGAGCCTAAGTGATGATACAACGTCTTGCCCACGCAGTCAGAACTGTCTTATATTTTGCCGTCGTATGGAACGCCTTAACTAAGTGGATCCACTAGTCTATGCTAAAAAGCACTAAGGAATCATCTAAAAAGTATGATCCTTTCTACCCATGATGGCTACATAGTTTATGGAGACGTGAGTTATCTGAACTCAAACTCGTCCCCATATCGATGCTCAATACTACTCCCAAAATACTCAGCTCAAATATTTAAAAACATAACTTTTTCATTGATTTGAGATAATTACTCAAAAATCTTTCTCTTAAAAGAGATGGTACTCAAACTGCTCAAAATTCTTTTGGAAATCTCAATTTTCTCTCATCTTAAATATGAAAACATTTACTCTTGGGAATACTTAGTTTCCATATATCATTTTAAAGAAAATGAACTTTACTCTTACTCTTTACTCAACTTAAAGCTTAAGTCTTAAAACAAAGTTAAAAAGTTTGAAAAAGACTTCTTAAAATATGGTTCATACCGAATTATGGAGGTGAACGACTCAATGCAAAGTTTTCAATAACCATAGATGGAACTCAAGAACTTCAATGATACTACTCATTTCAAGAATGCTCAACTCAGAGGGTTCATGTGAAATTATGTGCATGAACTACTAAACTCAAGGACTCAAATATACTTCTCATCTCAAGACTGTTCGACTTATAGGGTTCATGCAGAATTATGGGCATGAAAAATTCAACTCAAGGACTTTATGGGTAACATGTAATAGTACCATGATTAGAAATATAATCTCAAAGGGGATTAGTAACTCAATACTCAAGACTTAGAACTTGAAGATACTATTCATCTCAATGATACTCAATTTATGGATTCCATGCGGAATTTATGGGAATGAACGACTCAACTCGAAGATCTACATAACTACATGGAACTCATGTATACGACTCTTCTCATTCTCTTACTTACTTCCTCAAAACTTAGTTCAAATCAATGATGGATCTCAAAGGATTCACAATTGAACTCAAAGGCTTTTCTTGAACTCTACTTTTAACTCTCTCTTGAATGTGAATTATGAATTCAAGAGTTTTGGTTCATAATATGCAGATATCGCGATGACTAAATAGATTCATGAATACATTTTCCTCACTCTCATACTCACTTGCTCGAGTCTTGAAACAAGTTATTAGAAATTGTCGAAGACTCCTAAAAAAGACTCAAAGAGACTTTCTCAAAAATGTTTGAAAGAACTCCCAAAACTCGATTCTCAACTCTACCTTGAATTTGATTTATGAATTCAAGGTTATGATTGTGATAAGAAAGATCCCGTGATGTTTAGGAGTGTGTTTAGATAGTTAAACATGAGAAACGGTTGAAAAACACTGTCTGGGGAGCAAGTTCGCGATGCGGAGATGAATTAAAATGTTTGGTCAAAATAATTTTTGAAATAGTGGAGTCAGCGGCCTCTCCGTGACGCGGAGAGAAAATTTTCACACTGAAGCAACAGGTCCGCGATGCGGACTTGGGACCTGTTCCTTGTCTGACTTTTTCTTCCTCATTTTTTAACCACAATTCACCTAAATTTGATTTTTTTTCTCAATTTCTCTTTAGATTCAGATACCCAATACATGTACTCAAGAATCTAATCAAACACAACTCTAAAATCGACTTGATTTCCTCAAGAACTCATCAACATCATCTTAACTCAAGAACGAAATCCAATTTCAAGAACACAATTCAAGAACATTAAACCTTTATCTTTCTAAAATGAATTTAACACTGAAATTAACATGATTGGCGTGTGGGTGAACAAACCCAACACTATGGAAGCTTACATACCTCTCTGGGATTAAACCCATGGCGAAAATCCCCAACAAAACGCAAGACTCTCGATGCACGCTTTGATCCTCTCTTCTTTTCTCTTCTTGAACTCTCAACTAAAACTCTAGGCATATTTTAGGATTATAAAACTGAACCTAATAGGATTATATCCCTAAAACATTACTAAAAATAAATTAAATTTGATTGGGTAAGGTAAAGACCAAAATACTCCTTTCTATTTTCGGGTAACTTTTCTTAACTGGGCAGTCTAACTTCAAAACGGAATATCTCACTCATCCGAACTCAAAACTTAGAAAACTCGGGACGTTGGAAAGAGGACTCGAAGGGCTTTAATTTAATATCGTATGGGTCTCCTAACTCATCCTGTACTAAAAGTTATGGTTGTTTGAAGTTGACCCAAAACTTAAGAAAAACTTAGGAATTAGTTGAATGCTTTTCTCTTTTGTTCTTCTTGAAACTTAAATTGCTACATCTAGTGACCTTAACACTCAAGAAATTTTAAATTCCTTGCAAAAATCTCAGTCACTACGAAGAACAGTTTGAGCCTTAGCTCAAATTTTTTTTGGAGTGTTACAATATCTCCCCCTTGGGATCATTCGTCCTCGAATGACGACTAGACAGGGTATAGAATGTGATTGCTCTTACTAAGGTCTGAGTCTAATGGTATACTCTTACTCTATTCAAGCTTAACCCAAATCCTTAGGTTCGGCTTTTATACCTTTCTATAGGGAATTTCATCCCAAGACTATTACTCCTTACCACCACATTCAAGCTTAGTACTCTTACAACTCCATGAACTCCTACTAACTAACTCTTTCGGAACCAACCAAGGGCTCTCATTTAACTATTTCTCATAGTAAAACCTCATACTCTTCTTCATTCTCATTTATAACCTTAGATGGAACTATCATACTATTACTATCACGATAAGAACATCAACCTCCTCTTTCTAACATCACTCTATTACGTATACTGAAAGGACTTCCGAAAGGATGTCTCCCATACTTTTTGGAACTCATTACTATCTTACTCTCAAACACTTGACTTGATTTCTCATTTTGTCATCTCCCCCTTAAGTCTAAAGCTGACACTCGAAAGCTAATGACATATCCTATTATCTCTAACTTGGTCTACATCATCTTTTACTCTAACACTTGGGAGAATGTTATTTTATGACTATCGAACTCTCAATAAGCAGGTACGAAGACTTCTTTCTAAGGTGTTTCTCTTAACATCTTCTGATTACATACCCTCTTGGTATACCTCTTAATGCTCTTGTTACTCTTGTGACTTAGCCACATTTCACTGCCCTTATCTAAAGGTTAGGATCTCTCACTTGTACCACTCATATTCATTACAGCTAACTCCTCAATTCCTCACCTACTATATGTCAAGTCTACCAGATCAAATCTCAAGACTAACATCATCACTCTCATGTTGTCATTCTTTGGATCATGACACGTCTCAAATTCAAGCTTAATGTTCATTACTAAATCCAAATATTAATACGATTGTTCGCCTACTATACTATACCGCATTACTTAATCAGTTTTATAACCTTTTGAACATCATGACCCTCTGAAACATATCATAAGCCTAGCTTAGATCTATCACTTCATGAATACTCTGATCTCTTATTCAACACATAAATTTAGTCTCCTCTATTACGATGGCACATCGACATCAACTATATTCGGGTTAACAAATATATACTCTATCTTATCTTAACTAACAACTCTTACTATACCCATAAGGAAAACTCTTCATAAAAAACTTACTGGTGCATGACTATATGAACATAGCTCACATCATCACTATCTCCCTTTCTAAGATTACTAAGCATCTGCATACTTTCCTCTAACTTTGGGCTCTTTCACTACTACTGCTCATGATCTCGTAACTCATGCTACCTTTTCGGGTGAAAATCTTACCCAAGTTCTAAACAATTTTCTTAAAAAGGATCTGAGCTGAAACAAGGCTTAAGGAAAATATTATAATTCATTGTTAGCTCAAATGCACGATTCACATAATTATGGGTGCATTCATCTGAAACTGAACACTTAACTCACTCACAGGCTTCTCTCAAGCCCCTTTACATTCTCATGACCTCCTCAAGACTCTTGCTAAAAATAACTCATCCATAGGGATTTTTCGACTTTACTTTTCAACCACCTTTAGTATGAGGGGTAGTTGAATGAATCTGAGAACGCACGAGTTAAAATAAATTTCTATGACATAGCTCTATTACACGACTAAGAGTATGAAAGAAGGAAACTTTTCTAAAATGTCTGTAGTCCCTCATTTATAGAAGCGGGGCCTTCAGAACCATAAACAAGACCCTACTGACACAACTTCATAGACACCCAGTACACTTGAACTCTGTGCTCTGATACAAAGTTTGTCACGACTCGAGTCTACACCCTGGATATGACCGACACTCGAGAATCATTGTTGGTCCCCAAGTGAACCCTCATCCTGGCTGACTACAAGCCGAATACTAACTCAAGCATACAAAGCTTAAAAAATGAATAAAATTCATGAAACTTAAATACAAAGCTTTAACTCAATAGAAAACTCTGAATAATATAAATTATTCAACTCACCATAAAATATGCAACTTAAGCCTTTAAAACATGCAACAAAATAAATGAACAGACTTCTGAAACTCTACTTTCTATCTATGAAGCCTCTAACTAATAAAGATGGAAGTCGGGACAAGACCCACGACATCCTAACGAAATTAAAAAGTAAATAAAATCCTTCGGAAGCAAGGAGGCTTACCATAGCTAACTTGAACTCCATCTGGTATCAACGAAGCTTTTATTGATGATCCCTATTACCTAAATCTACATCATGAAAGGATGCTTGCTAAATAGCTCACTACATAGAATATACGAGCATGTAAGGGGAATTCTAAAGCACAACATAAGCTTGAACTTGATAAAAAGGAAACATACTTACCTCTTCTCAACTCACTCAACTAACTAAACTTAGGAATAAGATACTCAACTTAAAGATAAAATATTCAACTCAGTGAAATAAAGCTCAACTCAATAATAAGATATTTAACTCAGTGAAATAAGGCTCAACTCAATAATAAGACACTCGACTCTTGGTACTCAAACTCTGGATACTCAACTCAATATAAAACAACAATAAGAGATGCAATATATATGAAAGGCTTTTAAAATAGTAGAAAACAACTTAGTGTATTTAAGAATACAATAACAACTCAACTTATATATAATAAAATATAATATAACTTTGTGGGAGTTTCTCTAACCGACAACCACCACTGTGAGCCTAAGTGATGTTACAATGTCTTGCCCATGCAATCAGAACTGTCTTATATTTTGCCGTCATATAGAATGCCTTAACTAAGTGGATCCACTAGTCTATGCTAAAAAACACTAAGGAATCATCTAAAAAGTATTATCCTTTCTACCCATGATGGCTACATAGTTTATGGAGACGCGAGTTATCTGAACTCAAACTCGTCCTCATATCGGTGCTCAATACTACTCCTAAAATACTCAACTCAAATGTTTAAAAACATAACGTTTTCTTTGATTTGAAATAATTACTAAAAAAATCTTTCTCCTAAAAGAGATGGTACTCAAACTGCTCAAAATTCTTTTGGAAATCTCAATTTTCTCTCATCTTAAATGTGAAAACATTTACTCTTGGGTATACTTAGTTCCCATATATCATTTTAAAGAAAATAAACTTTACTCTTACTCTTTACTCAACTTAAAGCTTAAGTCTTAAAACAAAGTTAAAATGTTTGTAAAAGACTTCTTAAAATATGGTTTAAGCCGAATTATGGACGGGAATGACTCAATGCAAGGTTTTCAATAACCATAGATGGAACTCAAGAACTTCAATGATACTACTCATTTCAAGAATACTCAACTCATAGGGTTCATGCGTAATTATGTGCATGAACTTCTCAACTCAAGGACTCAAAAATACTTCTCAACTCTAAATTGTTCAACTTATAGGGTTCATGCGGAATTATAGGCATGGAAAATTCAACTCAAGGGCTTCATGGGTAACATGTAATAGTACCATGATTAGAAATATAATCTCAAAGACGATAATGAACTCAATACTTAGAACTTGAAAATACTACTTCTCTTTATGATACTCAATTTATGGATTCCATGCAGAATTTATGGGCATGAACGACTCGACTCGAAGGTCTACATAACTACATGGAACTCATGTATATGAATCTTCTCATTATCTTACTTCCTCAAAATTTAGTTCAAATCAATTATGGATCTCAAAGGATTCACAATTGAACTCAAAGGTTTTTCTTGAACTCTACTATTAACTCTCTCTTAAATGTGAATTATGAATTCAAGAGTTTTGTTTCATGATATGGAGGATATCGTGATGACAAAATAGACTCATGAATACATTCTCCTCACTCTCATACTCACTTGCTCGAGTCTTGACACAAGTTACTAGAAATTGTAAAATACTTCTCAAAAAGATTCAAAAGGACTTTCTCAAAAATGTTTGAAAGAACTTACAAAACTCGACTCTCAACTCTACCTTGAATTTGATTTATGAATTCAAGGTTGTGATTGTGATAAGAAAGTTCTCGTGATGTTTAGAAGTGTTTTAGATAGTTAAACATGAGAAACGGTTGAAAAACACTGTCTCGAGAGCAAGTCCGTGACTTGGAGATGAATTAAAATATTTGGTCGAAATAATTTTTGAAATAGTGGAGTCCGCGTTCTCTTCACAACGCGGAGAGAAAATTTTCACACTGAAGGAACAGGTCCGCGACGCAGACTTGGTACATGTTCCTTGTCTGACTTTTTCTTCCTCGTTTTCTAACCCCAATTCACCTAAATTTGATTCTTTTTCTCAATTTCTTTTTAGATTCAGATACCCAATACATGTACTCAAGAATCTAATCAAACACAACTCTAAAATCGACTCGATTTCCTCAAGAACTCATCAATATCATCATAACTCAAGAACGAAAGCCAATTTCAATAACACAATTCAAAAACATTAAACCTTCATCTTTCTAAAACGAATTTAACGTTGAAATTAACATGATTGGTGATGTTTGCGTAATCAAGACACAACTTCCGATTCAAGTGTCTACGATAGTACAATAGTAATATAACCCAACCGAATGGGTTGGGGTCGAGTCCCAAGAGAGTGGTTTCTGTGAATTAAGAGTTAAGCGCAAATATGCTAGAGTTAACCATAGCTAAAAACATTATCGAGTAAAAACATAATAAATTAAGGAGTTGACACAAATGTCAATTATCAAGGGGAGTTTATAGTCAATTGACAACTAAAACAGTGAAATTACAAAGATACGAATATAGGGAGACGTGATTCTTGGGATGTGATAGAAATACAGGAAAAAATATACAATCGGGTAAATGTTATTTATAGTCAATTGCTGAACATTTGTAACTAGGCTAGACTTTAGTGTGGGTAAATTCTCTCTCGAGTAACTTACCCCGAATCAACTCGGTTTCTCTCGAACACCGAGTTGCCACAATTAAGCACAACTTTCGCCTTAGCCCATTCACTATCTCGAGCTGAATGTGTAGGAAAAGGCATAGGATTCACTCTTTCGAGCTGAACCCACGATGACCCAATAACCACCGGCTATCAATTTAGTAGTCTTAGATTTAAAACCTCTCTCTCGAGTAAGCCAAAAACACTAAGATGAAATCGTATTTGCAACTACAATCCCTTTAAGTTCAAACACAACTAATAAACGAAATAACATTTAAACAATAAATAGACTAACAATAAGCAATATCCAATATGAAATCTAACCCATATTCATAAAATCACACCCCAATAATTGGGGTTTTAGCTAGACATAGAAAAAATGAAGAAAATGATACCAAATCGAAGTAACATCAACTGGTTATGATTTACATTCACTTCAAACGAGTCTAGAATGAAGATTCTTGGATACCCACTTCCAATTTCTTGGAGTTGAAAACCTTCAAAATCTTAAAGCTTAAGAACAATGACTCCCAAAAACTCGAAGAACTAAAAACTGAAAATATTCTAAGTCTCAGTAATAATTCTCTACAACTTGATACTAAGCCACATAATTAAATAAGTATTTATAGTTTTCAAAAATTTGTGTTGCGAAAGATCATTCGGCGCAATTAGTTAAGATCACCGAAGCACTCGACGATACGCCCTTTCGTTTGCTTCATCACCTTTTAGCTTTTGCCTTCAGCATCTTCGTGTTCTGGATCATTGGGCAATATAGTATTGCTTCACAAAACTGTTCGGCGACACGCCGACTACTCCCTTTCATCGCTAACTTGATATTTTCCTTTAGGGCTCAACACACTGGAGCTTTGGGCGAGGTTAAGGCCATTCGGCGACTCGCCTAATGCATTAGGCGATCCTCATGCCTTCTTTTCTTCGTCTTTTCATTCGTTTTGTTCCTTTTTTCCAAGTAGTGTCCATGCTTTGCCTCAAACTCCAAATACCTGAAACTTAAGGATTTACATCAGTTATTGAGACAAAATATGCATTTGAGGACACTAAATCTATCAAAATAAAACCCGAAATGAGTCCAAATTGCAGACTCATCAATTGGCGTGTGGGTGAACAAACCCAACACTATGGAAGCTTACATACCTCTTAGAGATTAAACCAATGACGAAAATACGCAACAAAACGCAAGACTCTTGACGCACGCTTTGATCCTCTTTTTTGTTCTTTTTTTTTTCTTCTTGAACTCTCAACTAAAACCCTAGGCATATTTTAGGATTATAAAACTGAACGTAATAGGATTAGACCCCTAAAACATTACTAAAAATGAATTAAATTTGATTGGTAAGGAAAAGACCAAAATACCCCTTACTAATTTTGGGTAACTTTCCCTAACTGGACAACCTGACTTCAAAAGGGCATATCTCAATCATCCAAACTCAAAACTTAGCAAACTCGGCGGCATTGGAAAGAGGACTCGAAGGTCTTTAATTTAATATTTTATGGGTCTCCTAACTCATCTTGTACTAAAAAGTTATGGTTGTTTTAAGTTGACCCAAAACTTAAGAAAAACTTAGGGATGACTTGAATGCTTTTCTCTGTTGTTTTTATTGGAACTTAAGGTGCTACATCTAGTGACCTTAACACTCAAGAAATTTTAAATTCCTTGCAAAAATCTCACTCACTACGAAGAACGGTTCGAGTCTTAGCTCAAAAATTTTCTGGAGTGTTACAGAAGATCAACTAACTAGGAGAAATCAAGAAACCAATATGTCACTCTCCGAGCCTATACAGTAGACGTGGCAGGCCCTCGAGAATCATTGCTGGTCCCTAAGCGAACCATTGGCCTGACTGACTACTTAACGGAAGACTTACTCAACCATAACAAGCTTAGAAATAGTATTATAAACGTTTAAGCTTAACAATTTCTCAATTCAACTATTTGAAAATAATTAAGTTCAAAAATAGTAATACTCTATAAAACAATTTCAAAACATTTCAACAAAAGGAAAAGTAATGAGAGACTTTTCAACTCTAACTATATATAAAGCCTCTAGTACTAAGATAGATGTCGGGATAGAACCCTCGACAACTCAACAAAAGCAGGAAATAAGTGTGATGCCCTCCAAAAAGCAAGAAGGCTCACCAAAGCTAGTTAGAGTGCAAATGGTATCAATGAAGCGCCAACTTATGACCGTGAACATCTGTATCTGCATCATAATAAGATGTAGATCAAATGACATCAGTACATTGAATGTACGAACATGCAATGGGAAACTGAAAGCATGGATAACTGAGCTGACAAGACTAGGAGAAATACTCACCTTAACTCAACCCTAATACAAAAACATTAATAAGAGATGTAATGTTTAAAGCATTATAAAACATACGATATAACTCAATTATGTATAATAATACAATAAAATACTATTTACTCTTATTTGAGAGTTTCTCTAACCGACAACTATCACCATCAGGTATGTGATGATACAACGTCTCGCCCACGTTACCAGAACTCTCATATACCTTGCTGGGGTATAGAAACCTCAACTAAGTGGATCCACTAAGCTATGCCTAAAAGTAATAAGAATTCATCTAAAAAGTATGATCATGCACCCATGTTGGCTATATGGTTTATGAGGAATGTGAGTTGTCTAAACTCATCCTCATATCAGTGCTCAATACTACTCTCTCTCTCTCTCTCTCTCTCTCTCTCTATATATATATATATATATATATATATATATATATATATATATATATA
>NC_064290.1:1735679-1822251 GCF_019186545.1 Solanum stenotomum | reverse complement strand
AAGCATGTTTTGCATGGTCATCATACTTAGTACATTTTGTGTACTAACCCATATTCTTCATATTTTTACTATAAGTGTAGGTTCCGGCAAGTGATCCCTCCTAGCTAGTTTGAAGTGTTGGATTGCTTTCCTCCAAGACTTGGTATGTCCTCATGGATTCGAGGATAAGACTTTTAAGTTCTTTTGTTCATGTAATAGACTTAATAGACTTCTTTTGATTGTAAAGGGTCGTGTCCCTACTTATGTTTTGTGACTGTCTAAGATGGTCATGTGAGACTTAGACTTCCGCTGTGTGTTTTTAAAGTTGTTTTAATGAAGTTTAAATGTGTGGATGTAAATAAGTTTTTTTTTATTCCGCACTATTTTCATTATTGAATGCAATGAATGACTATGTGGCTCGTATAAGACCCATTCGGGGTCGAATACGCCATGTTACGACTAGGGGGTACTCTCGGGTCGTGACATGAACTTAACATGATTGGTGTGTGGGTGAACAAACCCAACACTATGGAAGCTTACATACCTCTTAGGGATTAAACCCATGGCGAAAATCCGCAACAAAACGCAATACTTTCAATGCACGCTTTGATCCTCTCCTCTTTTCTCTTCTTGAACTCTCAACCAAGATCCTAGGCATATTTTAGGACTATAAAACTGAACCTAATAGGATTATATCCCTAAAACATTACTAAAAACAAATTAAATTTGATTGGGTAAGAAAAAGACCAAAATGCCCCTTACTATTTTTGGGTAACTTTCCTTAACTGGGCAGCCTAACTTCAAAAGGACATATCTCACTCATCCGAACTCAAAACTTAGAAAACTCGGCGCCGTTGGAAAGAGGAATCAAAGGGATTTAATTTAATATCTTATGGGTCTCCTAACTCATCTTATGGGTATAGAATGGGATTACTCTTACTAAGGTCTGATTCTAATGGTATACTCTTAATCTATTCAAGCTTAACCCAAATCCTTAGGTTCGGGTTCTATACTTTTCTATAGGGAATTTCATCCCAAGACTATTGCTCTTTACCACCACATTCAAGCTTAGCACTCTTACAACTCCACAGACTCCTACTAACTAACTCCTTTGGAACCAACTAAGGGATCCCATTTAACTATTTCTCATAGTAAAACCTCATCCTCTTATTCATTCTCATTTATAACCTTAAATGGAACTATCACACCATCACTATCACGATAAGAACATCAACCTCCTCTTTCTAACATCACTCTATTACGTATACTAAAAGGACCTCTGAAAGGATGTCTCCCATACTCTTTGGAACTCATTACTATCTTACTCTCAAACACTTGACTTGATTTCTTATCTTGTTATCTCCCCCGTAGGTCTAAAGTTGACACTCGAAAGCTATGGACACATCCCATCATTTCTAACCTGGTATACATCTTCTTTTACTCTAACACTTGGGAGAATGTTATTTCATGACTATCGAACTCTTAATAAGGTACTAAGACTTCTTTCTAAGTTGTTTCTCTTAACATCTTCTGATTACATACCCTCTCGGTATACCTCGTAATGCTCTTGTTACTCTTGTGACTTAGCCACATTTCACTGCCCTTATCTAAAGGTTAAGATCTCTCACTTGTACCACTCATATTCATTACAGCTAACACCTCAATTCCTCACCTACTCTATGTCAAGTCTACCAGATCAAATCTCAAGACTAACATCATCACTCTCATGTTGTCATTCTTTGGAACATGACACATCTTAAATTCAAGCTTAATGTTCATTTCTAAACTCGAATATCAATACGATTGTTCGCCTACTATACTATACCTCATTACTTAATCAGTTTTATAACCTTCTGAATAGTATGACCCTCTCAAACATATCATAAGCCTAGCTTAGATCTATCACTTTATGAATACTCTTATCTCTTATTCAACACATAAATTTAGTCTCCTCTAATACGATGGCACATCGACATCAACTCTATTCTGGCTAATAAATATATAATCTATCTTATCTTGACTAACAACTCTTACTCTACCCATAAGGAAAACTCTTTATCAAAAACTTATTGGTGTATGACTATAAAAACATAGCTCGCATCATCACTATCTCCTTTTCTAAGATTACTAATCATCTACATACTTTCCTCTAACTCTGGGCTCTTTCACTACTACTGCTCATGATCTCGTAACTCATGTTACCTTTTCGGGTGAAAATCTTACCCAAGCTCTAAACATTCTTCTTAAAAAGGATTTGAGTTGAAACAAGGCTTAAGGAAAAGAGTACAATTCGTTTTTAGCTCAAATGCACGATTCACATAATTATGGGTGCATTCCTCTGAAACAGAACACTTAACTCACTCACAGGCTTATCTCAAGTCCCTTTGCAATCTCATGACCTCCTCAAGACTCTTGCTAAAAATAACTCATCCATAGGGATATTTCGACTTTACTTTTCAACCACCTTTAGTATGAGAGGTAGTCAAATGAATCTGAGAACACATGATTTAGAATAAGTCTCTATGACATAGCTCTATTGCACGACTAAGAGTATGAAAAAAGCAAACTTTTCTAAAATGTCTGTAGTCCCTCATTTATAGAAGTGGGGCCCTCAGAAGCATAAACAAGACCCTACTGACACAGCTTCATAGCCACCCAGGACACTTGAACTCTGTGCTCTAATACCAAGTTTGTCACGACCTGAGTCTACACCCTGGACATGGCCGGCACTGAGAACCATTGTTGTTCCCCAAGCAAACCATCATCCTGGCTGACTACAAACGAAATACTAACTCAAGCATACAAATCTTAAAAACTGAATAAAATTCATGAAACTTAAATACAAAGCTTTAACTCAATAGAAAACTCTAAATAATATAAATTATTCAACTCGCCATAAAATAGGCAACTTAAGTCTTTAAAACATTCAACAAAATAAATGAACAGACTTATAAAACTTTACTTTCTATCTAAGAAGCCTCTAACTAACAAAGGTGGAAGTCGGGACACGACCCACAACATCCTAACAAAACTGAAAAGTAAATAAAATCCTCCGCAAGAAAGGGGGCTCACCATAGCTAACTCGAACTCTGTGTGGTATCAACAAAGCTCTTATTAATTATCCCAATTACCTGAATCTGCATCATGAAATGATGCACGCCAAATGGCTCAGTACATGGAATGTACGAGCATGTAAGGGGAATTCTAAAGCACAACATAAGCTTGAACTTGATTAAAAGGAAACATACTTACCTCTTCTCAACTCACTCAACTAACAAAACTCAGGAATAAGACACTCAACTTAAAGATAAAATATCCAACTCAGTGAAATAAGGCTCAACTCAATAAAAAGATATTCAACTTAGTGAAATATGGCTCAACTCAATAATAAGACACTGACTCTTGGTACTCAAACTCTAGATACTCAACTCTGGATACTAAACTCAATATAAAGCAACAATAAAAGATGCAAAATATATGGAAGACTTTTAAAATAGTAGAAAACAACTCAGTGTATTTAAGAATACAATAACAAATCAACTTATATATAATAAATATAATATAACTTTATGGGAGTTTCTCTAACCAACAACTACCACTATGAGCCTAAGTGATGATACAGTTTCTTGTCTACACTGCTAGAATTGTTTTATACTTTGCCGTCATATATGACGCCTTAACTAAGTGGATCCACTAGTCTATGCTAAAAAGCACTAAGGAATCATCTAAAAAGTATGATCCTTTCTACCCATGATGGCTACATAGTTTATGGAGACGTAAGTTATCTGAACTCAAACTCGTCCCCATATCGGTGCTCAATACTACTCCCAAAATACTCAGCTCAAATGTTTAAAAACATAACTTTTACTTTGATTTGAGATAATTACTCAAAAATCTTTCTCTTAAAAGAGATGGTACTCAAACTGCTCAAAATTCTTTTGGAAATCTCAGTTTCCTCTCATCTTAAATGTGAAAACATTTGCTCTTGGAAATACTTAGTTCTCATATATCATTTTAAGCAAAATGAACTTTACTCTTACTCTTTACTCAACTCAAAGTTTAAGTCTTAAAACAAAGTTAAAACGTTTGTAAAAAAAATTTCTTAAAATATGGTTCATGCTGAATTATGGATGTGAATGACTCAATGCAAGGTTTTCAATAACCATAGATGGAACTCAAGAACTTCAATGATACTACTCATTACAAGAATGCTCAACTCAGAGGGTTCATGTGGAATTATGTGCATGAACTACTCAACTCAAGGACTCAAAAATACTTCTCATCTCAAGACTGTTCGACTTATAGGGTTCATGTGAAATTATGGGCATGAAAAATTCAACTCAAGGGCTTTAAGGGTAATATGTAATAGTACCATGATTAGAAATATAATCTCAAAGGGGATTAGTAACTCAATATTCAAGACTTAGAGCTTGAAGATACTACTCCTCTCAATTATACTCAATTTACGGATTCCATGCGAAATTTATGGGCAAGAACGACTCAACTCGAAGGTCTACATAATTACATGGAACTCATGTATACGACTTTTCTCATTCTCTTACTTACTCCATCAAAACTTAGTTCAAATCAATGATGGATCTCAAAGAATTCACAATTGAACTTTTCTTGAACTCTACTCTTAACTCTCTCTTGAATGTGCATTATGAATTTAAGAATTTTGATTCATGATATGCAGGATATCACGATGACAAAATAGATTCATGAATACCTTCTCCTCACTCTCATACTCACTTGCTCGAGTCTTGAAACAAATTATTAGAAATTGTAAAAGACTCCTCAAAGAGACTTTCTCAAAAATGTTTGAAAGAACTCTCAAAACTCGACTTTCAACTCTACCTTGAATTTGATTTATGAATTCAAGGTTGTGATTGTGATAGGAAAGATCATGTGATGTTTAGGAGTGTTTTTAGATAGTTAAACATGAGAAACGGTTGAAAAACACTGTCTGGGGAGCAAGTCCGCGATGCGGAGATGAATTAAAATGTTTGGTCGAAATAATTTTGAAATAGTGAAGTCTGCGACGCGGAGAGAAAATTTTCACTCTGAAGGAACACGTCTGCGATGCGGACCTGGTACCTGTTCCTTGTCTGACTTTTTCTTCCTCATTTTCTAACCCCAATTCACCTAAATTCTATTCTTTTTAACAATTTCTCTTTAGATTTAGATACCCAATACATGTACTCAAGAATCTAATCAAACACAACTCTAAAATTGACTCGATTTCCTCAAGAACTCATCAATCTCATCTTAACTCAAGAACGAAAGCCAATTTCAAGAACACAATTCAAGAACATTAAACCTTTATCTTTCTAAAACAAATTTAACGTTGAACTGTAACGACCCGGAAAATGATAGAGTGAAACTAGAGCCTCACATGTGAGTTTGGAGTCGAGAACTTAATGAAATGATTATATTTGAATTTGACCCAAAAAGTTCTTAAAAATGTGCTTCAGAAGTTACCGGAAACTTGTTTAGCTGTATATAAAAAGATCCGTTTCGTTTTTCGAAAATCCAACTTCATATTCTTGTTTAGGGGGTCAAATTGAGTGGGAAATGGATCTAACCCAAATTTTAGAGCAACCGTATCAAAATCCGAAATTTCCAAGTGAAGCCTTTTTCGAGGGTCTACTTTGGAGGATCATATCTCCTAGCACACAAATTATTTGGGTGGCCAATAATATATCCATGGAAAGCCCTTTGAGTTAGCTACCTAANTTAAAAGAGATAGTACTCAAACTGCTCAAAATTCTTTTGGAAATCTTAGTTTTCTCTCATCTTAAATGTGAAAACATTTACTCTTGGGAATACTTAGTTCCCATATATCATTTTAAAGAAAATGAAATTTACTCGTACTCTTTACTCAACTTAAAGCTTAAGTCTTAAAACAAAGTTAAAACATTTGTAAAAGAGACTTCTTTAAATATGGTTCAAGCCAAATTATGGACGTGAATGACTCAATGCAAGGTTTTCAATAACCATAGATGGAACTCAAGAACTTCAATGATACTACTCATCTCAAGAATACTCGACTCATAGGGTTCATGCGGAATTATGTGCATGAACTACTCAACTCAAGGACTCAAATATACTTCTCATCTCAAGACTGTTCGACTTATAGGGTTTATGCGGAATTATGGGCATGAAAAATTCAACTCAAGGGCTTCAAGGGTAACATGTAATAGTACTATGATTAGAAATATAATCTCAAAGAGGATTATGAACTTAATACTCAAGATTTAGAACTTGAAGATATTATTCCTCTCTATAATACTCAATTTATGGATTCCATGCGGAATGCGGAATTTATGGGCATGAATGACTCGACTCTAAGGTCTACATAACTACATGGAGCTGATGTATACGACTCTTCTCATTCTCTTACTTACTTCCTAAAAACTTAGTTCAAATTAATGATGAATCTCAAAGGATTCACAATTGAACTCAAAGGCTTTTCTTGAACTCTACTATTGATTTTCTCTTGAATGTGAATTATGAATTCAAGAATTTTGGTTCATATGGAGGATATCATGATGACAAAATAGACTCATGAATACATTCTCGTCACTCTCATACTCACTTGCTCGAGTCTTGAAACAGGCTATTAAAAATTGTAGAAGACTCCTCAAAAAGATTCAAAGGGACTTTCTAAAAAATGTTTGGAAGAACTCTCAAAACTCGACTCTCAACTCTACCTTGAATTTGATTTATGAATTCAAAGTTGTGATTGTAATAGGAAAGATCTCGTGATGTTTATGAGTGTTTTTAGATAGTTATACATGAGAAACAGTTGAAAAACAATGTATGGGGAGCAAGTCCGCGACTCGGAGATAAATTAAAATGTTTGGTCGAAATAATTTTTGAAACGGTGGAGTCCGCTATCTCTTCACGACGCGGAGAGAAAATTTTCACACTGAAGGAACAGGTCCGCAACGTGGACCTTGTACCTGTTCATTGTCTGACTTTTTCTTCATCATTTTCTGACCCCAATTCACTTAAATTCGATTATTTTTCTCAATTTCTCTTTAGATTCAGATACCCAATACATGTACTCAAGAATCTAATCAAACACAACTCTAAAATCAACTCGATTTCCTCAAGAATTCATCAATCTCATCGTAACTCAAGAACAAAAGCCAATTACAAGAACACAATTCAAGAATATTAAACCTTCATCTCTCTAAAACGAATTTAACGCTGAAATTAACATGATTGGTGATATTTGCATAATTAAGACACAACTTCTGATTCAAGTGTCTACGATCGTACAATAGTAATATAACCCAACCGAATGGGCTGGGGTCGAGTCCCAAGAGAGCGATTTTTGCGAATTAAGAGTTAAGCGCGAATATGCTAGAGTTAACCATAGCTAAAAACATTATCGAGTAAAAACATAATAAATTAAAGGATTGACATGAATGTCAATTATCAATGGGAGTTTGTAGTCAATTGACAACTAAAACAGCGAAAATACAAAGATGCGAGTATAGGGAGACATGATTCTTGGGATGTGATCGCAATACGGGATAAAATATACAATCAGGTAAATGTTATTTATAGTCAATTGCTGAACATTTGTAACTAGGCTAGACTTTAGTAGGGGTAAATTCTCTCTCGAGCAACTTACCCCGAATCAACTCGGTTTCTCTCGAACACCGAGTTGTTGCAATTAAGCACAACTTCCACCTTAGCCCATTCACTCTCTCGAGCTAAATGTGTGGGAAAAGACATAGGATTCACTCTTTCGAGTTGAACCCACGACGACTCAATAACCATCGGCTATCAATTTAGTAGTCTTAGTTTTAAAACCTCTCTCTTGAGTAAGCCAAAAACACTAAGATGAAATCATATTTGCAACTACAATCTCATTAAGTTCAAACACAACTACTAAACAACAAATAGACTAACAATAAGCAATACCCAACAAGAAATTTAACCCATATTCATAAAATCACACCCCAGGAATTGGGGTTTTAGCTAGACATAGGAAAAAGGAAGAAAATGATATCAAATCGAAGTAACATCAACTGGGTATGATTTATATTCACTTCAAACGAGTCTAGAATGAAGATTCTTGGATACCCACTTTCAATTTCTTGGAGTTGAAAACCTTCAAGCTTAAGAACAATGTCTCCCAAAAACTCTTAAGAACTAAAAACTGGAAATATTCTAAGTATCAGTAATAATTCTCTACAACTTAATACTAAAGCCACATAATTAAATGAGTATTTATAGTTTTCAAAAATTTGTGCTGCGAAGGATCACTTGGCGTTGTTGGTTAGGATCACCGAAGCACTCGGCGATACGCCTTTTGGTTTACTTCATCATCTTTTAGCTTTTGCCTTCATCATCTTCGCGTTCGGGATCATTGGGTGATATAGTTTTGCTTCGCGAAACTGTTCAGCGACACACCGACTACTCCCTTTCATCGCCAACTTGATATTTTTCATCAGGGCTCAACACACTGGAACTTTGGGCAAGGTTAAGGCCATTCGGCGACTCGCCTAATGCATTAGGCGATCCTCAGGCCTTCTTTTCTTCGTCTTTTCATTCGTTTTGTTCCTTTTTTCCAAGTAGTGTCCATGCTTTGCCTCAAACTCCAAATACCTGAAACTTAAGGATTTACATCAGTTATTGAGACAAAATATGCATTTGAGGACACTAAATCTATCAAAATAAAGCCCGAAATGAGTCCAAAATAAAGCCCGAAATGAGTCCAATTAGCATGTGGGTGAACAAACCCAACACTATGGAAGCTTACATACCTCTTAGGGATTAAACCCTTGATGAAAATCCGCAACAAAATGCAAGACTCTCGACGCACGCTTTGATCCTCTCATTTTTTCTCTTCTTTTTTCTTCTTGAACTCTTAACTAAAACCCTAGGCATATTTTAGTATTATAAAACTGAACCTAATAGGATTAGACCTCTAAAACATTACTAAAAACAAATTAAATTTGATTGGGGTAAGGAAAAGACCAAAATACCCCTTACTATTTTTGGGTAACTTTCCCTAACTGGACAACCTGACTTCAAAAAGGCATATCTCACTCATCCAAACTCAAAACATAGCAAACTCGGCGGCGTTGGAAAAAGAACTCAAAGATCTTTATTTTAATATTTTATGGGTCTCCTAACTCATCCTATACTAAAAGTTATGGTTGTTTGAAGTTGAACCAAAACGTGAGAAAAACTTAGGAATGACTTGAATACTTTTCTCTTTTGTTCTTATTGGAACTTAAGGTGATACATCTAGTGACCTTAACACTCGAGAAATTTTAAATTCCTTGCAAAAATCTCACTCACTATGAAGAACGGTTCGAGTCTTAGCTCAAAATTTTTCTGGAGTGCTACAAAAGATCAACTAACTAGGAGAAATCAAGGAACCGATATGTCACTCTCCGAGCCTATACAGTAGACATGGCCGGCACTCGAGAATCATTGCTGGTCCCCAAGCGAACCATTAGCCTGAGTGACTACTTAGCGGAAGACTTACTCAACCATAACAAGCTTATAAATAGTATTATAAACATTTAAGCTCAACAATTTTTCAATTCAACTATCTGAAAATAATTAAGTTCAAAAATAGTAATACTCTATAAAACAGTCTCAAAACATTTCAACAAAAGGAAAAGTAATGAGAGACTTTTCAACTCTAACTATATATAAAGCCTCTAGTACTAAGATAAATATCGGGACAGAACCCTCGACAACTCAACAAAAGAAGGAAATAAATGTGATGTCCTCCAAAGAGCAAGGAGGCTCACCAAAGCTAGTTAGAGTGCAAATGGTATCAACGAAGCGCCAACTCATGACTCTGAACATTTGTATCTGCATCATAATAAGATGTAGATCAAATGACATCAGTACATTGAATGTATGAACATGCAAGGGGAAACTGAAAGCATGGATAATTGAGCTAACAAGACTAGGAGAAATACTCATCTTAACTCAACCCTAATACAAAAGCATTAACAAGAGATGTAATGTTTAAAGCATTATAAAACATAAGATATAACTCAACGATGTATAAAAATACAATAAAATACTATTTACTCTTATTTGAGAGATTCTCTGACCGACAACTATCACCATCAGATATGTGATGATACAGCGTCTCGCTCACGCTGCCAGAACTCTCATATACCTTGTCGGGTATAGAAAACCTCAACTAAGTGGATCCACTAAGCTATGCCTAAAAGTAATAAGATTTCATCTAAAAAGTATGATTATTCACCCATGTTGGCTACTTGGTTTATGAGTAATGTGAGTTGTCTAAACTCATCCTCATATTAGTGCTCAATACTACTCCCAATAATATATATATATATATATATATATATATATATACACTTATGCTCAATGTTTAAAAACATTTTCTTTCTCAATTTGAGGTAATTACTCAAAAGATCCTCTTAAAAAAGGAAGTGCTTTAAAATATCTCTTGACTCATAAACTCATTTAGAAATTAAAGTTTATCTTTTACATTTGGGAATAATTAGTTCCCTTATATTCATTCTCAATCATGAATACGACTCTTCTCATTACTCATAATCACTTTCTCAGAACTTAGTCGAAACCATTGTTGATTACAAAAGATTCTCAAAATAACTCAGAAAGACATCTTGAACTTTCCTCTTAAACTCACTTTAATTTTAAATGTAAATTAAGACATGTGATTAGGACATGTAGGAACTCTCAAGAATGGGTGGAGTTTATATGAGCTAATACAAGAAAGGAACGTAGTCACGACTCAAAGAAACACGTCATGAATGAAACACGAAAGAAAATAGGCTAGACAACCCCTAATGTACTACTGACGTGGGGCGTCAGGCCCTAAACTGACCAAAGTTTGGGGTGTACTGTTTGTGTGGGGCATCAGATCCCAAACTACGGAGCAAAAGCCCTGGCACTATGGGTGACACGTCGCCCCCACACCCCTGTCCAGATTTCTGATGAAGTTTTCAAGCCAAAAAAGGTCCCAACTAGAAATTCTCCTAAACTCTTCTTGATTCTCAAACCCACCATTAATACAAGTGGAATTCCATATGATCCTTTTGGGAAATCAAACTATTACCAAAGATTAACAACACAAAAGAATTCACAACCTCCATTGTTCAAGAATTGAACAAAAATCAAGAATTACTCAAGAACTTTTTGAATACAACAATTTCGTGGATAAATTCAGATGTATGGCGTGAGGATAAACAAGTCCAACAGTGTGAGAAGCCTTACATACCTGGAAATAACAATGTTCTTAGCAAAAATCCACAGGATCTTGATGAACGCTCAAAACCTAGCTTTTTAGCCTCTTGAACTCTTCTTTTATTTCTCTAAGTGTTTAGGAACGACCAAGAGTGGTTTAGCATTTGATTAGACCCTTAATTGGGTGAGGAAAAAGTCCAAAATACCCTTCCACAAATGAATTGTCACTATCCGAGCCTACACCCTGGATGTGGCCGGTACTCGAGAACCATTGTTAGTCCCCAAGCGAACCCTCATCCTGCTTGACTACAAGTAGAAGACTAAGTCAAGCATGCATAAGCATCAAATGGAAAGAAACATTTAAAAATAGTTTATTGAATTTCAAAACTTCACTGAATATACTGAGTATACAACATAAGTTTTAAATAAAATATCTGAAACTGAAAGACTCTCCAAAACTGTCTATCTATGAAGCCTCTATTATTAAGGAAGGATGTCGGGACAAGACCCACGACACCTCAAAACTACTAACTGGAAAGTAACATTGAAGTCATTGGAATACAAGGAGGCTCACCAAAGACGACTAGAGTGTAGAATGATCTCAACAAAGCGCCTGTTGATAATCATGAAAACTTATATCTGCATCATAAAAGGATGCATGTCGAATAACATCAGTACATGAAATGTACGAGTATATAATATGGCTGAGTAACAAATAACTGAACTGAATGGCTGAAAGCAACTCAACTGAATCAATACATGAACATGAAGTGAAAACCATTTAAGCATTACAAAAAAATATACAATGAAAGCAATATGCAAATAATATATTTTACTTGTGGGGAGTTTCTCTAGCCGACAACCACTATTATGAGCCTGACAATGATACAACATCCCGCCACACGTTGCAAGGGCCCATCCTATACGTTGCCGGGGGTATATGATGATATCGTGACTATGGATCCAATAACTATATGCCTTCTTAGAGGTGGTGAGAAGTCGCATAAATAATCAATGCTATCTTATCCTACGCTGGCTACGTAGTTTTATGGGACTTCTGAGTTATAAAAGACTCTAACCCAACTAGGTGCTCGATACTACTCTCAAAATAATTAATATAATTTTGTGCTCAATTCACCCATTACAAAGAATGGACTTCTTACATTACTTGAAATAGTTTTCAAAACATGAGACATGTTACCTTCTTGAAAACATGCACTTATGAGCTTATCTTTCAAGTCCAATAACTAACATAGGTACATATATATATAGAATAACATTAGAAACTCTTAAGTTTTTATGAGATCGAACCTTTAAACTTTTTTCTCAAAACTCAGTTTGAAACACAATGATTGACTTTCAAAGAATCTCAACACTTATAACTCAATTCGTAGGGTTCAAGCGGAATTATGCACATGAATGAATCAATTTACTCATCTGTACTTCCTAAAAAAACTCAGTTTAAAACTCAAATGTTGGCTTTAAAAAGCTTCTCAAAAATTTATAACTCAATTCATATGGTTCATGCAGAATTGTGGACATGAACGACTCAACTCAAGAATGTTAATGCATAACATGTAATAATTCAATAATTAGGATTAGAATTTTAAAAAGAAATAGGAACTCGAGAACTCACAATTAACTCATCTCAAGAATACTCAAATCTAGGGGTAGAATCCATGATTACTCTTTTATTGATTTGAAAGTACATGTAGGGCGTGAAGACTAACTAGTCCAACACTAGGATAGTCTTACATACCTGAAAGAACAAGGTTCTTGAAAAATCTTGAAGAAGAACTTGATTAGAAGCCTTGAAACCCTAGCTTGAAGGTAAACACTTAAGAAAATCTTTCTTGAGATTCTTTAATTGGTTTCTTGAAATCTCTATGGTCAAAAATTATGATTTTCATTAGTGATTCATAATTGTATGGAGGAGTTTGAGTTGGAAAGAATGGAATTCTTGGAGAAAAACTTACCTTGAAGAAGAATCTTGAATGGAGTCTTCTACTTTGATTTTTCCTTAGGGTTTTGCCTTAGGGTTTGAGAGAGAAGAGAATGATGGATTAAGAGATGAAAATCTGATTATTTTGGGTCTTTAATTAGTCAAGAAATTTGTTTAGGGTTTTCTTAGAGGTAAAAAGACAAAAATGACCCTTTTTAATATTTTCCCGTCGGCAAATTCGTCACAACACTATATCAGGTTACTAAAATGATCATAACTTTTTACTCAAACCTCGAATTATTGCGAAATTGGTGGCGTTGGAAAGAAGATCCAAATACCTTTAATTTGATAGGTTATGAGTCACATAACTCTTTATATTCTAGGAGATATGGTCGTTCAAAGTTCACCCAAGTAAACTCTTATATCAAAACTTTCAACTCAGCTTTGTGCTAGGAGTTTTTAGTGACCTTAATTGATATCCAAAATCATTCTCACACTAAAGGATTTATCTTTACATATATGAGCAATTTAAGAATAACCTTATAAGTCCTTATTCGCAAATAAATAATAGTTCGGACTTTAGCTTTGAAATTTTCGGGGTGTTACGCGAATGAAATGCCTTAAATAGAGAGGCTTTACTCAAACGGGCATAACTTTTTACTCCGGGCTCAAAATTAAACAAACTTGGCAGCGTTGGAAAGAGGAGTCAAAGACCTTCGATTTGATAGTTCATGGGCAACCTAATTCTTTATGTGTTGTGCTAAAAGATACAGTTGTTTGAAGTTGACCCAAAACTAAAACAACTTGTATGAACCTCTAATTAGCTCTTTTGAAGTCCAAGGTGCTACACGATATCCTTACAAACTAATATATTTAAAGAAAATGATATTGTTAATTTATCGCATTAGATATTATTTTTTAGTATTTGTTAGGTATTGAGAGAAATATTATAATAATAATAATAATAATAATAATAATAATAATAATAATAATAAAAATAATAAAAATAATAATAATATATGATTTTTTCCCCATGATTATACAATTTAGTCTGCAAAATTTAGATTCTGTACTGAGGCTATGTTTTGTTTGCATCATTTGTAGGTAATAATAATAATAATAATAATAATAATAATAATAATAATGTTATGTATTGAAAATTAGAAAATCATGTTAGGATTAGTAGTATTCACTCTTAAATATGTTTGTTTTTGCTCTTTATTAATATATAAAATATAATATATAGGTGAAATTGGCATTCGGTTTGTGCGGCATTAATGCACGATTGGGACAACGTTGTGACTTTGAGGTAATACGTCAAACAAACAAATTGAGTATGACAAAACTACTACTAGGGACGGTGAAGGATGATGATGATGAAGCCAAAGATAAGAAAGAAAAACTAGAAATCGAAAAAATTATGAAGTCAACTGAAATACAAGTAGTTGTAGCTACCCTAATAATGACAGTCTCGTTCACAGCTGGTTTTACATTGCCAGGAGGTTTAGACGACAACGATGACAGTCCTAATAAAGGGATGGCGACTCTAATAAAGAAAACAGCATTCCGTGCATTTGCTATTTCGGATGTCCTGGCATTTACATTCTCAGCTAGTGCTATATGCAGCTACTTTACCATGGCAAATAGATATCGAGGCTACAATGAAGATACTAACGTTCGAGTTTTGAGGATGAAGTATCGTATAGCAAATGTTTTGCAACTTTTGGCATTGTATGCAGCTGTAGTTGCATTTGCAACTGGTATGTATGCTACTTTAGAAAATTCACATGCTCTTGCTGTTACTGTTTGTGTCATTTCTTCCACTTTTTTCCTTATCTTCTATTGGACTAGTATTCGTAGAAAAGACTAATTAATTGGATCACATGTAATTCATATATATATGCTACTACTATTAATTTCTGATTTATCAAATACTTCTATATATTTATTCAACCACACCCAATGCTTGAGAATTTAGCTCCAGGTGTTTTTGTTGCTACCTACATTAGACAATTGAGTAGTTTCTTAGATTATAGGATTCAATTCTATATATATTGCTCCATGTGTACGTACGTTTGTCTGAAAAAGTCTACTATTTACTTAGGGGTGGTTTGCATGTATTTATAACTTTGTGTATTACTAGCTAGTACCTTGTTTGGGGAGTACATTTTTTCAACTTCTAATGCGTAATATATACCATGCTCCATGAATTTCTATGCATTCGTTCTAATGCAATGCTCCGTTCTAGTTCTAATGCATGCATTGGTATGGTTAGAGACATAATTGTACTCGAGACTTTTTCCACATCGATCCTTTCCGCTAGGGGTGTACGTACATGATCGGGTTAGTTCAAGTTTTTCAAATATCAAATATCACTCTCCATTTCTCGCTCGCCAGTCCTCGCTTCTCTCACTTTATACAAACACAAATGTATAAAATGCGTTTGTGTTTGTATAAAGCGAGAGAAAACTGTATATACAAATATAAATCATATATTTTCATCCTATACACTTATAATTATACAAGTACAGATCTTCCCCTGCCCAATTCTATTTTGTCTTTCTCTCTTTCTCGCTTTATACAAACACAGATTATACAAATTACAATGTATAATTTGTGTTGTATAAAGCGAGAAAGAGAGAGAAATTTGATATACAAATGTTTTATTTCGATTCAATTGTATACAAATTCAAACTTTATGCAGATATACAAACACATAAAATTGAATTGAGAGGCTGCTTGCGATTTATACAAATGAGAGGTTGCCAACGATTTATACAAATGAGAGACTGCCAGCGATTTATACAAATCTAATGCTCTAGCAAACATAAAGTTTGTTATGTAGCGCAACTATACAAACTATAGCTATAACATACAAATATGATTTTTATGTTTGTTAATTAAATCGAAAATTTATAAGATAACAATAGTAAAAGTAATACTAAAATAATACTCGTACTAAATTATGTTGGAAGTTGGAACTGCTATGATGTGAAGATCAATTTAAGATTCAAAAGTTTATGAGTTTTACATAAATTTCAAGTTAGTAGGAATTGATTTCTTAACAAAATATTTACAAATATTTAATTTATATATTTGGACAAAAAATTATTAAACTTATGTGAAATCGTAACTGTTCCATATCCTCCCCAAATTAATATATAATTTATTTCATCTAGAAGATGAAATTAAATAATACCAAGTTGGATGATTAAGTTGGAATATTTAGGATCAAAATTGAGATTAAATGTATACCTTCAATTTAAAAAATATAATTTTAATCAGAGATATCTTAATAAAATGACCTCTAAAAGTACCAAAACGTCAGATAATTAGATCCAAAGTATATTGAATTATTGACGAGTGTAGTCCATTTTTATTAATATTTTTTACTTGTACATGGAGACGATATAACTTTTTGTTGTCATCATTGGAAATTATAACTTGTAGCGGGATACCTTTTTTTTTTCTTTTTGGGTTTTGCTATTTATTACTAATGACTTAAAACTTATTATGGACAATATAATTAATTTAAAACTTTTACTCTTATTGTAAATATATGTAGAGAGATTAATATAATAAAAATAAAATGATATAAAATTGAAGGATAAATAAAGATAATTAATTAAATTAAAATTAAATTAATATTTTCTTAAAGATATGGAAAAGAAAAACATGACAAATAATAAATCAAAGAAAATACTTTTTTAAGGTGTTTTGTTAGTTTTTTACTCTCTGTATGTAATTTCATAAGTAGGGTATGAAGAACGTAGTGGGTACATAAATTTTATTTTTATTTGAAATATAGAAAAATGATTTTTGATAGATCCTCAATTTGAGAACTCTGTATAGATAGTTAAACCTATTTTAATATTTTACTAGTTTAATTGATGATTATCTAATCCTAATCTCATTTCACTTTCTCCTCTATTTTTATAAGCATATAAAAAGTTGAAATTCTCTTTGGTATCTTTTCTTTCCCTTTCTTTACCTATCTTATCAAGAGGAAAGTCCTCATTAATAGATCCATCTTAATTACCTAATCATAACCGTCCACGTGGCTTTCCTTTTTCATTATTGGAAACTCAAATACATCCAATGGGTCCCACATATTATTCTAACCCTACAAAATACATTAAAAACATCATATTATAATGTCCCCATTCACTCATTCCTATTTGTCCTCTTTCATTACTTTACTACAATATCCGTAGTAATATATTTGTCTGATTTTAATTTGAAATAAAATTTTAAATAAATATTTATTTGTAAAATTTTATGTTGACAAAAAGTACATAAAATATATCTGGAATGTTCTTTAGTCATATGCTCTTAAATGTATCATGCCAAAATTTAAAATTGGAAAATTGCCAAAAAACAAAAAAGGAAAAAAACATTCATTACGAAATTGAAAAAGGAATATAAGACAAATAAAATGAAACCAAAGGAATAATTTGGTCAAAAATCAACCTAATTTATATATATTGACCAGAAAAAATAAATAATAAATCTGTCGAGCTATTTGTGCGGAAATCCCTAAGTTTTTACTACCAAGTCTCTATCCTTTCTATCTCTCTCTCATCATTATTCAGCGGTCAAGATTATCTTAAGACTGAAGTGGGTCCATCATAATTCAGCTTCCTACCAATAATAACACGCCACGTGTAAGAAGATACATAGAATTGATATGTGAGTGATTATAAATGAATTTTCCCTTGGTCTTAAAGTGTGAGAATGCCAGAATAGGGGGTTTTGAGGTGTGAAGTGAGGCAAATGTAGAGCATGAGCTGCTGTTTTAGTTTATGTTATGTTCTTACCAACTAAGGAATCAAAGAATCTTTGTTGGGTTTTAGACTTGTAGAGAAACAAGAAGAAGAAAAAAAACACCTATAAGGGTTAAACTGGTCTTTTAGATTTTATCAATCAAAGGAAAAAAAAGGTATGTTGAAGAGCTACCTAATCAATTCTTGCTTTAGTTTTACTGTTTTCCCATGTTGGGTTTTACCTAAATCCTCATTTTTTCCATCTGGGGTTTGCTTTTTGTGATGAAAATGGGTTAAAGATTGGATTTTTAGTACATGGTGTTGATAAAGATTGTGTTTTTTTGCTTTGGGATGTACATTTATTTGTGTTGTTGTACTAGTACCATTTTATTTTCAGAATGCCCTCTTTTGGGGTTCTTGAAAAAGCTGAGATTTTTTTTTTCTCTTTGAGTTTTCAGTTTGTGTTGTTATTGGTTTGTAAATACTGGAATTAACTTTTGTAATCCCCATTTCTTGATTTAGATTGTTGCTGTTATTTGTGGATGTTATGTACAAAACAGCTAATTAAGCTGCTAGGGAGTTGTTTAGTTGGGTGCTGCTTGATTAATTTGTCTCCATTTTGGGTGCAAATATTAGTAGACGTATATGGGAAGCAACTGAAATTTAATGACCTATAGAATAGCATCTTCAAGATTGTTATAAAAATAGTGATTTCTTAGGTGTTTGTGCTCTGAGTGACTGAGCAAAGAAATCTTCTCTAAAATCATTTGTTCTATGAGTGAATGACATGTTTGTATATATCCACAGATTAATATATACTCTTCTCTGACTCGGCTCTCATTATGTACATTGTTGTCTTGGTGTTTAGTATGTGTCTTACTAGAGTTTACGGTGCTAGCTTAATCGACTTAAATAGGCACTTGAATGCATCATCTTTACCGTCTGCACTTGAAATTATATCCATGTAAGAAACCAGTAATAGCATAGCACGTGTGTGGACATTACCAAGAATGAGATGTGAGTGTATGTACATTAATTTTCCCTTGGTCTTAAAGTGGGAGAATGCCAGAATTAGGTTTGGGGTGGAGGGATGGGGGTTGAGGTGTGATGCGAGGCATACGTAGATCATGAGCTGCTGTGTTATGTTATGTTATGTTATGTCTTACCAACTAAGGAATCAAAGTATCTTTGTTGGGTTTTAGGCTTGTAGAGAAAGAAGAAGAAAAAGAAGACCTACCAGGATCAAACAACGGAGTGGCGTGGTCAAATTGGTCTTTTGGATTTTATCCATCAAATTTAAAAGGTATGTTGAAGAGCTACCCAATCAAATCTTTCTTTAGTTTTACAGTTTTCCTTTGTTTTGCTTTTACCTAAATCCTCATTTTTACCATCTGGGGTTTAATTTTTGTGAATGAAAATGGGCTAAAGGTTCGATTTTGAGTACATTGTTTTGATAAAGGTTTTCATTTTGGGAAGTACATTTATTTGCGTTGTACTAGTGCCATTTTATTTACAGTATCCTTTGGGGTTCACTTATCTGAGTATTTATTTAAGTACTGATATGAACTCGAAAAAGCTGAGATTGTTTCCTCTTTGGGTTATTGGTCGGTAAATCTGGAATCAACTTTTGCAGTTCTCTTTCTTGATTCAGATTGTTGCTCTTATTTCTTCCTGTTATGTACAAAATAGCAAATTAAGCTGCTAGGAAGTTGTTTAATTGGTTTCTGCGTGTCTAATTTGTCTCCATTTTGGGTAGACGTATATTGGAAGCAACTCAAATTATGACCTATAGTATATCGTCGTAAAGATTGTAATAATAGTGATTTAGTAGTTTGTTCTCCGAGTGACTGAGCAAGAAACTTCTCTAAAATCATTTGTTCTCTGAGTGAATGACATGTTTGTATGGTTATATATGCAAACCTTACCCCTACATCATAAAGATGGAGAAGATGTTTCCGATAGACCTTCGCCTCAAGTAAAGCATCTCAAAGAAGTTTGAAAAAGAGAACATGGAAATGAAAGCAATAACAACAATGAAATGTAGCATTATGGAAAACACTACATATTTGCCCCTAAGAAGTTGTGCATGATTGATGTCCTTGAATTGTTAAAACTGGGGTTAATGCACTTTGAACATAAGACACATGGAAGCAGTTAGGAAACTGTTGTGATGTATATATTCAGTCTGTTGAGCTAACTACACCATTACTCCAAAAAGTTGCTACCAGATTTCTTGATGTTGGCTAAAAATCTTTTAGTAAATAGAACTTTCAAATGCGAAAATACAAATGCATTTTGAAGTTGATGTAAATTGGGCGAAGGAGAGAAAACAAAAAAAACTTAAATCTTTTGATGCGAAATACCCAATCAGGACAAAGAAACACCATGGATTTTATGCGATATAATTTCAAGCCGTGGAAGAAAATAATAGGGCAAGGGTTTTGGGTTATATTAATCTGTATTCACCAAGCACTTCTGAGTGTTTCTTTGTTCAAAGTTATAGCTGATATGGATATGTGTAAAGCCGTCTACAACTAAATGCATTTGAATAACCTGTGATTGTGATATGGATATGTGTAAAGCTATCTACAACTAAATGCATTTGAATAGCCTGTGATTGTGATTATTTCATAGCTGCCTGAGACCATGCTCTAGCATGACCTTTGTAGTAACTTCTACTGAACTGGTCCACACAAAGAATGCTTTAAAGAAAAGCAAAATCTAAAGGTTGCGTTTAAACAGATTTTTGGAAATGTCCTAGAAGTTCTAAACAATAGAAAACATGTTTGGGGGGTTGTTTATTCTCCAAGGTTTATTAGATAAAATCATTTTACAAGGTTGCTGCTTCTAGAATATTCAACATTAGACACTTCTTCCTGTAAGAGAAACGGGGCTAATAGGTTATAATAGTTTCCGGTGCTATACATTTGAATTGTTAATAAATTGTTTTCTCTGTCAATTTGGGTTACAATGATAACCGCCTGCTTGATATTACAGATAATGTGGTGCTGGTGCTGGAATCACCTAACAAGAACATTACAAAATTGTGCTGCTGGTTTACTTCAGCTTTTGTAGCTTGGTAGATCAGGCTGCAACTTGAAGTTTAGTTAGATAGTTGGACATGAATTTGCTGGTGAGAACATGCTCGAGCCAAGGGAAACCGACATTCCGACTTTATTTTTGGTCTTGGTTGTGCTTCCCCTGGTTTCTTATATTCTTCTAGGCAAATGGAATGAGGCAGCCAAAAAGAAAGAAAGAGTTGGTTTGCTGGCTCAACGGGCTGCTGAAGAAGCAAATAAGACACAAACTATGTCTGCAGTAAGTATTACCCCTATCCCACTTGTGCCTTTGCCAAGCAGTGCAACTCATCAGTGTGCAAGATGCCACAGTCCAGCCACAACTCGCTGCTCTCAATGCAAATCTGTTCGATATTGGTATGTTAAAAGTTCTTTTAGTGTACTTGATTCTAAGGACCCATTTTGGCCATAAAAACTATTTACCTTTTTCTGGAATAGTTTTTCACTTTATTTGAATATCACTATATCAGTGTTTGGCCATGAAAATTCCACATCCAACTTGAAGTTCAGAAGTTTCATTTCAAATTTGAAGAACAGCTTATAATCCATTTTACGACTCGCTTTTCACTTTTGAAGTTGTATTTAAGTACATTCATCCACTTGTTTTTTGCAAAAGATATAACTGATCGCAACTCTATCTTCAATTTCAACTCCATAAGCTCCAAGTAAAGTGACAATAATTGGAATCTATGGCCAAACACCTACTAAATTATATATAGTTAGTTGTGTACAAAAATAGTAAATAGAGGACGGGGGAATGGACCAAAAATAGGAACGTTTTATTGTCTAAGAGTGTGAAATGGCCTGTCTTCTCTATCTCATTCTCTTCTCCCTTAATTTTTAATTTTCTCTTTTTCCATCTTGGAAAGGTAAGGTGGCTTGTGTTGTAAATTTATAGTTATATTTTGTCTCATCCCCTTTTATGGTGCGAAAGGCACTCTGAGGTGTTACCCAAGGTGAAAACAATACAATGTTAAATCACTACAGGATGACTAAACTCTCTCTAGAAACGTAGGTGACAACTCTATACCCATCCGGCCATTCTTCACATATCCAAAATGGTAATTTAAGAATTTTCATAATGATTCATTTTTCAACCATACGAAGAGATGGACCTTTGCACTATTGAGATGTAACAAATTTAAAACATAGATGTAGCATGTTTAACAAGTGTCAGGTTATCAACTTTGAAAAGTGTTTTTTTTTTTTTTTTAACATCCATCTTCTTCACAATTACTTCATAAAATTATTCCACTGTCCACTTCCTCGGTCTTTTTACTTTTGGTTCCAAACGTTCAAGGGGGAGGACTGCAGTCTTACCCCTCTACTTAAATGCCCATGCTACAATTATTTCACACTCTGAAGATTCTGAGTTGCAAGAATGTGCCTCTCTGTGTGTAATCTATCTCTCTTCACTTCAGGTATATCTGAGTTGCAATTTGATCTTTCGTAGGTTACGAGGATAGGTTTTTGAGACACGTCATCTCCTTGAATTGAAACTAAACTAGTGAGTGTAAGAAGCCTATAATAAGGACACAATAATCTTGTTTCTAAATTTTCCTTGTAGGAGCAGTCAGCGGATTAATTATTAGCACAAGCCTCTTCCCTCCTTAAAGACAAATTCTGCAAAAATGAAAGAAATAGTGAGAAACAAATAGGTAAAAGGGGGAAATGGGCATTTGGTTAATTTTTGGGTGTGAAGAAAAATGGATTAGACATGCATAAACCTGCTACATTTTTTTCTTTACATAATTATAGGTAAAAGCCTATTTCTTTTCCCTTCTCAAAAAAAGAAAGAAAGATTGGGACAGTAAAATGTCTCCAACACTTCTGCTTTTTCTTTATTGTTCATCAGACTTGTGAGCCAATTGTTATTCTTATCTAATGATGAAGATTGTGCAGCTCAGGGAAGTGTCAGATTCTCCATTGGAGACAGGTTCACAAGCTAGAGTGTCTTCAATTGGGTAATAACTGCAACAGCTCATTCTCTAAGCCTATGTTGACTGATGAACTCCCGGGACGAATGTCATTTGATAGCTATGTTGAAGCGCAGTACAACGACAACAACCTAAATCAGTCGTGGCTTGGCAAAACTTCTCCAGATGGTGTCACTGAAACACCCATTGTCACACCAGTTGCCCCTATTACTGTTAGTGTGGCAACGGATACATCAGGATCTCCAAAAGTTGGGAGACGATCCGTAGACAAGAGAGTACATAAAGGCAACAGAGACATATTAAGAAGAGGGGACGGAACCATGTCTGAGAGTTCTGAACGAGCCTCTCAATCTAGGGTTAGTGCTTCTGCCTCATGTTGTACTATCTCTTCAAAAGAACTTTCTATGAACCAGATGGTTATTTCTTTTCCAATCGAAAGTGTGAAAGTTTTGTTTGTTTCTTAATTTGCCTAAGCTTAGCCTTCTTTTACAGTCAAGAGATGGTGATGCCATTCTTTCGGAACATGATAGCATCGCGGATGGGTTCAATAGTGAACATACTGATGTGATGAATACAATGGGAGAATGCCATATGTTACAAAAGCAAAAAGAACACATCTCAAGAAATCATCGTCATGTTTCAAGTTCATTGAATCTAGAAGGCCATGAAACAAGTGCATGCAAGAATCAGAAGGAGCTGATTGATGAAAAAAGCCTTACACGAGAAGGCGTCGTTACCGGCACTCCGGCAATTCCATTGAACTGTTCTTCTGGAAAGACTTCAACAAGGAGAAGCAGTAGGGCTAAAAGTGCATCACCTTCTCCAGGAACAAAGTCCCATAGGACGCCAAAAACATCAAGAGAAGAAATGTGTTCAGGTTTGGAAGGGAAGGGACCGAATATTGATGAGTCAAGTATGTTTCCTTGTTGATTGTGATATGCTAATATCTGCATGTTGCGCTTTCATTTTACTGAGTCCTCACAATGCAGAAAATGCTAGAAGAAAGGATGCAGTCCCTCCACAAGCAGGCAGTGGGGTTGCAAACTTGGGAATTATGAGAATGTTTGGTCTGGCTAAATCATCAAAAGTTATCGGACATCAATCTTTAGAATCCAGGGCTGACAAACAAAAGAAACTAAAGGTCAGTATTTATGAAGAATCACTTAGGTTTGGAGAATCTTTTAACGTAAATTAAACAATAACATGATGTCATTGGCTTGTTTGGGCTTTGGCATGAGTCATTAATAATCGTCCAATGAACAGATGCTGTTTCCTTATGAAGAGTTTGTGAAGTTATTTGAATATGAAGACTTCACTTTGTTGCCTAGAGGTCTCATAAATTGCGGGAATAGGTAATATTGCAGATGTCTTTACTCTTATCTCATTTACTTTTGCTATCGAGATATATTTGTTTATTAAAAATAATTGAAAACATCCTAAACAGAAGTTAGCCTTATAGGTAATTTTGCCTGAATATATTAGCAAGTTAGTTACAGCGGTTGTTCGTTCATTTTGCAGTTGTTATGCCAATGCTGTCTTGCAGTGTCTGATGTGCACAAAGCCTTTAACAATCTACCTACTTCACAGATCACATTCTAGAACTTGTAATTTCACCTGATTTAACCCCTTTAATTACTTCCATTCTGTTTCATTTTAAAACGAATTGCAAAATTCACCTATTACATGGACATCAGACTGCAGGAAAGATTGGTGCCTTGTGTGTGAACTTGAGCAACATGCGATGATGTTAAGAGAAAGTGGAGGTCCTCTGTCACCAAACAGGATTCTTTTGCATATGCAGAGCATTAATGGCCAGATTGGAAATGGCAGTCAGGAAGATGCTCATGAGTTTTTAAGGTCTGCATTAAATAACATTTTGCTAATCTTAATGAAGAAAAAAAATGCACACATAGGAACAGTGTGTTTTCTTTAACGACTTCAGCGGAAAGTTTGAATTTCTTTTTTTAAACTATTTGTTTCTCAATGGTTGTTCTGTATGTGTGCAGGTTTATTGTTGCTTCTATGCAATCTATATGTTTGGAGGCATTAGGTGGAGAAAATGCTGTTGATCCAAGATTGCAGCAAACAACCTTTATACAACACACTTTCGGAGGAAGACTTAGATCTAAGGTCTAAGATTTCTAGTTTTTTTCCTGCTTATTTTGAATTGAAAATTTGAATGAACTTTATGCTTTCTTTGTAATTTTACCTAGTAACTTTATGTCTTAATATGACCAGGTCAAGTGTCTGAGATGCCACCATGAGTCGGCGTGCTATGAAAATATCATGGATCTCTCATTGGAGATCTTCGGTTGGGTTGAGTCACTTGAAGATGCATTGACACAGTTTACAAGCCCGGAAGATCTTGATGGGGAAAATATGTATAGATGCGGAAGGTATGTGAGCTTGGTTTTGAATCCCACATGTAGATTCCTTCCCAACTGAACATCCATATTGTTTATTGATACTGAAAAGACTTATGTTTCTGCTTATATTTCCTTAAAAGGTGCGCTTGTTATGTCCGTGCACAAAAACAGTTGAGCATACAGGAGGCTCCAAATATCTTAACGATTGTCTTGAAGAGATTTCAGGTACTGCTTTTTATAGAGGTCACTAGTTACTTGCTCAATGATTTTTGCTGCTTCTCTGACGAGATTAAAAGACACTGCCGAAGCTGTCTTAAATGTCAAATTAAATCTCTAACTAATATACCTCTAATTCTAACAAACCCGATTTCTGGTTATATTGGAAATTCCATTTATATCTTATTCCCGAAAGTCACAGTATTGAATCTACTTTTCATGTCTCATTCTGAAAGACATGCTATTGAAAATCAGTCATGAAAATAATTTACCCTTTTTTAAGTTCTAGGCACTTAAGGGCCTTAAATTCTATATTTTGCTGACTTCAATATTATTTTCTATTCATTGCTGTTGTTTAAACCTCACTTCTATAATTATCAGGAAGGAAGTTATGGGAAGATAAATAAGTGCATCACATTTCCGGATATGTTGGATATGATCCCATTTATGACTGGGACAGATGACATTCCTCCACTTTACATGCTTTATGCTGTTGTTGTGCACTTGGATACCTTAAATGCATCATTTTCTGGGCATTACATATCCTACGTGAAGGATCTACACCTACGAGGCAATTGGTTCAGGATTGATGATACTGAGGTAATTTGATGCATGGAGCTTCTTAAATGTTTGTTTTTATTATGCTTATGCCCAGAAAGAAGGATATGGGAAAGATATGAAGTTGGAGTGTTGTGGTTCCAAAGCTAGTAGGAGGTTGCTAGCCGTGGAATACATCAGGAATAAATATCTGAATGTCTTGTATGCTTCACATTAGTTAGAAACAGGATGTGGTTAATGACTTTCTTTACTTGGAAGTGTTTCTTTTTCCTTCATATGAGGCATGTCCTTAAGACCTAATGGTTACGATATGCTAACTTGTGCTAAGGAAAATAGAAATCCTAAGAGTTAGTTGCATGTTTCTTGAGAAATATAGCTAAGATAGCAAGAGACGTGCTACTTTCAGATGTATCTGATCAATTCTTTTTACTGATAATAAAGGTAGTAGAGCAAGGGACAATGTATACATGCTTATTGAGCAATAGTAGATGTCTGTTTTGTTTATTCTTGAATCACTTGTATTGTAATGAGGAAACCCATGATATCCATTTATTATGTATTTTAGTTGCCTTGCTACAAAACATGGTTTCTTGACTCTCAGCTTAACCTCCCATGCATATTTAAATGTTTATTGAAGTAAGCCATACAATAATGGTAAAGCTGGTGTGACCTAATGGTCAATAAAGTGGGAGGAGAACCATGAGGTCTCAAGTTCGATTTTGGGTTCCCATCTGCCTAAGTCCTGTGGACAGAGTTACCCGATACCTGTGTTGGTGGGAGATAGCAGGTATCGAGTGAAATAGTCTTAGATGCACAAGCTGCTCTGGTACACCTATGCCATAAAAAGAAAAGGAAAAGTGAATTAGTACATATACAGCAGTTTGGTCCTTGACTGCACTTTTGGGAACCATGCTTGTAAGGATCAAAGGTAAGATTCACTTTGCTTGCTAATTTCTTTTGAGTCACTTTCTTGTTGAGGAATTTCACACCTTTGGCGACAATGCTAGTAGGCAACTGTCAAAGGTGAATTCTATGACTTATTGTGCTTCTACTTGTTTTTGCTTTCGTATCTCGTCATACTGTTCTCATAAGTTGCATGTTCTGATACTAGGTACACCCTGTATCCATGAGCCAGGTGATGTCGGAAGGAGCATATATCTTATTTTATAAGAGGTAAAGCACTAGAGAGCTTTGACCTTTACCAAAGGCATGTTAGAAATTATAATCTAGATATCAATTTGGCCAATTCATATTTGTCATCCCTTTAGAAGCTTGTTTCATGACTTGTTAGAAATTTTATAAGATCTCAATATTGAATTGGTATGAAATTTTGTAGATCATCTCCACGACCAGCAAGAAAGATTAGCCGAAGACAAGTTCCTGGAATTGTCAAGCACTGCCCACCAAAATCAACAAAGACTTCTAGGCCAGAGCAGACAAAAGCGGAGCGTCTTTATGTTGGTGTGGATCCTTATATGAATCATAGGCCGGAAATGAACAGTGACATAATTGATTGCACCTCTGGTGGACTCGTCAAGAACGCTAATAGAAATAGACCGCCGGTTGTGGGAACCTATACCGAGTCAATGACTGCGGAGTTTTCTGATGCTACATCAAGTGATTGGTCCCTCTTTACAAGCTCAGATGAAGCATCATTTACTACTGAGAGTACCAGAGACTCTTTTAGTACTGTTGACTATGGGGATGCAAGCGCTGCTGATCCATTCTCTTCCATCATCAACAGCTTATGTGCATCAGATTATTCATCTAACAGAACAGTCGCGTGTAGTATGTTTTCAAGTAGTAAACCACATACAAGATTCTTTTCAGAAAGTAAGGGTTCTGTTTTGGATTCAACTGCTGGGGCTAGCATTCCGAGACAGGTTACTGTTCCTTATTCTGAAGGTTTTCATAGTGATAGTAGTACCCATGTACATGTAGAATATGGTAGTGAGCCTAGATATGAACAAACTTACTATCCATATAATGTCTAGTTTCTTGAAATTCCAAATCATTATATGTCGAATTAGCTAGGTACAAGCTGTGCTTCTGTTTTGCTAATCAATATTTTATTGAATGGAAGCACATCAATCATTTGCTAGTTCAATGGAACAAGTGGTCCTTTTTGTTAATTTGCAGTTGTAAATATGCTTACTGTGGCTAATTATCTTGACAATTTGTATGTTAAATAATCTGCATAGTTGCCCCTTTGATGAAGTATCTCGTGTTCATGCAAGATTAAGGGTTGTATCCTAAGGGAGTGTAGAGTCACAGGAACAAATTTACCGCTGCTCAAAGGCTCCCCCTTAACTTGCTTAATGGAATTATGTTGAAAGATATTGACAACACAGGTGTTTTAACCACCAAAATCTCAGAATCAGATTGTATTATACAATCTATCTTATTTGCAATATATATAATGTAGCATTCTGGTCATACAAAATTACAAGGGACTTATCAACTATCCTTTGGTAAGTAGTAACCAAGAGCCTCTCAAATGGCAAGTGCTTTGTCCAAATCAAAAGTAAACCATATCTCATTAACTCTGTTCTTGAACTCAAATGGGGAGTTGTATCCTGCCACTGTATACAACGTAGTATTGTCTGCAGCATGGCTTTTGTCAATGGCTGCTGCCCATTTAGTGCCAGCAATACTGGCACTCAGGGCAGCAGCTTCTCTTGGAAGGTCATCATCAGTTATAAATCCACTGAATTGCCTGACCGCAACATAAGTTTTGCCCCATTTTTGGAGATGAAGGCCTTCAGCTGGAGGAGGATTTGGCTGGTTCTTCTTTGGTACATAAAAGCTCACAACAAATGAGGAAACACAAAAAGGTCCATCACTTGGCTTCACTTGAATGATAACTGGAGCTGTCATCTTTACTGTCTCATGGTAATTGTTCTTCCCTTGAATGTAATCAAATAGCCTGCCAAGCCACGTTTTATAAGTAGAAAGATTTAACAACAACAACTACGCTTCAATCCAAGCAAGTATGAGTGGGAGAATACCTGAGGAAACCAGTTCTGGTGGCGGAAACATATGAAATATCATCAATTGGAGCAGTAGACATCCACATGGGAGAACTATAACGGCGAATTTCATAGTCTTTTCCAGATTCAATCAAATCATAATTTGGGCATTCAATTCTTTGACAAGTTGGAGGATAGAAATTCAACTTTGTTGAATAACCATTGCATAATTTGGTAACAAGGAACAGAAACAAACACAGCCTCATCATCAACAAATTCATACCAACACTAAGCATCTTTATTTCTTTTTGCTGTTTTAATTTGTCGCAATGAATTTTGGGAGTAAAATATCAAAATGAATACAAACGTTAAAGGTTGTTACAGGTCTTGGTTATGCCACGTCCTAGGCAAACATTATCTCAAAAATCCAGAGTCCAGACAAAGCATCAAGGATAAACGGCTATTAGTTAGACCACATTTACAGTCTCTGGTTCAATTGGTTTGTCTTACGTGAAAAACTACGTCATTTTATATATTCAGCCATACTAACTTTTTACACCTAATATCTTAAAGTGACATATTTACGATCACAAAATTTGAAGAGTATTTTGATACATTGCTCGCAACTTCAGTCCAAAAAATCATTTTAAAAAAAAAAAATTCATGCCGAGTTAAACTAAGACAAATAAATTAAAATAAAAGGGATATATAATAAGAGATATAAGTGTATGATTTTAAAAATATATAAGAGTGTTTAGTACAATTTTATTGCCAAGATCATCTCCAACCCACTCTATTTTACTCTCGATTCTCTATATTTGGAGAGTAAAATAGAGAATGGGCATTCCAACCTCCCTCCATATTACTCTATTTCGCTTTTTTAATATTTTATTATTATTACTATTATTTTCTAATTAACATATTATTTTGCATATAATGTCATTAATTAAATATCTAATATTCATAATTCTTTTTAAATGTAATATAATATTTACAAAAATATATTATTTAATATATACTACTTTCATCCCGAATTAAAATATTTTAATTTTTTTCTTCTAATTTTCGTTAATAATATAATTTTATTTTATTATTATTTCCCTATAAGAATGCACAAAATTAAAATGATACGATGAAAAATATAATTTAAAAATACAATACATAACATAAGAATTTAAATACAAGATAAAATACAATACAATACATAACATAATAATTAATTTATCACAATAATAATTTAGCAATCCGGTAGGTCGTTTCCAAATTTAGCACTATTCGAAAAAAAAATTAGGGTATGATGGTAGATGAAAATCTCCGGTTTGAACAATTTTTAGCTAGACATAAAAAAATTAAAGACAAAAATACTCATTTTGAACTCTGTAATGCATTAATAGAACATTTATGGGAGCAACATAACAATTTTGAAAGTGAAATGTTTATGTAATTGTATTTCACTTTTCTTTGAATTTGTATATTGTATAATATTTTCTTACAATTTATGTTATTTAGAAATTTAGGATAAAATAATTTTATATTAAATAAAAAATAAAATTTTATATCACATGATTATATAAAGTAATTATTTGGGGAAAAGAAGGTTTTGTATTATGAAATAAGAAAATAAGAATGCAATAGAAATAATAATATAATATTAAGGAGAGAGAAAATATATTTTTAGATAGTAAAATAGAGAATTGGGTTGGAGTTGGTTATGTGGAAAAATAGAGAATTCTATATTTGGAGAGTAGAATAGAGTTTAGGATTGAAGATGCCACACCCTAAGAAAAAAAAATGTTTAAAAGGGTAGTTGCTAGTTTTCTGGATGAAATCTTGTCGGGAGCGTTACCTCCAATAGGTCCTACCGTGCGCAATTTAGATTTAGTCTAGACTTCAATTCGGACTCCAAATTTAATCGAGACTCCAAATTTAATCAAAACTTCAATTCGAACTCTGAACATCGGGTGGAAAAAAAAAAAGGTTGTAATATACTCTGCATAGTGCATAGTTGCCACCCTCCCTATTCCCCAAAACCAAAATGTATAAAAAGATATAGGAAAAAGTTCACTGTGTTTCAGCATTTTAATTTTCCTAACAGCACCAGTAATACTAAGGTAGAAAATTAAATAATCCTTTTTATATTTTCACATGAAACATCATTTAACTTGCTAAATTGTTGCAAGGTAATCCAATGCACGAAACATCTCACATTCACGCAACACAATTTAGAGTACAAAGCATCTCATATATATTCACACAAGATCTTAAAAGAGTAACTTTCACATATAGCAAACACAAAAATCATATTTGTATGCTATAGCTATAGTTTGCATAATTGCGCTCTATAGCAAACATAAATATGTATATTTCGCTATACATATACAAAAGAAAGCAGTTGTATATAATATGTTTCTGTTTCGATATACATATACAAAAGATCAATTGTATAATCTGTATTTGTATAAAGCGAGAAAGGATAAAGAGAACTGGGCAAGAGAATATTTGTATTGTATAATTATAAGTGTATAGGACGAAGCTATATGTATTTGCATGTGTATATACAATTTTCTCTCGCTTTATACAAATAGAAACGCAATTTGTACATTTTTGTTTGTATAAGCGAGAGAGGCGATAGAGAGACTGGCGAGCGAGATCTGGGAGAGTGGCGAGCAAGATCTGGGAGAGGGAAACGAAAATATATGTATATATACAATTTTCTCTCGCTTTATACAAACACAAACACATTTTATACATTTGCGTTTGTATAAAAAGTGAGAGAGGAGAGGGAGAGAACGAGAGTGGCGAGCGAGATTCACCAGGAGAGAGGCAAAATATCAACAGTTTGCTATGAGGTACAATTAAATCAAACTATGTTTATAACATTTATTTGAATTAATAGTTTGCTATTATATACAATTTTCTCATCTTAAAATTGATCATATCCCAAGGAAGTGTAATGTAAGGAGTCTATAAACTTTAGTAGTGACTCATTTAATGACTTGAACTTTGACCATTTATGTCATACAAAGACAATTTTATTGTTACTTCAAGACCCCTCTTCAACTATTGCTAAATTGAATTATGGTTAAAAATCTTGACAACACACAGAGGTATCATAAACATCAAATTTTCAGAATCAGATTGTATTATACAACCTATCTTATTTGCAATATATAATGTAACATTCTGGTCATACATAATAACTAGGACTTCTCAACTATACTTTTGATAATACAAAACAAGAAAATGAGATAGTAAACTTTATTCTTGAACAATAACCTCTCAAATGGCAATTGCACTGTCCATAACAAAAGTAAACCACATCTCATTAACTCTGCCCCTGAACTCAAACGGGGAGTTGTATTGTGCAACTGTATAAAGTGTACTATTATCTTTACTCCGGCTTTTTTCGATGGCTGCTGCCCATTTAGTGCCAGCAATGCTGGCACTCAGGGCAGCAGCTTCTTTTGGAATATCAGCATCAACTACAAATCCACTGAATTGCCTGACCGCGGCATAACTACTTTCGTTCCATTTTTGGGGGTGTAGGCCTTCAGCTGAAGGAGGATTTTGCTGATTATTCTTTGGTACATTAAAACTCACAACAAATGAAGTAGAACATAATGGTCCATCACTTGGCATCACTTGAGTCATAACTGGTGCTGTCATCTCTATTTTCTCATGCTTATCATTCTTTCCTTGAATATACATAAATAACCTGCCAATGCCAAATCGATACACTTAACATTTAAGTAAAAAGATAACTACGCTTCAATTCCAAACAAGTCTACTGAAATATGAATCTCAAGACATTGGAAATGAAGTGTTTTGCCTAGACAAACAAATGTTGGGTTTTTAAGAGGTGTAAATGAAAAATGAATCGACAAGACACACGAAAAAAAGTATATAATATGAATAACACTTTTTCACATTAAATTGATTATGACTTTTTTTTATAAGACAAAGAGCACCTAGTAGAGTGTAGCCTAATGACCTACGGTCAAAAAAAATAAATACCTGAGGAAACCAGTTCTGGTGGCGGAAACAAATGATATATCATCGATTGGTTCAGTAGACATCCACATTGGGGAATCGTAACGACGAATTTCATAGTCTTTTCCAGACTCAATCACATCATAATTTGGGCATTCAATTCTTTGACAAGTTGGAGGATAAGAATCCAATTTTGTTGAATAACCATTGGAAATAAGGACCAGAAAAAAACACACTTTGATCATCAAAAAATTCATCTTTACTAGTGAGTATTTCTTTCTTTTTGGTGTGCTACAAAATATAGAGAATGAAGCACGTGAATTTATTGGAAAAATTTGGGAGTAGTAAAGTTAAAAGTCAATCCAAAGTTATGATGCTAGAGGCCTTGGTTATGCCACGTCCTAAACAACAATATCTTCTAGAGTATACTAATATTTATTTAGACCAATAAAAATAAAGATACATCATATCATCATATATTCATATATAATATGTGTAGATGCAACGTTTGATTACCATTTTACTCCTATACTATCCTATACTAAATTAAATATTTAATTAATTAAATACTAAAAAGTAAAATTTAAGTTAATGAATGAATCAACTATTTACAAAGTCATTATTGAAGGGATAATTATACAGAATGACAAACTTATAATCTAAAATAAATGGAGTAGCTACTGTTTGATTTAATTGCTCCCCGTAGCAAACGTTTGTCAGTCGCCTCTTTCCCTCCAAATTTTCGCTCGCCACTCTCCCTTTCTCGCTCGCTCCCTCTGTGCTCGCCTCTCTCGCTTTATACAACAAAATTGTATAAATTGTGTTTCTGTTTGTATAAAGCGAGAGAAAATTGTATATACACATGCAAATACATATATATTCGTCCTATACACTTATAATTATACAATAAAAATATTCCCCTGCCCAGTTCTCTTTTGCCTTTCTCTCTTTCTCGTTTTATACAAACACAAATTATACAATATAATGTAAAATTTATGTTTGTATAATGTATAATTTATGTTAGCGAAAGAAAATTGTATATACACATGCAAATACATATATATTCGTCTTATACACTTATAATTATACAATACAAATAATTTCTTGCCCAGTTCTCTTTTGCCTTTCTCTCTTTCCCGTTTTATACAACACAAATTATACAAATATAATGTATAATTTATGTTTGTATAAGCAAAAGCGAGAGCGATTTTTTATATACAAATATTTTTGTCAACGATTTATACAAATGAGTGGCTAACAACAATTTATACAAATGGCCTGCTAGCGAAATTATACAAATCTGAAGAGGAGCCAACGAATTATACAATTGCTTCTTTTTATATATAGGTATAGCGAAATAGACATAGCTTTCAATTGTATATGTATAGCGAATTATACATATATATGTTTGCTATGAAGCACAATTATGCAAACTTTGCTATAGCATACAAATATGAATTTTGTGTTTGCTATATGTGAAAGTTGCTCTTATTGTAATAGTGCCTGTTTGACTTAACTTAAAAAAATAGCTATTTAAAAGTACTGATTTAAAAAAAATCATACTTAAGTAACTTTTAAGTTAAAAAATGAATAATAGGGAAGTATATGCTTTTAACTTTTTAAAGTCATTTTAAACTTATTTTAAGTTATTTTTAACTTTTTTCAAACATTTCCAAAAGCTAAAAATAACTTACAAATATGTTTGACCAATTTTTAATTCAAACAAATTGACTCTTAGTTTACTAAGCACTTATTACAAAGTCGTAACCGTAAGTTTTTGGTCTACCAAACACTTATTACAAAGGCGTAACCGTAAGTTTTTGGTCTACCAAACACTTATTACAAAGTCGTAACTGTAAGTTTTTGGTCTACCAAACACTAATTACAAAGTTATCGATGTAAGTTTTTGGTCTACCAAACACGAATTACAAAGTTATCGATGAAGGCTTTTGGTCTACCAAGCACTAATTACAAAGTTATCACCGTAAGTTCTTGGTCTACCAAGCACTTATTATAAAGTCATCACGGTAAGTTTTTGGTCTGCCAAGCACTTGTTACAAATCATAACCGTAAGTTTTGGTCTACCAAACACTTATACAAAGTCATAACGTAAATTTTTGGTCTACCAAACACTTGTTACAAAGTTATTATTGCAAGTTTTTGGTCTACCAAATACTAATTACAAAGTTATCGATGTAATTTCTTGGTCTACCAAGCACTTATTACAACGTTATCACAGTAAGTTCTTGGTCTATCCAGCACCATTACAAAGTTATTAATTATTAGTATATAGAAAAAAATTGTTGGTGTAATATACCACACATACAATAAATTACAATTGAAATAAAATGAACAAAAGGGTACAAAATTTTTTTTAGTCTGAGGCGCGGATATCTCGTTCTCTTTAAGGAGATTCAAGTCCACTGCTGCATAATCTACACCGATCCAGCAGTAATACTTTTGACTTGTCCCCTCCAGGATACACTAATCCAACAACGTCGTACAACTCAAGCAACTCCAGATTAGTTGAAGAGTCCAAAGGTCCACATAAGAACACCTTCTTCAACATATATAATTAGAGTCGTCAATATGGGCTAGGCCCGTTGGGCTAGCCTGGCCTAACCCGTGATTTCATAGGGCTGGGCTTTGATTTTTTGAGCCTATTTAAGAAAAGGGCTTTGTAGCTCGGCCTGAATAAGTCTGTCAATTTGTGGGGATTGAGAAATATGGATAGGGCCGGCCCGTGGGACAAATAAAAATTAATTAAAAAATAAAAATAAAATAGAGTATTAAAAATAACAGGAGTTTACACTCAAAATCAATTTAAAATTTGAAATATTACAATTTAAATACAAATTATGTTTATAAAATAGGTACTCATAAAATAAAGTTTCTAAAATTTCTAAGGAATCACTACATAGGCCATAGCCTATGGAATATTATTATAGTTTTTGTGTTTTATTATGATCATTGGAAAACAATTAGGTTAATATTTCTATTTAGCTATTTATGTTTTTACTTGAAATCAAACTTAACAAATATTATATTGATAATTTTCTTTGTGTATTTGATTAATAAGTAGTAACATTAGTCGATATTTATGATAATATTTTTAAATTATAATTTAATTTAAAAAATTATATAAAATATATTTTTAAGAAAAGAGGGCTAGCCCGGCAAAGCCCGTAGCCCACACACTTGTGGGTTGGGCCGACCATATTTTGGCCCACATAAGAAATGGGCTAGCCCAACCTGGCCCGTCAAATTGCAAAGCTTATATGGGCTAGCCCAGATGGGGTGGGTCAGCCCATATTGACAACTCTATATATAATTACGTACTCTCTTCTTTGTATAGTGAATATAGTTGAAGACTTAGAATATCTTCTTTTGTCTCAACTTTCTCTTCACTACACTAACTCAATATAAACTTCTCATCTTTTCTTACACTATTTCTCTTGTATCTTTTTTCTTCTTCTTTTCACAAAGTAAAACCATCAGTATTTATAAGTGATGAATTCTTTTTTACAATAAATAGGAAGACAATTGGTAGTAAATTGGGCAAATAAATGACTCAAAGGTTACATAAGTTACAAGAATAATTAGATAAAATAATTGTTAAAATGAAGAGTTGATGGTTACAAGAGTTACAACAACTAATGACCACATTCTTATACAATTGATGAGAATAATGAGGCACAAATGTAATGTCCACCAATGGACATAACAAGATACATAATGTGACACATGATATATAATATTAAAATGTCACACTAACAGGTGCAAATGTGTATTACCATTTTCTCCCAATGCTAAATCAAATATTTAATCAATTAAATATTAATAAGTAAAAATTAAATTACTTAATGAATCAACTAAATTGCAAAGTCAATACAGTAAGTTCTTGATCTACCAAACACTTATTACAAAGTCATTAGTATCAACCTATTACTCTTTTGAAATTACTTTCATTTATCAGTAATTATTACAAAGAGATCTACAATTTGTATCTATTTGATGCCATTTAATTTATCAGTTACATTTTTTTGCAAAAAAAAGTTGTACAATTATTTTTAATGTAAAAGTTAAGTATGAGTGAAAAATTGAAATAGAAATTTATGTTGTACTTAAATAAATTTACTCTTTTATTTTTATCGACAATGTATAAAAAAATAATATAAAAGCAAATCACAAGAAATAAAAATCATATAATAAATGCAATGAGTCTTTTCATTACCTCTTATTATAATACCATGTAGACTAAGAATCTAAAAGTACTTAAACGGACTTGAATGAAATTTAAATAATTTACCGTTTCAAGCAAATGAAGAGACTTATATCACTATTCATATATGTTGAATCAATATCAAGTAGAAAAAGTCATTATTTTAAAATATTGTGTGGGTCATTGATTTGAAGAATTTGACTACTAATTCAATGTAATTGTTGATAAAAATCATATAAAAAGTCATTTTAAGCTCTATATATTGCGAGAACAAAAAGCTAAAGCAAACTGTAGTATTATCATTATAGAGTATGTATTATAAGAATACATGAATGTATGAAATAAGCAGTTATCGTAGTATGCCAAAAAAGAAGAAGAAGAAGAAGAAAGGCTACAATTCGAAATAACGATTAAATGCATTTGTATAATAATTTGAATTTGAATTTTATTCGAAGTCGTTCTATTTAAAAAGCGTTATCTTTTAGGAAGATAGGATAGGACAATTTTTCTTTTTAACTTTAGTTTATTATTCAAAACATAATCTAATAACTTAATTTAAAATATTATATACTCATTAATATGGGGTTATGCGCAAAGCGTGTGCCTAGAAACTAGTATCTAAAGCATACATTAGCTATGTTTTTTCTTAAAAAAAATTACGCGATGTCTCATTTTTCAATCTGAATTACAATTATAATCATTGATACAATTATATATCGTACGCGAGATGGAATGATGAAGTATATCTAATGGTTGAGATTATTTACCTTTATTTAAGATAATAATTTACCATTTTAATAAAAATGAGATGAAATAATATTAAAATTAACTAATATCTCAAATCAAACATCAAATAATATACCCTATACTTTTTCTTTTATACCCTAGTATAGTTATACCCTATACTAAATAACCTTTTAAGTTTTTTTTCTACAAACTATAACAAGGTAAAAAGTTAAAATGCTAGTGCATAAAAGAAATTGCTTCCACGGTTGGTAACCAATAAAAATTGCATAGAGTGGTAAACATCTTTTTATTCTTAATCAGAGATTCACTAAATATGAAGCCCTCTTTATTAGGCAATATGAGACTTTTCTAAAAAAATTCAAATTTAATCGAGCTCTAAGTAGAGAGTGGAAACTAAAAAAAACTAGTCGTTGCTTCTTTACGGGGTCAAATTTGGTCATTTCACTTTAAATAAGTATGTAGCAGATGGATTAGGGTTTCAATCTTGATATGGACTCTGGCTGCTGAGGCTGCACTTAGATTTTGGTATTTTTTCTTTCTTTCTGGTGGATTCTGCTCTGTTTCTTCTGTGTTATGTACTAATCCTGCAGTTTTTATTTCTGTTTCTGTCTCTGTTCTAATCTTATGTAAATGAGTGAGGGGATTGCTATGAACTTCATGGTAAAAAAGGAGCAATCTTTTTTCCCTCTCCAACTAAAAAATGAGTTTAATTTATTTGAACATGGATATAGAAGAGGAAAATGATGAAATATAGCAGGTACTTATGATGGATTTGTGACCAGATTGTACTCCTGGTGCTGCTAATTTTGGCTGTGCTGAGCTTCTAGGACACATAAATCTGGTTGATTATCTAATCAAATACTTGCTGATTCCTTTTCTATCCTTTGTTTTAATCATCTTGCTATAAATTTTGTGCCTTTTTACTCTCTTACTAAATGGGCTAAACATGTCAGGTGGAAAGTCGAAATCAAAGAGTTGCTAAAAGGTAAAAAATCATTCTTTGTTAAAACGGACTAGAAAACAAAGTAGGCTGAACAAATTGGAAGGTAGTGAGTAGAAGCATGTTATTCCAATTGCTAAACTGTCAAAGATCTTCTTTGTTCTGTTGACTTCTACATGTGTGGGAATGGGAATTATGTGCTTCTTTATATGGTCTTAAGACAATTCTTACCTCGTGAGTTAGCTTTTGAGTTGAGTTAGGCCAAAGATCCATTTTTCATCATGTTCTCACCATTTCTATGTGTCTTTATCTGTTTTCTAATTTGAATTGCTGAGTGACTTTAGGTTCATACTGAAGTAGCTGTCTGAGCTGAGTTGGTGAATAGAATGGAGGAACCAGATTATAGTTATTTAAAGCAGTTCATAACAAGGACCGAAGGTTGCATTGCATTACATACATGAAGGTTAGAAATACATCAACATTCACTAGAGTTAGAAAAACATATGAAGAAGTCATGTTTTGGTTATTTAACAAACATCAAATTGATTAACTTGTTCTGCTTACTCTTTTTTGTAATGTCCCTGTTACATTTTTCTCTCATTTTTATAATGTGATGATTATTATTGTGTCATTGATACAAAGAACGATATGAACGGAGATTGTCTTTTGCAAATTTTATCAGCCTTTATGGTCATGATTGTGATTATTGGAACTAGAAGTTGATGCTGTTGTGTTTGTAGCATCACAATGTTCGCCTCATAATTGTCCTAGTGCACCCTTCTCGATTTTCTCCCTTTTCACGATTTCTTCATCTATATGTATATCTTCATCAATTGTCAGAATGACAGCTTTTGTTCCATCTGGACGGGTTATGACATCTTCATGGACTTTCTTGTGTTCATCCACTTTCACGATATCAATTTCCTGAGAGGCTTTCTTCTTTTTCTTCTTAAGGAAGCAGCACAGAGCAACTGAGAGAAATGCTAGAAAGAACAGACCACCAAGCGAGACAAATATAATGATGATGGTATGTGAATGATGTCCTGGTGGAGATGGGGGTGGAGTTGGAACAATGTGTGGTGGCGGTGGAGGATGAAAAGGACGAGGTGGTGGCTTAATTGGTGATGGAGGTGGTGGACTAGGATAATGATGTGGCGGTGATGGTGCAACGGGTGGACGTGGACGTGGACGTGGAGGTGCAGGTGGTGTAACCGGTGGACGTGGTGGTGCCACTTTTGGTGGTGATGGTGTAATTGGTGGACGTGGTGGTGTCACTTTTGGTGGCGATGGTGTAACCGGTGGACGTGGTGGGGCCACTTTTGGAGGCGACGGTGTAACCGGTGGACGTGGTGGGGCGACTTTTGGAGGTGATGATGGTGTGACTGGTGGACGTGGTGGGGCCACTTTCGGAGGGAAAGGAGGTGTATTAGGTTGGTGGGGTGGTGACACACTTGGTGGAGGAAATGGATAGTTATGAGGTGGGAATGGAGGGAAGTAAGGGAAGTTGAAATTTTGAACATTTGCCATTGCAATGGAAGTTTTTGTTACTTGGCTAAAAGCTTATACTGAGTAAGATGTTTGATTGATGATGCTTATTGTTAGTGTTTAGTTTGAGTATATATATTACTTAGGTGTTAGTAATGATAATACTTGTAAGGTTGTTATAACTTGACTCTTAGGCGAAGTTTTGCCAAGTTGTCATTGGTTGCATTCCAAAACACTCATTTTTATTCATGTTTCTCAGGTATGTCATGCTGATCAAATGTTCATACCATGAATTTTGGCCTCAGTTAACCATGAATTGTTTCAAGCAAATAGGTTCACTTAAACATTTGCATGTGAGACAAAACTTGTTGTCGATTGAATAGGTTCACTATCTCCGACTTATTGAGATGCTCTGAACTCCTACATCGTAGGCAAAACTAATTTAGGCCCATTACTAAAACTCAATGGACAACTTTTTAAGTGAGGCCAAAAGTTCGAGACCAATCCTTTTTGGGGCGATTCTTGCAGAACACCCTTTGAAAGTTGTAGTAAGGCCGGTTCTTCTAAAATGGACTGGTTTGTTGGCCCAAGTCCCAAGGTGTAACAAAGGCCCAACCCACCAAAAATATGAATTTGTGGTAAAATTAGTCTTAAAGTTATGGCTTTTACACTTTGCAAATAGATTAAACGTGTTATTAACATCTGCAAGATTTTAATTTACTTAATTGATATTCATGTGATGCTTTTTTAGTTTATTTACATGTAATCCTTTTGATTATGTCAATTTTGATCTTCATTTATATCTAAGTAGGTCAACTAATCTCATTAGTATTTCCCAAGTCAAATATGAGCTAGGATTAAGGAACTAAAAAAATGAAAAGAAAAGTTAAGAGAAAATGCTGGTGATTTGATTTATTACGACTTTGAGTACACAAAAAAACTAATCAAGCATATACTTTGTATATATTCAATGAATTATTTTTAATACAAATATAAAACTCTTCAAACCTTAAGCTCCGGTATTTGATTTTTTTAGAGGCTACTCTACTTTAAATTTAGCTCAAGAGTGCACCTATTATCTTTGAAAAGAAATTTCAAATATTCTACAAAATTTTGGAATACAAAGAGATCAAAACATCAAATATTGTCTTTTTTAAAGAATTGTATCAGATGGATATCAATGAAAGAGTTATATATTGCTAGGAGGATTCGAGAATGAACCCTTCACTAGATCCGTTCCTGATTGTATATATGACTCAAAGATTATATATTCTACTTTTAGTCTTCCATCATCAACTAGCTTAATTGATTAATAAACTATTATTTAATCAAGTACTATATGGATTAATTAACTTATCTCATGATTAGCATTTCCTAGGTCAAATATGAGCTCGATTTAGTAACTGAAAAAAAAATGAAAAGAAAAGTTCCGAGAAAGTGTTGGTGATTTGATTATTACAACTTTGAGTACATAGAAAAGTCAATCAACTAATATACTTTCTACATATTCAATAATTTTCTTTAATACAAATACAAAGATATTCAAATTTTAAGATCCAACTGAATTTTTCGAAGGCTACTCTATCCTAAAAATAGCTTAAGCCTATAAAAAGGAATACATATATCTTTATGTCGAATACCCCATAACATCAAATATTGTTGCACACGTTCTTGGCGATAAAATGAAGTTCATATTGTACAAAATTAAAACAGAAGAATCAAGAGATAAATAGAATTGTACTCAGATGCTTATTAGGAATTATTATTTTTTATTGGTGATTGTGGTCAATTTTCATTATTTTAAATTTTGTTGGGAACAGCTGACTTGCTATAAATAGTCTCTAATTAAAGTAGTTGTCAAGCATATTTATTATGGACTTAATAATTATTGTGCCTATACTAAGCTTTTTTGTGATACCGATTTCGTTCCTTTTGTGCGCCATATACTTCGGAAAACGCCAGCATGATAAAGATAAAGCTCGAGCAAGCGATGAGGAAAAAGGCGGTGGAGGGCGCGGATTACAAGATGGGAATTTGGTTGTTTTGGCCGGCGCTACGTCCCAGGGCTGTTGTTGCGGTGGTGGTGGTGGTTGCGGTGGAGGTGGTTGTGGGGGTTGTGATGGATGTGGTGGTTAATTGAGTGAGGCCAAAAGTTCGAGACCAATCCTTTTTGGGGCCATTCTTGCGTACACCCTTTGAAAGTTGAGTAAGTCTAGTTCTTTAAACAACTAGTTTCAAATATAAATATATATATATAATAAAATATTTATTTTACAATAAATATAATCGTGCTTTTTTTTACTTAAAAATAGTTAAAAGTCATAGAAAGTATACACTAACGGTACGATATATATTGCTAAGAACCATATAAAATATACACGGACTATACAATTGTTTATTTATACATGAGCTATACGATGACTATACATTATGATGCACTCAAAAAATTGAATATAACTTTTTGAATATAACTTAACTATACATGAAGTATACACTGATTATTTAATCTCGATCAACCCAAAATCACCTCTAAACAGTAAGCAACCCTCACATTTTAGATATGAAATCCTCTCGATATTTTGAGTCTTTTGATATATAATTAGCTTGAAACAATTCACGTTTATTTTACCTCGAATAAAAAAAGAAGAGAAGAAGAAGAAAATGAAGAAGACAAAGAAGGCGGCACTAGAATAAGAAGACGAAGAATAAGGATGAAGAAGAAGACTGGCCAAATTTTGAAAGATAAAAATGTCAAATGACCACTTATTATATTGTAATAAGTGGCTTATTTTTTTAAGTGAGCTATTTTTTGTATAAATAATTGGGGAACTTCTATAAATTTCACTAGTTTGGAGCTTATTACTTAATTAGATACAATCTATTTTGCAATATTATGTATTTTACATGATTTAGGGTTGTTCATATACATTATGATACGTTCAGATACATGTAACTGGGGATACAATGGGGTCAAAATCATGTGTAATTTATTCTAAATATATTGTACTCAAGTGGAATCGCATGTATTTGTTGGATACATAACAAATCTCACTCGCCAATTTCCCACTTATCTGGTATCCCAAATACATACATATACATGTATGATGTATCTAGTGTGTAACTAATGTGATTCGCATGTATCTGGTATACATACGAATCTCGTTTGCCTCTCTCCCTATTTTTATGAATCCGATAGCAAAAATACATGTATCAAAGTGTATTTTCCTCAATATATATGGTAGAAAACTCTTAATTAGTGGTAATATATGTAATATTTTGAAAGTATAGGTAATAATAGTATATATGGTAGTGAAGACATAAATTTCCACCTGAACTTGTCCCGAAAAGTCCGTGACACGCATAAACTATTGTGGTGACCTATTACACACCTAATCTTATTTAAAGTGATATTAATACCCCCTTAGAAGGTGACATGGCAGAGAAAGTGTCTTCACCTTCCTTAAGGTACGTGAGAAGAAGAAAATTTATATTAAAATAACAAATTTAAACATGTGCCACTATTTCATTGGTCATTATATAATTAAGTACTATAATTTCTAATATATTAATTATGTCATTTTTTTCTTTGTTATCTTTTTATTAGTGACCCCAATTTCTTTAAAGCTTTTACATTGTTTTAAAAATAAATTGAGTTCTTCTTCTTCAACAATTCTTTGTCACCACTGATGATTTCTTTAATTTATCCTCATATAAGCATATCGATCACTCTACCTTAGAAAGGAACTCTAAAAAAGAAACAAAAAATAGTGGGGAAGATGTTGATTTCCACCGGAAAGTTAATAATTTTTACTTAAAGTTCATAATTTTTACACAAACTTGCCGGAGGATTCACTAGAGAAGATCACCGGAAAAAATTATGAGAAAGATAATGGCTTCTATTGAAAATCCTATGACATTTATTCATAAAATTCATGATTACATTGCCTAAATTTTTCAAAAATTCATCGAAGAAAATGATTTTCTATCTCTGTCTTCTTTATTCTCGTCGGAGCACCACCTACCATCATCACAATATTATTTTTGTCTCAAGCCATCAATATCACATTTGACTTTACACACAAAGAATACTAATGAAATGCTTGACTTTGATCCATAATTATCAAGATTTCAAAAGATCATTATTTACAGATCTGAAAATTTTTATTTGTTTCACCGACAACAATGGTGTTGCCCACCGCCTATCGCAACCACCAACATCACTAAACTTCATAATCTTCTCATTGTCTTCTGCTCTCTATTCAAATTTCTTGATTTCCCTTCAATTTATGAATAATGAAGAAGAAAGATGAAAGAAATGTATGGTGAGAGGAGGGGGAAAGTCTAGGCTTTTACTTTTTGCAATAGTCTAATAAAATATTAAGGAAAAAAGGTTTTAAAAAGTTAAAATAATATTATTTACATGTCAAAATGCCTGTATAACACATTTTCACATAAAAACAGAGATTGTCTTCGGAAGGGGTATTAATATCACTTTAAACAAGATTGAGGGTGTAATAGATCGTCATGATAGTTTAAGTTGTAATTGACTTTTCGAAACAAGTTCAAGGAGGAATTTATGTCTTCTTCCTAGTTTTTCCTAAAAAGTTTAACTTAATTGACATTTTGTCCAATTTGCACCTTTTAAAATGGACTGGTTTGTTGGCCCAAGGTGTAACAAAGGCCCAACCCACCAAGAAGTATTGCACTAACAAGGTTTAGTTATAACACTTAACAAATTTTCAAATAGATTAAACGTGTTATTCACATCTGCAAGATTTTAATTTATTTAGTTGGTATTGATGTTATTTTAATTAGTTTATCTACAACGTAATCCTTTTGATTATGTCAATTTTGTTCTTCATTTATATGTCCAAGAAGTTGGGCTACCATACTATTGACTTAAAAATTCAAACAATAACATTAAATCAAGATTACATTGAGTTTATTAAGATAATTGTTAATTAGGTCTTCCTTTACTCTGGATATTGTATGACTCAGACAGAGAATATTCAGGTATTAATCACCAATTATATTAATTGTTTGGCTGACAAGCAAATCTACTTGCAAATGAAGGTACTATAAAATTGTAGATTAATAAGCTAATCCTTGATCAAGTATATTTATTAATAAACTAATCTCATTAGCATTTACCAGGTCAAATATGAGTTGGGAATTAGGAACTAAAAAAATGAGAAGTAAAGTTCCGAGAAATTGCTGGTGATTTTATTTATTATGACTTTGAGTACACAAATAAACTTGTCAAGTGATGTACTTGGTAAATATTCAATAAATATTTTTAAATAATAAATACTTTATTCACAGAAATTCTTCGAGTCAGACTATTCTATCCTAAACCTAGTTCAAGCCTATGAAAAAAAAGACACTTATCCATTGGAAGGCATGTGGAATATCTCACGAAGTGTTAGATATTCACAAAGAGATCAAAACATTAAATTTTATCTTTCTCAAAGCCTTGTTGCTCAATGTTCTGGGCAGTTACAAATATATCATACGAAAGTCAATATCATCTTATATTTGAGAAATATACCATTAACAATGTAAAGAAAAACAATCAAGGGATGATCATAAAATCACTATATCATCATATTTTATTTGTGATAACAATTATTTTTCATCACTTTAAATTTTGGGGAAACTACATAAATCCCACTAGTTTAGGTCCTAATTACTAAGATTCCCGATAGTTTCAAATATTACTCCCTCTATCATATTTCGTGCTTAGGATACATGACTTTGAATCCACGAGATACATGTATCTGATGGATTTTAAAATCGAGATACATGTATCTGGATTTTAAAATCGAGATACATATTTTATTTGCTTAAATTAATTGGTTGTAATGGATTTCCTTAATTAGAAGAGTAATTGAGGATTTTTAAAATACATGGACAATTAATTTTAGAAATTTAAATTAATAAAATTTCTTAATATAAGGCGGAAATCAAAGAGTGTATCTATGTTTAATTTATTTTATTTTATTATTCTTTTATATAATAAATTCATTAATATTATTAATAAAAGACAAAAACATGTATATCTTGGTCATTTAATTTGATTAGTTTCATTTTATTACTCTTAAAATAATAAATTCATTAATTTGATGTATCTATTACCAATATACAATGTATCCAACAAACTAAACACTTAGATACATGAGAATCATACAGGAACAAATTGTGTCAAATACATGCGTAAATTTCCAATAATGCGTAAATCTCCAGTACATTCATTAGATACATACACAGTTAATCAGATACACTGATAAAAGCTAGACACATATAATTGTATCTCAATAATATATTAGATACATTAATAATGTGTCAAATACAAGCTTAAATCCTTCGATAACATTCATGGGTGGTCAGGCATCTCACCGCACACTGTTTGCTTCACCTTTTGATTCATCGGTGTTGATCACTGCGCCTAGATCCGACGGGAGAAGTGACACGAACTTTCTTGGCTGATCCATAGTATAAAAGGTATTCAATCGGTTTGATAAATCTTTTGGGCTTGAAATCTCTGCTTACAACGATACACATTGTCTCAGCGCGCTAGAGGTGTCTCCCCTTGCAAGAAAAAATGGTTGATTCGTGGGGGTTCAATTTGAGAGTGGGAAAATCAAAGACTAAGAATTTAATATGTGTGTTGACAAGCTATACGTAGAACATCATGTTTCTTCGCTGTAAATTTCAATTGATTAAGGGAAGAGGAAGAGTTAGAGTTTGACCCTAACTCATACTCTTTGACAGAAAGATATTTGTTTTTTTATTAAAACACTAATTTTGGAGTTTAAATGTAAAAATAATTAATTAATCCTAGTTTTAAGGAATATGATTATGATTGTATCTTCAATAATATATGGTAAAAAAAAATTTAAAATGGTGATATATGTAATTGTTTGAAAATAAAGATAAAATTAATATATATGGTAGTGATATATGTCTGATCCTTAAAATTTACTGCAACAATATTGACTTGCTATAAATAGGGTGTAATTAAAATAGTTTACAACCATATTTTCACTATGGAGTTACCCTTCTTGTGCCCATACTCTGCGTTATTCTGATACCCACTTTGGTCATTTTGTGCGCCAAATGCCTGAAGAATAAGAAAAAACCTCAAGCAAGTGATGTGGAAATAGGCGGTGGGGCCGGCGGATTACGAGACGGGAATTTGGTTGTTTTGGCCGGCGCCGGAGCAGCTGCCGTCGCCGGTGGTGCAGCGGCAGCGGCAGTGGTTGGTAGCGGTGATAGGGACAAGGGTAATAATAACAACAGTGGTGCTGCAGCAACCACTGCTACAGATGCTGGTACGTCGTCGTCCCAGGGTTGTTGTTGCGGTGGTGATGGCGGTGATGGCGGTGGTTGTGGTGGTTGCGGTGGTTGTGGTGGATGTGGCGGTTAATTTGAATTAATTTGTAGTTTTGACACTACTAGTTTTTGATTATTTTTTTTAACTGGATGTTTTGTATTTGTATATTATAAATTGATTTGGATTGTAGTTTTTTCCTTTTTTTTTTGTTTTTAATGTTATTTATGATGAAATTTTATTTATGAAATTATCTAATTTGTGTGGCTGATAAAGAGTATCATGTGGAAAAGGTGTAGGACGATGTAAAATTCTTAGTTGAACTAGGAAATAGATCTCTCACGGCTAAAGCATTGATTGAATAACAAGCTAGTAGCTAGTGATACCGTAACAAAAATACTTTTTAGCAGTCATAAATATACATATTACTTTCTCCGTCTCAATTTATGTGATTTCTTTTTCTTTTTCTTTTTAGTCAGTCCAAAAAAGAATGACACATTTCAATATTAGGTAACAATTTAACTATAAAATATCTATTTTATCCTTAATGAAATTATTTAAAGCCACACAAATTTCTATCATTCATTTTGGACCACAAATATTAAAGTCTTCCTTTCTTTCTTAAACTCCTTGCCGGGTCAAACTACCTCACATAAAATGGGACGGAGGGAGTAATAAAGATAGTTAAAACTTTTATCGACATTAGTTAATTGCTATTAAATCTAATGTCGTTGTAGGCTTATATATGGAACATTTAAAAAGAGTGTTAATTGCTTTTAAAACTACATATTTAATGATAATTAATTATCGATAAGGATCATTTTTTATATAGTGTGATATATATTAATTGATTTAAACATTTTTTTATGGCAATATAAAATCTAAAGTTGTGGCTATTACACATGTTATTCAAATCCGCAAGATTTTAATTTATATAAGTACCTGCTATATTAAAGTGACGTTTTCTTAATTAGTTTGTCTGCACTTTTTATTATGTTAATTTTGTTCTTCACTTAAACCCTAAAAGAAGGTCAACCTTAATATTGACTTAAAAATTCAAGCAGTAGCATTAAATAAAGATTACGTTTTCTATTTTTAAGCTTGTTTGGCTGACATGCAAATCGATTTGGAAAGAAAGGTACTAAAATTGTAATTGTAGATTAATAAACTAAATTTTGATTAAGTAGATAGATTAATAAACTAATAATCTCATGTCAAACATTTGCCATGTCAAATATTAGCTTGGATTCAGGAATTAAAAAAAAATGAATAGAAAAGTTCCGAGAAAGCGCTGGTGATTTGATTAATTACAACTTTGAGTATAGTCTTCCATCACCAACTAGATTAATTGTTTGGCTAACGCGCAAATCGATTTGGTAAGAAAGCTACTTAAATTTATAAATTAATAAACTAATATTTGATCAAGTATGTAGATTAATAAACTAATCTCATTAGCTTTTACCTAGTCAAATATGAGCTTGTATGTTTTCAACTAAAACAACGAAAAGTAAAGTTCCGACAGCGCTCTGGTGATTTGATTTTATAACAACTTTGAGTTCATAGCAAAGTATACACAGATTTTATTGACTATACATTTCTTATAGACCCTCGACAAAAGGAAAAAGAATAAACGATAGTAAAAGCATAATAAAACATTCTCAATAATAACTACAACAAAAAAAGGATAACCGATGCAAATTTTATCCCTAGTGTATAGACCCTCGAATGAAGGAATAACAATCCAAAGCAATCCAGAGAAAAAGAACTAAACGGAAGTGAAAGCATATAGTAAAACATTCTGAATAGTAACTACAAAAAATAATAATAATAATTGAAGTAAAAGAAACACCAGATATAGTAACAAAAATCGTAAGACAAGAAACTACATAAACATTAATACAACTATTAGTGTGGACGAGTAACAAAGCAACACACTATTACTACATGTTGTTGTTTATAATATCATTAACTAACAAAAATGTGCTCTCTCTAACACCTTAAGCTTTTAATGAGATGATCACACACTTTAACATGGTATCAGAGAAAGCAAATTATTATCCGCACATAAAACTTCAACTCACATGCATCACCCTTTGATCGATATGATCGAACTTCCTCATGTTGCAACTATAAATAGCCTCTAAAGTAGTACCCGACCAGTTGAGAAGCATATATATTTAGTATGGATTTAAGAATTATTATACTTATATTCTTTAGTTTTGTGTTTCCATTTTTGCTCTTTTTGTGCTGCATATATATACTGAGTTAATATCTCAGATGGTCACTCAACTTTGAGTTGTTTACTTAGAAAGTCACTCAACTCTTAGTTGTTTACTTAGAAAGTCATTCAACTTTGTTTTATAACTCAAAAGTCATTCAACGATTGATGTATCACTTAGAAAGTCACCCAACTATTTATATTTCACTTAGAAAGTCACTCAATCAATTTAAATAATATTAAATTTATGAAAAGATTATTTAAATTGATTAAGTGACTTTCTAAGTGAAATATAAATAGTTGGGTGACTTTCTAAGTAAAACATCAATAGTTGAGTGACTTTTGAGTTAAAAAACAAAGTTGAGTGACTTTCTAAGTGAACTATTCAAAGTTGAGTGACCATCTGAGATATTATCTCTATATATATTGCATAGAGAAGCAGAATAAGCAGAATAGAAAGAGATTAATTTTCTTTAAAAGGGGTATCGTGAATAATGATGTTGAAATCACAATGACTTAACATATACAATTATCTACTAACTATAATTCCAAATAGAAGCAAAACTTAAAAGAAAAAATATAATAATTTGTGAATTTATCCCATCTAAAAGGTGTTGGACGATGAAGAACTGAAAATTTGGCTACAAAAAAGTGATTTAACCTTCTCAAAGCTTGGTCAAACAGACACTCAACGACTATTCATTGAATGTTTTTTTTTTTTGTTGAAAGAATTTGTAGGAACATATAGTACTTATTCGTACATGTACTCAATCAATTTTAAAATAATCTTCTAATATATGCCCACATCAATTTGATTAAAAAACCAAAAAGATTAAATTGTCTATTTTTTCTGTTGACTTGGAATGAAATGAGGTACTTAAATCATAGATTAACAAAACTATCTTAAATATTACAAGCATCCACTAGGCCTAATATGAGCTCAGTAGAACAATTCATGATACTCCTAATCATGGTCAAGTCAATCAAAACAAGTTGTTTTGGTCGACGCTAGAGGAGCTCCTGTTGCCGGTGATGCAGCGGCGGATATATATCCACATGTGGTTGTGGTACTTACTAACGTTGTTGTTGTGGTGATGATGATGGTTGTACGTGATATTATGAATGTGGAGATTAATTTGAATTAATTTGCATTTGTGAATTTTTTATTTAGAATTTTTAATGTCTGATATCTGCATTGAAAACCTTTTTATATAATTTATTTTAAATAATTTTAACAACCAAATTAAGGGGGAATAGAGACCAACCTCCTTTTACATCTTACGACAAGAAAGATCCTATCCTATTAATTAAGATTCTGATCCCAAGATCTTTACAAAACAACTATACTAATGCATTTAAACTACAACTGTGAATGCATATAAAGAAAAGTATTCAAGGTAGATCAAATTATCAGGTATTAGTCTTCTTGGTTTCTTCTTCAAAAGGTGGAAAAATCCAATTTATTCATCCTAAGAAGACCTTTAGCCACTTTTGGAAGATCAACTTCTTGCAAAAAATATCTTTCGAATTTGAATTTGAGTGACATATTTGCTAGAGCATCTGTCACTTTATTTGCCTCTCTAGCTATAACAATGTTTAGTTGTTATATTTTTTTTAGAGCACCATGAAATATCAATTAAAGCCGCATGAGCTTCGCTATAATCTATATATATAATAAAACTGAATGTAGAGGAGGTGATGTGGCATGCTTCTAAAGTCAAGAATCACATTTATCTTCTTTTTTTCTCAAAATTTTGACATTTTTCTCAATTATTTCCATTTATTATATGATGTATCAGAAAATCTTTAAAATGTTTATTAATTACATTTTCTTAATTATTAATTATTTTTTTTGCAGTAGTAATTCTTCAAATCAATCTACGTTACTGATTTCTTGCATTTACTCAAATCATAACTATCACTTATTGTGTTTCACTCCATTTAGAAACCTTTGAAATCATTTTCATTTCCGTTTGAAAAATACACCAACCTACAAATTCTATTTTTTTTGTTCTTAGTTCTAACTCATATACATATATAATATCGTAGTCATTCCAACAACCCATTCACAATTTTTATCTATTCTTCATTTGTCTCATAATTTTTTTTTGCTCTGATGTAATCTTATTTACCTTATTTTGTTTTTAGTAATTTATTGATGTATTATATTTGCATGTTAAGAATTTGTTTAAATATTCTTTCTTGATAATTTCTATGTTTCAGATTTGGTGAATGTAATTTTATTTGGTAGATTATATTTCTTTTGGTGATTTTGTGTTGTTATGATGGATAAATATGTTTTTTTTTGTTCATTTTGATTCAGGACTCGGAAGTGAAATTTTTATTTTGTTCTTCAAAGAATATGAGTTTTTGATAGAGTAAGCCGACTTGTCAAGGTATTATAATTTTCGTTGTCTTTCACCATACTTTCTTATCGCAATATTTTTATTTTATTTCCTCCGCTCATTTTATATATGTGCTTCTCAATCTGTGTGTATGAGTATACATAAATAGATTAATTTTTCTTATTATTTATATGGTTAATCTTTTATTTCAAAAGTTATTTTCTTCATTTGATTTATCAAACCAATAAATTTACTATGTATTTGTAATATATTCCCTTTGTTGAAAGTTGTTGATCAATTTTCTCATGAAATAGCGTAAAACATAACTATCACATCAAAAGACTGACTTGTGATTGAATGAATGAAATTATTGTTGCATAAGAAAAGAATGAGAAAGTCGTTAGGGGAGGAGGGCTTTTAAACTAAAATTATCGATCAAATATACAATTTAGATGCAAAATCAAATATAAACTTCGTTGTTATAAAAATTTTATTCTATATGAAGTGTTAGTTAAATTTAGGCATAGAAAAGGTTATATACTTTTTTTTCTTCCTTAAAAATATCTAAATATATTCCTGACTCATTTTTTTGGACATTTTTTCTTCATTTTTTCTAAATTATTTATTATTCAATTGGATTTAAAAGGACCTCATACATTAAATATTCATTAAAAAAAAAGATATTTTACATTGATTCTAAGTAAGAATGTAATATGTGAAATTTTAATTTACTTTCTTATAATTCTCACTTTGTAGTGCATCAATTTTTGTAATGTATTGCTTCTTGCAGGAGTTAAGAGATATATCAAATAGTGTAAAAATGAGAAAAAGACTAGAAAATTATTATGGAGAGAGTTTCAGTATTATAATTACCGGCCACTTGACATGAATATCCTTTTTAATAATCTGTGTTTTTTTTAAGAAAATCATTGAAATAATTTAGTACTTTTAAAATTTGTTGTTTATGAATACTTAAATGAAACATTCTATTTCTTAAGTTTGCATTATCAGTTTTTACATTATCTAATTCTTTTTTCATTTCAGTTAATAGATATTGATTTAAATAAATAGATTCATATTTAATCTTGATGTTCACACATATTTTATAAATTATATAAAGAATCACAAATCAAAAAAATAATAAAATAATGAAAAGATGTTTGATTAATATATATTATAAAGATTGTAATATTAATATTTGTTCATATTTTATATTTCATAAATTGATACTTCTTTATTTAGCTTGGAATGTTACTCACATATCCTTTGTCAAATTAAAGAACTTCATATATAAGATACTAAGGGGTCGTTTGGTGTGAGGGATAATACCAAATAGTCCCGGGATTAAATTATAGTACCGCTTATTTTGTTGTTTGGTTGGCAAGTTCGGGATAACTTATTCCGAGATTAATAATTAGTACCGAGATAAGCTATCCCTCTCTTTGGGTGGTATAGTAATCCCGGGATAACTTATCCCGGGATAAAATAGGTAAATGACAAAAATGTCTCTTTCAACCCTTTTGTTATATTACTTTTTACTTTAATGAAGGACATTTTTGTAAACAAATAAATTATTCTTAAAATTTATTATTTTGAATACAACAAACCAAACACTCAATAAAAAATAATCTCAACACAACTTATCCCACCATAACTAATCCCAACATAACTTATCCCATCATAACTCATTTTCAAACCAAACGACCCCTAAAAGAATTATAAGCAAGATGCAGTTATAAACAAATGTTTAATTGATCAAAAAAAATATTTTTCTTCAATAAGATATATGAAATTAATATTCAATTATATGTTGACTTTTTTTTAATAATCGCGCGATCAAGTGCACTAGTTGTTAATAAATGTGCATTATAGACCCTTTTCCTCCTTCCTTTCTTGATTTTCTCTGGTATATTTGTATATTGTAATTTAAACTTATTACGTTATTTTTCATGAAATTTTACTTGTGAATTGTCATTTTAATTATGTGGTTGAAATATAGTTATTTATCATGAGGAAAAGGTGTTGAACAATGACGAACGGAACGTGTGGACGTGTAAATTCCCTAGTTTATCTGGTTGAACTAGGAAATATATATATATATTCAAGTAGAAATAAAACTTTTAAAAAAGAGAGAGAAAAAAATTAGCCAACAAAATAAAATTGAAGTTTTTTGAGTGTCACTTGAATTTCAGTCATCAAGCAAAAATACTAATGTTTGACCATTAATTTGTGTCTAAAATTTTACCATATAAAACTACAGACACAAGTTAAATTTTACCATATAAAACTTCAGACACAAGTTAAACGTTATCAAGATTAACTTTAAAATCATATATTTGAGGTCATATATCGACTTGTCCATATAAAATTGGCTGATCACTTTTCCTAATATTGTAACTGTAAGCAATGCCTGGGTAATAATTAGTCAAGTAGAAAAGTAGATGGGTCAATAGCTCTCCAGCATCCGAGGCTAATTTTAGATCTTATTCCGATTTGCATGTAGAAAGACAAGCTTTTGACAATAAATTTAATGAATACTTAGTAGTGATATTAATTAATTTGCACTTTTTGTGGAAATATATATTAGTCTTAAGTTGTGGGTATTACACTAAATAATTTTCAAAATAAAATAAACATGTTATTAACATCAGCAAGAATCTGCGAGATATTAAATTTCCTATATAAGTATCCTGATTCCTGCGCCTTAGCTATAGTCAAGTGATGTTCTTTTAGTTTGTCTGCACGCAATCCCTTTTTATTATGTTAATTTTGTTCTTCATATTAATTGTTTGGCTGACACGTAAATCCAATTAGAAAGAAAGGTACTTAAATTGTACTAGATTAAAAAACTAGTACTGGTAATAATATGTTTAATTATGTACATAGATTAATAAACTAATTATCTCATGTCAAACATTTGTCATGTCAGATATGTAGGATTCAAGAACTAAAAAATGAAAAGAAAAGTTCTGAGAAAACGCTGGTGATTTGATTTATTACAACTTGAGTACATAAAAAAAACAATAATCAAGTAGTAATATAGTTTGTACATGTTCTTTAATTCAATAAATATGTTAATATAAATACAAAGTTTTTTAAACCCTAAAATCTGTTAGGAGACTATTATATTCTAAACATGCTTATAAAAACAGATACTACAATTTTTTGAACTGGCATCTCAATATCTCACGGAGATCAAGACATTAACTGTTATCTTTATCAAAACAAAACATTGCTCGATATAATACTTTTTATTATCAAATATATCATGATACTCGTGGATTTCTAAAGGCACTAAAAATATATAAAATGAAAAGCTCCAAAGTAAGCGCTCGTGATTTGTTTTAAAGATTATGAAGAGACAAAAACATTACAACTTGAGTACATAAAAATAATAATCATATGGGTTGTGAAGTTCGTCAGAGAGGAAAAAATAATACTCTCCCGTCTAAATATGGTTTATCTTACTTTTGCTTTTCTTATTTTAAAAAAAGGCATAATACATAATATGTTTTTTAATTTGGCTTTATTTCATATTTATGCCCTATAATTTCGTACATAATACACGTAGGACGCCACATATGACTTAAGTTGTCATATAAGATGCGTCTGTCTATTTGTTCAACTTTATACAAGTTTAAGTGTTTACTTGTCTACGCTCATTTTAAACTAAAGATACTTTGAAACATTCTATTTCTAGGTGACTTTAAATAGAAAAATCTTAGGTGCTGGGAGATGAAAGAAAAAAAATAAAGGAGGCTCATCAATTTCCTACTTAATCATGTAACATTTGCTCTTCACCTATAATTCATTGAACAATATAATTAGGAGTCTTTTCGTCTTCTTGATAATAATTACTTATAATAATTTAATATTAATTCACCATAATAAATTGTAACCGAAAGAATTTGATAAATTTGATAAATTTGATATTGGCATAGTATGTAACTCTCCCTTGTAGTAATTAAAATTTACTATTTAATATCTAATTACCAATTTATTAGATGATTAATAGTATTTGTAATTGATATAGGGACAAAATGGTAATCTAACTTTTGCCTAACATTCTTCCCACTTTTAGTATAATATATATATATACTAGATGGGGGAGGCCCATGACAAGCACGGGCCCAATAGTCAAAATATTATGCTTGTAAAAATATTAATATTAATGAATCAAGGGTGATTGATTTTGCAGAAGATGGATAATATCATATATTATATACTATTATAAATATTCAGAATATGTACAACATACATCAGTATGATGCCGACTTGAACGATCTGCAAATACTAACTAATGTAATACAAGCAAAATAATATAGCAGATGTTTCAGTTTTGATATATAAGATTAGAATGTCACTATTTATCATATGTAGAGGACGCCGAAGTTTGCTTCTTAGTAGCTAATCTTCTTCATTCAAAAAACCATAGCATATGGAGTTGTTGAGGGTTCCTGAGAAATTTGTGTAGTGTTAGTAAATTCACAAAGTTGAGTTGGTTGATGATGGAAGTGAAAATGTTTGAAAAGTGATATATGACACAAAAATGTGGGATAAAACATTACCTGAAAAGCTAAAAAACTAAGACATCCCAAAAAGTTAAGTAATTGATTCATTTTATTCTCCCTATTGAGCGAACTTGAACCAACTGAGAATCCAAAAACTTCATTAAGCAAAAGTCACAAAATCAAGTGAGGGAGTTCCTATAATTAAACAGTTTAAAGTCTGTCAGAAACTGAAAATATGGCACCACATAGCAAAACAATTTAAATATTAGAATCCCTCAAAATGGAAGATAAAGTTTGAAACTTTATCCTCCAAACTGGCTCATTATTAGTACAGAAACTAGAAAAGAGCAAATGTAAATTTCAGTAAGAACAACACTTAAAACAACAACAAAAAAAAAGAAGCAAAATTTCCACCCACAATGAGCAAAACTTTCAAGGTAAATTTATATGCCCATTAGGTATGAATCTCTCTGTGATCAGCTTTTTAATTAGTATAATTGAGGTTTATCATTCTTGGAATCAATGTTTTAGATTATAGATGCTCCATAAGTGTATTCAATTGTTGGTATGGTAATAGTTCACAATTCATTTTCATAAAAATAAAAGACATTTGAATGCTTAATAACTTGACAAACACACACAGATCACTGCCCAAAGAGGTGGTCCTAACTCTGAAGTAATCAAGCTGCTCAATTGTTATAACTAAAATAATGTAATTCAGATTCTTGATTCTCCATACTTTCTTTCCTATAAAGGAATTTAATTACATCAGTAATTCAACTCAGAGTCATCAAAATCCAACACAATTAAAAAAAATTGAAATCTCAAATGAAATATAACTTTGAAGGAAGAAAAATGTAGTGGGTTGTAAATTCTTCCAGTAGTATACTTCCTTGATTTCAAAAAACTTGCATAACTTACTGATCACATTATCAATGGCATTCTTCTAATACCTCAATGATTCTACCTTTACTTTTTAAAACTCTCTTAGTTTTTTTACCATAACTTTTTCAAATACTTCTAAATATTTTGAATTGTAAATCATTGTGACTTATAGTTTGGTTTCCAAAAATAAATGTGAAAGTCAGATGTAGACTGACCTTTTACACCTTTTTTGTTGGTGTGGGTGGTTCAAATTTCGGTGTCGCATTTGAAGAACCAGCTGCAGTAGTTGTTGCCATCACCTCCACCTCACTTATTTCCAAAGGCCTTATCTTTTTGAAATTCCTATCAGTAGTGCTCGGCGGAGTATGTTCCATTTCCATGTAGGAAAGAATAGACAAAGTTGCATGTGTGTTATTTGAGTTGCCCCAAGATGACTTCCTTAGCTGAATTTGAAATAGTTTGTTTGACAACATCTCATGGACATGATTAACAGACAATGATTGATTATCTCTGTAATTGTAAAGAGTCACAAGAAACTCTTTAGAACTAATCATATATGCTAAACTATTTCTGATCAAGATATATAGTGTTGTGACAATAAATGTGTAGAAGTAGCTAGCGGGAATGAGAGATCACCTTAGCGCAAGTTATGTCAAATATGTCGTCCGTCGTCATGGAGAGTAATTTTTCTCTCAATTCACCAGAGATAGATGTTGTGGTTCTAGCAGTACCATCAATAAGATCAATTTGAAAGATACACCTGAAATCATGGCAAGTTTAAAATTTGTATATAATATACGCTATATTATGTACAAACTATAATTTACAAGTCAAAAGTATAGTACCCAGGCACTAATGTTGTTTTCCGATTGCATTTTGGACATTCAAAATCCTTCTTATCCTTTGTGCGCTTCTTCTGTTTGCATCCTGAGCATTCAAACACATAAAATTCTTGCAATTCATCTGATATGGCCATTTCTTCCTCAACATAGAAGAGTCCCATCTGTCGAAAAATATCATATACATAATACGTGTTAAATTACTCATGAATAAATATAATTTGTTTTTATTATTTATCCAAAGCTAGACAATCAGAAAATTAATAAGAATACTCTCAAATGATCAGCTTGAAGTATGACTTACAGAAGCTGGTGATGAAATTTCTGCAATAGAGATAACTTGTCGGCCGGCAGGAGTCATTACCATAGGAGAGGCAGATAAGCATGTTGAGGTTTTCTCTGATGCACGACTTAACAACATTGCTTTGTTTTCTTTTGCTCTATTGTTACAACAGATAATATGTTTAGTAGGTTCTTTAAATGCAAATTAAAGATAGAAAATAATGATGAAATGTGAGTTCCAGTTGATGAGTTCTACTGTCTGTGGGTAATTAGGATCCACACGTATTGTGGAATTGAACCTACTATGCAGTGACAACCCTGTATAACACATAGCTTGTATAATGTTTTGTTATTATCTAAAATTATGTTGGTAAAAAGTTCAGCACATCTGTACCTTGATAAGTAGAGATTCCTATACACCTTCCAAGGATTACAATCAAATCTGCCTCTGTTGCCATTTTAGCTTCAATTTCATTTCCTTCTATTTCTCCAAAATCCTCTCATAGAGTGAGGAGAAACTGATTTTTCCTAAGAACGTGAGGAGAGAAGACTAAGTATCATAATAACGACTAGCCGATAACTGATGATCCGATCAAACAAATAGAAAATGTGTTTACTTATTCAAAAAAAAAAAATCATAAAACAGGAAAATATAAGGTGAAATGTTATACTTACTGATTGTCACAAATGGTTATTTCTCGGCACTTATGATGACTGCGACCTGCGTATTTTTTAGGACCACAATGAAGAACGATTGCCAGTATATCTGCTTATATAATACATAATATAATGAAATGTTGTAAGTATGTGTATCAGTAAACATGTATATTTTAGCATGATAATAGCTATTAGGATTGATATACCAATTTCAGCAGCAGAATCAACCATCATATGAGGAATGTGGTCAACGGTTATGGTATTCAACTTGGTTGGTGGTGGAAGTGGTTTCTCAAGTTCGTTAGATGTTTGATATGTTCAATTATTGTTTCTTTGTCAAGAACCCAGTAAAATTTTTGTACTGGTTTGCCGTATAAAGTTGGCGAGACTTTAACTCTTGCGGTAGAGATGATATAGGTATTCATGAGTTTAAGCTTATCTGCATACTGTTCAATTTCATCGGCATACATAACTGCCTTAATCTGGCATTCCTGAAAGTAAGAGTTATAGAAAGCTGAGATTAACTCTAACAACTTAGCAACAGTAAAACCAAGGAAAAATGTTCATATGAGGTAAAAAGAAAAAGAAGAATATTCATGACATAAAATATAATGAGCTCACCTCTTCATCTTCCAAATTCAAACTTTGGAATTTACATTTCTTGTCAGGACTTTCTCGCGAACGGCCGATTTCCACAATTTGAACTTTGCAAATCCAATCTCATGTTGCTAATGCTATTCGATCGATGTTCAATCTGTAACATCCGACAATTTGAAATAACTATGAAGAGGCTTAGAATTGGAAATAGTCATTTTTGGAAAGAATTTAAAAATCTGGAAATTTGGTTAAGTGTGGGAAAAAGTTAGTTTTTGGTCACCTTTGAACAGTCATAACTCCTAGCTCAGGATGAATTAGGTGTATTTCCAGTTATGTTTTCGAAGCTCGTGGAATGATCTTTTCAACGCCGCCGAGTTTGCTCGATTCCGAGTTCGTATGAGTGAGTTATGCCCTTTGAAAGTTGGGTTGTTGGTATAGGGAAGTCAGCCAGAAAGTTTCAAGGGTATTTTGGTCTTTTCCCTAACCAATTCTTTTTGTTATATTAAATTTTTAGACTGATTTTTAGATCAGTTTTCCTTTTTTTAAAAGAGTGAGAGTGAGGGTTTGTGAGTGAAGAGGAGAAGAAGAGGAGAAAGAGAAGAGCAAGCAAGGATTTCGTCGTGGATATCACCGGGGGTGATCCCTACTAAGGTATGTGAGTTCATAGTGTTGGGTTGATTCTTCCCCCCACACGCCAAATTTGTTTTAATTTCCGAGAAAAGATTTGGTTGTGTTTGTTGAAGTCTTGAGGTTGTGGTTGTGTTGTTGAAGTTCTTGTTAATTTGAGGTATGTTTTCGGTTGTATTTTCGAGTTGAATCTATTGTGTGTTGAGGGGGTTTTATGTTTCTAAGTGTTTGGGGCTGAAACTTTTGAAGTTAAGGTGGTTTAGAGTTGGAAAAACAAGGGAGAAAAGTCAAGTTTTCTGGGGAAAGGGGTGGCGCGTTGCGCCTGCCAGCGCGCCCCAAAAGGGACTCTGAAGTCCAGCACTTGGGGCGGCGCGCCTAGCAGAGCGCCCATCGGCCCCTCTGAGGTCTGAAGGCTGGCGCTCCGCGCCTCTCAGAGCGCCAAGGACGCCAACTCTTCTCATTTTTTCCTACTTTTTCATGCATGTTCCTTGGTAATGTACCTATGTTTTATAGTTATTTCCAACACTCCAAGGTACATCTAAATGTCAAAAACTCATCCATAAACATGTGATCATATACCTTGAATCTATAATCCAATTCAAGACGAGTTAGGATCAAAGTCAAGTGAAGTTAGAAGTCAAGTCTAGAAGTTATGAAGTAAGTCCAAGCAAGTCTTTAAAACTTTTCAAGAGTCTTTGTTAAACGTTTTAATTTCATTTTAAGGCTCAAGTTTCAAATTAAGTAAAGAGTATAGTGTTTCAAGTTAAGCCAAGAGTATAAAGTTGAGTTCATTTCTCAAAAGTTATTAGGGAACTAAGTATTCCCAAAGAAGTTTATAAATGTTTTTTACATTTGAGTAAGAAAGGAACTATGATTCCAAAAGAGCCTTTGGGCTAGTTTTCAAGAAAAGGGAATACGATTCCAAAAGAGATTTTAAGCTAAACTTTGAGCAATTATCTCAAACTAAAGAAAGATGTGTTTAAAACACTTATGAGCTAAAGTATTTTTGGGAGTAGTATTGAGCACCGAATTGGGGACACGAGTTCATATTAACTCAACTCTTCATGAGAACCATGAGCCAACATGGGACTTGACGGGTCATTCTTTTTAGATGATCACATAAGATTAAGCTAGTGGATCCACTAAGTTAAAGTAAGGTATTATACTACGGCAAGGTATAGGATGGTCCTTGGGCAACGTGAGGTAAAACGTTGTATCACCACTAGGGCTCATAGTGGTGGTTATCGGTTAAAAAATCTCCCACAAAAGTTATATTACTTTTATATAAGTAAAGTTGAGTTTGATATTGTTTTATCATTAACGAGCTAAGTTGTTTACACTATTTTACAAGCTTTATATATATTGCATGTGTCTTATTGCTTTATATTGAGTTCGGTTATTCATGAGTCGAACAGAGCCAATGTAAGCATTCTCTTGTACTCTTTTCAAGCTTGAGTTGTGGTTTATCTTTCCAGCTCGCATACTCGTACATTTCATGTGCTGATGCCAGTTGGCCTGCATCTTATTATGATGCAGATGCAGGTACCCAGGATCAGCATCCAGTACGCCGTTGATCCAGCTGAGCATTCCAGAGTCAGTGGTGAGCCTCCTTGTTTTTCAAAGGACTCGGTTATTTTGTTCTCTTAGTTTTGCTTTATTAGGATGTTGCGGGGTCTGTACCAACATCCATCTCAGTATTTTAGAGCCTTCATAGACAGACAGACAGTCAGTTAGTATTGAGTCTCTCATCTATGTATATATGTAAATATTCTATTCTGAGACTCGAGTTGTCTTTTTAGCCAGATTTTATCAGTTGAGTTATTTTATGACCTTTCTTTGTATTGAGTTATTCTGTTGAGTTAGGTTTCCGCTGAGTTAAGAAAGTCAGGTCAAGGGTTCTCTTGGGGCTAGCTATGGTCTCCGAGTGCCGGTCCCACCCAGGGTGTAGGCTCGGAGCATGACACAATCTTAGTACCATGTTTGCATGAAATATATTTAACCAAACAGTAGTATCAACATGATAGCATCACTATTGAGTCAAAGTCCTTTCTTTTTTGTGGTTGTGTGAACATGGGCGATTAAATTAGGAACATGCAAGAACATAATTGCCCTCCACATACTAAAAGTCAAATAATGAAAACACAATATAAATATTTCGAATCAAATTTGGAACATGCAAGAACATAATTATCCCTAACTTACTGAAACATTAGAAAATATAATAAATACCCAAAATCTGTATGCTGAGTAATAAAATTGGAATTTTAAGTGAAAATAATAACTCTAATTTTGTCCCATTTTGATTTTCTCCTTTGGTGGCAAGCAAAATCTGCAAGAAAAATTGAAAATGGAAAGAGGAAAAACATGAAAAGGGAAAAAAATACCTAAGAAAGAGAGCAAAAGTTTTTCTTCAATGGAAGCATAGTAAATTTGTGCTCTATGAGTAATAAATATATCTATGATACAAAGAAGACATGTTATAGTATATAAAAGTACATGTGTCTTCTTAAAAATTGATGGGATTTTGGTAGCCAATGAAATTGTGCCAAAAAAGAGAAAAAAATATTACATAGTAAAATTTGAACAGGCTTTCGTCTAATTATTTAGTGATGTGTCTTCTGGAAATTTGATGGGTTTTGATAGCAGATGCAAATGTGTCAAAAAAAGAGAAAAAGTTATTACATATGACAGTACAATTTGAACAATTTGGGAAAATAAGAATTAGAATGAAAATAATACAAACAGAATAGTGTAATTTGTTTTCTTAGTAAGCACAATTGTTTAACTAATCAAAGCTAATTGTATCAACCGCAGAGGACAGATTTTCATCAACACTTTGAAGCTCGATATCGATAATCTTAAAATCTATCTACACCTAAAACAATGAAAGGGAAATAACTTTGAAGATAAGAAGCAAATTATCCTTAAATTGAAGGAGATGCAGACCTAAATATATATATATATCCAAAGAAGAATGAGAATAGCCACCATCATAGGCCCTTTCTCAAGAGATGGACAGATTAGGAAGAGAAATTGGGGAAAAGGAATAAGAAAAACTTACTGTAGCTAATGAATGCACCAACAGGAAAGAGAAATTTGAGGAGAAACAGAGATTAATGAAGATGAATATGGCAGATTGTTGATAAAAAAAGAGTCTCAGAGCAACTGTTGAGGAGAAATTGATGTAAACAATGAAAGAGTTAAACTCGATACAGAGCAAATATACAGATCCCTAAAAGTGCCCTTGTTCATCCGGTAGCAATCCCCTAAATTTAATGGTAAAATTACATAATTGTCCTTGTTAAGTAAAGGAAACAAAGACACGTGGGGACTTAAAAGAAATTACACGGCAGGTTATAAAGACATGTGGGGACTTAAAAGATTAATACTTATGTATTATCAATGCAATTCTTGTTGAATAAAGTGGGCCCTAACATAATACAACTTAAATTACATTTGGAACAACTTTTTGGAGTTGTGTTTGTCCTTCACAACTTATCAATGCTAGTACAATACTTGTTGAATAAAGTGGGCCCTAACATAGTACAACTTAAATTACATTTGGAACAACTTTTTGGAGTTGTGTTCGTCCTTCACAACTCCTTCTAAACAAGGGTAATAAATATATGATTTGATATTTGATATATGATATATGATTATTAATTTCTTATTATATACATATAGATTATAGATGACAAGTATTATAAAATTAGATATTTTAATTATGAATTAATCTAAGGAAGTACAAAAGTCATTAATATATTAATTACAATGAAACAATTTAATATTTAAATTAAATAGTTAAATATTTTATAACATTTTAATTTATAGTAGGGGTAAATCGTAATTTAATTTTTAACTTTTTTATTCCCACTTATATATATATATAATATATATATATATATATGTGTGTGTGAGAGAGAGAGAGAGAGATGATGATGATTATAGGCCCATGTATATTTATCCTATAAATCTCACAGGCCTAAAATTATATTTCCAAATAGAAGCAAAACTTAATTAAAAGGAAAACGTATCAACCATCTTAATAAAACGACAAGAATGAGTTGCTTAGATGATAAACATTGTTTTTGTAGTGAATATAAATATTGCTAAAAGATTTTTATTTAGTACTCTAAATGTAATAGCATTAACTTAGTTGCCGCGAAATATAATTATAGCAATATATAAGAAAAATTTATTGTCTCTAGATATCGCTTTTCCTACTGTGTTAGGACATCTTTTTTTCAGGATATATCTATAAGTCTGCGACACATAGATTAAATTTCATCCACATTTAGTTTGGGTGAGACGCAAATCGAATTGGAAAGAAAGGTACTAAAATTTATAAATTAATTAAATGATGTTAAGTCAAACATCTTCCAGGCCTAATAGACTCAGATTCATCAGTAGAACAATTCATGATACTCCTAGAGATGAAAGGAACTAAAAATGAAATGATAAGTTAAAGTTCCAAAGTAAGCGCTGGTGAATTGATTTAAAACATTATATATGAAGAACAAAAAAAATATTACAACTTGAGTACATAAAAAAATATTTTTTTCCTATATAGAGGAAAAAATAATAGCGGCTTGCTATAAATAGCCTCTAAAATGTAAATAGTTGTCAACTATATTTAGTATGGACTTAAGCTTTTTGTGGTTCTCATTTGGCATTCTTTCAATACCCATTTCGTTGATTTTGTGTCTCATATGCAAAAAGATACGCGAGCCAGATACGAATGAAGGAGGAGGCGATGTCGAAATGGCTATTCCGGCCTCAGAACAAAGAGATGGGAATATCGTTATTTTGGCTGGGGCCGGAGAAGCCACCGCGAGAGTTGTTGGTAGTGGTAATACTACAGATGTTGGTACGTATCAGGGTTGTTGTTGCGGTGATGGTGCTGGTGTTGGTGATGGTGATGGGGGTGGTTGTGGTGGATGTGGAGATTAATTTGCACTTTTGACAAGGGTAGTTTGTGGAATTTTTTGTTTTGATTTTCTAATGTCCGATATCTTCATTGAACATTGGTGGATTTATCTTGGCCTAAGGAGTATCATGTCATACTACTACTTCTATAAAACAAAATAGAAGGTAGAAATACTAAAAAGAACACTACTCGTAAACAAAGCTTTATACTGGATTGGTGGTTATTAGGCGCTCTAGCATTGAGTGCGATGTTACTTTGTAAGGGTCTATGGGTTATAAATGGTAAATAAAATAAATTCAATTGTAAATATTGAATTAAATAAAATATTAAAGAATTTTATTTAAGATCTAGGCATAATAAGCATCTGATTTGAATTTACTTACCATCATTGGTAATTACTTTGTAATTCCAGTTTAATGTTCAATATGAACAATCAATTGTATTGAATAAGAGTTGTCTATTTTTTTATTTGTTACATGTTATTTGTGAATTTTACTTTTGGGTGGAATTGTTAGGATCAAACGTTTATCATCATGTCAAAAACTATAGTTGATAGCACAATGACACAACTTTTATTTCTTAACTAAGTTGACCACGCAAACATCATGTTCGATCATGACTTCAAATTAGGTCACTCTAGCCTCCTCATAGACCTTACCATAATCATGATATTGACGTTGCTCAACAAGAAGGGTTGAAAATTGTGACCAATAAAATGGTTGAACCATATATAGTGAGTTATTGTCATCAAAACTTTACAAACATCTATTCTTAGTCCACGTATAGCTAATATTTTTTCCTTTTAAGTTTTGCTTCTATTGGAAATATAGTTTTAGCCTTGTGAGATTTATTTTCTTGTTCAAGGAGTATTAATATACATGGACTAACCTTAGGTGTTTGTAGAGTAATTTTTTCTCTAATCCGTTTCAATTTATTTGTTTTATTTTGATTTGACACATTAGATTAAGAAAGAAAAATAAATAAATTGAACCTTATGGTCTTGAAATAAAGATATGTCAAATATCCCAATATCCTTTAATCTTATGAAATTAACATATCACAATGAAAAAAATATTATTTTTTGAACGAATTAAAAAGAATAGTTGAACAAACAAACCAATTATTACGACATTATTTTTACCTCTTCAATAGCCCATTTATAGGAATAATTATTTATGTACTCAAGTTGTAATATTTTTTGGCTCTCATATATATAATCCTAAAATCAAATCCCAGCGCTATCACGGAATTTTACTTTTCATTTTTTTTAGTTCCTGAATTCGAGCTCATATTTGACATGGGCAAATGTTTGACATGAGATTAATGTATCAATCAATGTACTTAATCAAAATTTAGTTTATTAAAGTACAATTTAAGTACTACGTACTTTTCTTTCCAATTAGATTTGCGTGTATGTCAGCCAAACAATTAAGTTAGTTGGTGATGGAAGCTTAAAAATAAATATATAATCATTATTCTCATAGGTTTCGGTTCGAGCCCCGTACGGAGTCGCTTTATTAGATAACGTTTTATTTCTAAGGTAGGATTTTTTGGCGCGAATTCGGATTTAGTCGGACTCTAATATGGGTACCGGACATCAGATGGAAAAAAAGAAGGTTTATATTCTTAAAGTTATGAAATTATATTCCTATTTTTTTACTATCGCAATTTTTGTGATTTGTACCCATAAAATTATACTAAGCGTCAAAAGTAATAGATTTAGATAACCCATATCCGCCTTTGAGCCTATCAAGACGTGCTTACAGCTTTGTGAAGAGTTACTCTAACAAAAAAGACTTTTAGTAGCAGAAAAATTTTCTTTTATTTAGCGGTAATTGAGTTCATGTTATTGTCTTCTTTTTATTTTATAATATGTTTGATTAAACTTTCGAGAAGTTAAAAAGTATGTTTCAGTTATCAAAGGATACTCTTAACAATTTTTTAAATAAGATTAAACATACTACTATTAATATCGTCTAAGATAAGATTTTTATATATATGCGTGTCATTCATGTGATATTTTCTTAGTCTTTCACTCTGTATACACGTAATCCATTTGATTATGTTAATTACTCCGTTTTTTTGTTCATTGATATCCAAAAATAAGGTCAACCATAAGTATTGACTTAGAAAACTCAAACAGTACCATTAAATCAAGATTAAGTCTTCCTTTTTCCTTGGATATTGTATGACTAAGGGTGTGTTTGGTACGGGGAAAACATTATCCAGAATATGTTTTTAATTTTTTATTTAGTTGATCGAAATTTTTGAAAAATTTATTTTCTCTAGGAAAACAAGCTCCTTAAATATGAGGAAAATGATTTTCTTAATGGAAGTAGGGAAAATAAGTTGCTAAGTGACATTCTAAATTTATTAATTATCTTCTCCTCACGCACTTAATTAACTCTCATCCCTTGACCATCCCATCCTTGCCACCCCCAAATCTCACTCCTCATTCCTATCCGCCTCTGTAATGTTTTGTTACATTACATATAAATGCTCTTCGAATAATATATTTTCTTGCTTACTTACCAAACTCTAGAAAATAAGTAAGAAACTCACTTACTTTCCAGAAAAACATTTTCCGTGCAAAACATTTTCGTTCATACCAAAGTCCAAACACACCCTAATTAGAGATAACATATTCTATTTTTAGGCTTCCGTCACCAACTAGATTAATTATTTGACTGACACGGAAATCGAATTAAAAAGGAAGCTACTTAAATTATAAAGAACAATTCATGATACCCCTTGATTCAAAGGAACTAAAAATAAATTGAGGATCGTTGGTGATTTGTTTTAAGTACCATGAAGAGCCAAAAAATGTACAACTTTAGTACATATAAATTTTTTATCATATGGTCTAAGAAGAGAAAAAAAATAATATCGTAATCGGTCGGTGGCTTCTTATAAATGGCCTCTAATTAAAATAGTTGTTAAGCATATTTACGATGAACGGACTCATTTTAGGGATCATATTTGGCGTTCTTATGATACCTATTTCGGTTATTTCATACAAAATATATCTTCGCATACGCGATAAGGATAAGGATAAAGGAGGAGCCGATGTGGAAATAGATAATTGGGCCCGTGAATTAAAAGCTCGTGAATTAAAAGCCCGCGAATTAAGAGACAGGAAAATGAAAATACTTGCTTTGACCGGTGCCGGTGGTGCAGTGGCAGCGACTGGAACCGGCACTACTACAAATGTTGTTGTGTACAATGGTTGTTGCTGCGGTGGTGGTGGTGGTGGTGGTGGTGGTGGTTGTGGTGGCGGTTGTGGTGGCGGTTGCGGAGGTGGTTGTGGCTAATTTGAATTGATTTGGAATTTGGAAAGATCACTTTAACTGTGAATATTTTGTTTTGATTTTCTAATGTTTCTTATTCGTATTGAAGACCTTTTGTAAATTAATATGCACTATAGGGCGTTTCCCTTCTAGGAATTTGGGAAATGAAAATAGCATTTGCTGTAATTATAAAGTCTCACTTGTGAAATTAGCTAATTTTTAATTATGTGATTGAAGAATAGTTATTTGTGATTTTTACTTCGAGTGGAAGGGGTTGGAAGATGAAAAGCTTGTGACTTCTAAAATGTTTGAATCACTTTTGCATTTCAACTCCGATTTTGTTTTGTTCTTTAATTTATATCCTCAATAAAAACATATCACAGATTATAAACTAAGTTTATATTTTTGTAACATAATATATATTTCATAAGTTATGTTCAAACTTAATCAGTTAATTTCAAAAAACTTATGGCACACTATATATAGTCTAATTACTCTAAACTCACAAAAACGTGTAATTTTATGTATTACTTACTTCTTACTTTACAAACACCTACTTTTTGCCCATATATGTTTATCCTCCTTGAACTAGAAAATAAATCTCACAACGCTAAAACTATATTTCCCAATAGAAGCAAATCTTAAAAGGGTGTGAACGTGAGGGTAGAGATCAGATGTAGGGTGGTGGGATTGGGGGATAGGGGCTTTGAGTGAGGGTGAATATGAGATATGTCTACCCACGAGCGGGAGGAGATGAAACATCAAATCCTACATTAATTAAACAATATAGGCACACGTATGCATTAGTCTATGAAACTAATTAGTATTAGGTATATGCATAAAAACACGAAACATGATCATAAGGGGACATAATCGAAAACATGATATGCATGACCAAACTAAAAATAGTACAACCTTTAAAGAAAGATCATAAGTCGTGAACATGGTCAATCCATCTTAAAATCACAAGGAAAGCTTCATAAAATCTCTAAGAACAACTTGGTTCATTTTGTGAAATATTTACTATTAACCGAAATAGACCATGTGAGCTATAACATGAAATCCGATGTCTTGCTCCCACTCTGAAAAGAGAAGTACTTACTTGACAAAGCAAGGACCTTAAACTTCTAGCTTAGGTGGATCCACTAGCTAAGTTACTTGAGATAATCCTACGGGGGCACGTAGTTAGGAACAAAGATATTGCTGCTAGAGATCTCTACTAACGGGAGAGCCTCCATCTTAATATCCTCTAGGTTACAGAAAGTCATTTTCTTCATTTTAACGATTACACCCTACTTTTTTTTATTTAGGCTTCCATCACAAATAGCTTAATTGTTCAGGTGACACGCAAATCGAAATGGAAAGAAAGGTACTAAAATTTATAGATTAATTAGATTATGTTAAGTCAAAAGCATATTCTACCAGACCAAAAAAGAGCTCAGAGATATCAGTAGAACAATTCATGATACTCCTATAGTTGAAAGGAACTAAAAATATAGTATAAAATGAAAAGTTCCAAAGTAAGCGCTAGTGATTTAATTTAAGGATTACATATGAAGAGCCAAAAAATATTACAACTTGAGTACATTATTTTATCATATGAATAAAAAGGAAAAATAATATCGTAATTGGTCGATGGCTTATTATAAAGAGTCTCTAATTAAAATAGTTGTCATATTTACTATGGACTTAGCTATTTTTGCGATCATATTCTGCATTTTTGTGATGCCCATTTTGATCATTTTGTGTGCCATATGGCGCTACAAACACCAGAAGGATGAGGATAAAGGAAGAGCTGATGTGGAAATGGCCGCGGCTAGTGGGGCCCGTGGATTGAGAGACAGGAATATGATTGGCTTGGCCCAGGCCGGACGAGCTGTTCTAGAAGGTGGTGCAACCATAGCTATACTGGTTTCGTAGCGGTGGTAGTGATGGTGGTGATGACTTTGAGTCTCTGACGGTTGTGGAGATTAATTTGAATAAAATTGCAGTTTTAAAAAAAAAAAAAATTGGAATAGGAGAAGAGAAAATGGGAAATCGAACCATTATGAATCTTTGTGTTGATTTTTTAATGTTAGATATCCACAGTAAAGATTGATATGTTGTGAATTAGTGTGCATATAGAGACCTTTTACCTCACTTGATATGTGTTCTGTGATAGTGTATTGTTATGCCTTTTGGGGCCACATGTTCTTTTATCATTTTTAGAGAAAAAATATTGGTGCTAACGTGGGATAATTGAGTTTATGGGTGGATATGTATAATACTTTTATCGAAGAAAAAATTGAAACTCGTAAATTCAAGGTTGAAAAATCTGAATTTTATTAGTTTGGTTTGATTTATAAATTTAACAATTTGACATAAATTATTTTATTTGATAATGGAAAAATTTGAATCAATCCGATCATGTATATCCTAGTTGTGACGAGGTTGTTTCTTCGATGTAAATCGAAATATTAGGTTCTCAAGATGTTTTGAATATTTGGATTAAATCGTTACACATACATGTTAACACGCAATCCTGACCAATAAATTTAAAGTAAATGAGTTTGTTCTCTTAAATGAGGGACTTCTATATTAGACGTGAATATAAATTGCACCACATTTCTTTTCTTATGGATTGAATTCAGGTAGAGAGGGAAATATGCGATCAAAACCCTATAAATTATGCATAAAATGTTACTCCTAGTAACTAGTATATTTATAATCAACATTGTTAATATTAGTCTTTTTGTCCATTAAATAAAATAATACGATACTATCACATACATTTATTTTAATTTCGAAAATTTTCAAAATAATGTATTATTTTGATGAAGTGATTTAGATAACGACTTACCAAAGCCTAGTTATTATTAATTCATGTCCTGTAAGTTAACCAATTTTAATGGACTTTTTAGGTGCCTAACACTTCCCTTTTAATTCGGTTCCATAATTTGAAATGTAGTGTTAACTGAACCAGGTGACCCATTAGTTCCGACCCGACCCAATAGAGCAGCAAAACGAAAAGTGTCTGTCTCACTTTTGGGTGAAAATGGCAGCATCATGCAGATGGGTACTACAGCTACACAAGGATGTACCAAAAGCAGCAAGATTTTACTCAGAGGGTTTGGATTTCTCCATTAATGTCTGTACTAATAGATGGGCTGAGCTCCAATCTGGGCCTCTCAAACTTGCTCTCATGCATTCATCAAGGTACTTTTCTCTCTTTTGGCAAATTTTTTGAATCATCATCTAAATAGTTGATTGTGGATCAAGATGTGTTAAAGTTCACATTTTGGGTTCTGGGGTTTGGTAGTTTGGTGTGGTTATATTTGAAATTTGGTGTTTTTTTTTTTTTTTTGGATTTTCAAGATTTTTGCTTATTAAATGTGTTTCTTCCCTTGCCTACATTGTTCTTGAATATTCATCTAAAATGTTATTGTTCAGAAAGATGTGTTGAAGTTCTTAATTTGGGTTTTGGTGCTGGGTAGTTTAATGTGTTTGGATTTAAAAGTTAGTGGCTTTTAAGAATTTCAGGATATTTTAGTGTTTCTCTCCTAACTAGCAGTTGATTGACGAGAGAGAGTTGCTGGGATGGTAAGCACCCTCACTTCCAACCCGAATGTTGTAAGTTCGAGTCACCAAGGGAGTATAAAGGGTGGGAGTTCCTAGGGAGGAAAAAAAAAGCAGTTGATTGATGATAAACACGTGATGATGTCTTCATTTTGGTTTGTGTTGATTTAGTGTCCTGTATTGAAAGAGTGGTTTTCGAGAATTATAATTTGCATTTCTCCTCATATCAAAATGGTAAAAATATATACATTTTTAAATTTTGGTCAAAAGCTCTCTTAGTTTGAATTGGAATGGACAGTTCATTGCTAAGAGTTGAATGCAGCTTTGGGAAGCAGTTTCTATATGCGTATTTTGGAGTATTTGGCTCAAAGATTATATATTCTACTTTTAGTCTTCCAATAAACTATTATTTAATCAAGTACTATATGGATTAATTAACTAATCTCATGATTAGCATTTCCCAGGTCAAATATGAGCTCGATTTAGGAACTGAAAAAAAAAATGAAAAGAAAAGTTCCGAGAAAGTGTTGGTGATTTGATTATTGGGTAAATAAAAATGTCAATCAATTAATATACCTTCTACATATTCAATAATTTTCTTTAATACAAATACAAAGATATTCAAATCCTAAGGTCCGACAAAATTTCTCGAAGGCTACTTTATCCTAAAAATAGCTTAAGCCTTATAAAAAGGAACACATATTTCTTTATGTCGAATACCCCATAACATCAAATATTGTTGGCGATAAAATGAAGTCTATATTGTATAAAATTGAAACAGAAGAATCAAGAGATAAATAAAATTGTACTCAGATACTTATTAGGAATTATTATTTTTTATTGGTGATTGTGGTCAATTTTCATTATTTTAAAATTTGTTGGGAACAGCTGACTTGCTATATATAGTCTCTAATTAAAATAGTTGTCAATCATATTTACTATGGACTTAATAATTATTGTGCCTATACTAAGCTTTTTTGTGATACCGATTTCGTTCCTTTTGTGCGCCATATGCCTCGGCAAACGCCAGCATGATAAAGATAAAGCTCGAGCAAGCGATGTGGAAATAGGCGGTGGAGGGCGCGGATTACAAGATGGGAATTTGGTTGTTTTGGCCGGCGCTACGTCCCAAGGTTGTTGTTGTGGTGGTGGGGGTGGTGGTGGGAGTTGCGGTGGAGGTGGTTGCGGGGGTTGTGGTGGATGTGGTGGTTAATTGAGTGAGGTCAAAAGTTCGAGATCAATCCTTCTCGGAGCCATTCTTGAGTATCACCGTTTGAAAGTTGTAGTAAGTCTAGTTCTTTAAAAGAGCTAGTTTCAAATATATATAATAAAACATTTATTCTATAATAAATATACTCATGCTTTTCTTTTACATTAAAAAACAGTTAAAAGTCATAGGAAGTATACACTAACGCTACGATGTATATTGCTAAAAATCATATAAAATATACACAGACTATACAATTGTTTATCTATACATGAGCTTTACAATGAATATACATTATTGAATATAAGTTAACTATACATGAAGTATACACTGATTCAACCTCGATCAACTCAAAATCACCTCTAAACAACCCCACATTTTAGATATGAAATTCTCTCGATGTTTTCAGTCTTGATATATAATTCACTTGAAACAATTCACGTTTATGCTACCTCGAATAAAAAAATGAGGAGAAGAAGAAAACGAAGAAGACAAAGAAGGAGGCAGTAGAATAAGAAGACGAAGAATAAGGATGTAGAAGAAGACTGGCCAAATTTTGAAAGATAAAAATGTCAAATGACCACTTATATTGTAATAAGTGGCTTATTTTTTTAAGTGAGCTATTTTTTGTATAAAAAATTAGAGACTTACATAAATCCCACTAGTTTGGGAGCTTATTACTTAATTAGATACACTCTAATTTGCAATATTACGTATTTTACTAGATTTTGGGTTATCCATATACAGTAAGATGCATTTAGACACATGTAACTGGGGATACAATTGGATCAAAATTATGTGTAATTTGTTCTAGATATATATTGTATTCAAGTGGATTTACATGTATCTGCTGGGATACATAACAAATCTAGTTTGCCTCTCTCCATCTCGCTCACCACTCACCCATTTATATGGTATCCCAAATGCATGTGAATCACATCAAATATATACATATACATGTATCTAGTGTGTAACTAATGTGATTCACATGTATCTGGGATACATACGAATTTCGCTTGGCTCTCTCCTTATTTTTGTGAATCTGATAGAAAAAATACATGTATCTAAGTGTATTTTCCTCAATATATGGTAGGATACTCTTAGTTAGTGGTAATATATGTAATATTTTAAAAGTATAGGTAATAATAGTATAAATGGTGGTGAAGTATGTTTGTAGTTTTTCCTTAAAAGTTTTGACATTTTGTCTAATTTGGGCCTTATAAAATGGACTGGTTTGTTGGCCCAGGGTGTAACAAAGGCCCAACCCACCAAGAAATATTGCACTAACAAGGTTTAGCTATTACACTAACAAATTTTCAAATAGATTAAACGTGTCATTAACATCTGCAAGATTTTAATTTAGGGGTACTTTAAAATAACCACTATAATAAACTTAATTATGTTCCATAGCTATAGTTTGCATATTACGGGCTGTAGCTACAATTTAGGTTGTATCGTTTGTTTAATTTGAAGGTTTGTATAAATCGCGGGTACATTAGTATAATTCAGTTATTTTTGAATAAATTCAAAAATAACAAAGTTATACAATTACAAAATGTAAATATCTATACAAATTATATTATACAAATTTCGAATCATACAAACGTGCGAAATATACAAAACTAAAAAGTTGAGCCGCGTAATTATAGCTAACAATAGGTCGCTAATTGTAATTAATGCAAACTATAGTTATGCTAACTAATTAACTAGTATATGTTTGCTTATACGCGCGTAATTTTCCCTTTAATTTATTTAGTTGGTATTCATGCGATGTTATTTAATTAGTTTATCTACAACGTAATCCTTTTGTTTATGTCAATTTTGTTCTTCATTTATATGTCCAAGAAGTTGGCCAACCATAATATTGACTTAAAAATTCAAACAATAACATTAAATCAATATTACATTGACTTTATTAAGATAATTGTTAATTAGGTCTTCCTTTTTTCTGGATATTGTATGACTCAGACAAAGAATATTCAGGTATTAATCACCAATTGTTTGGCTGACAAGCAAATCTACTTACAAGGAAAGGTACTATAAAATTGTAGATTAATAAACTAATCCTTGATCAAGTATATTTATTAATAAACTAATCTCATTAGCATTTACCAGGTCAAATATGAGTTAGGATTTAGGAACTAAGAAAATGAAAAGTAAATTTCCTAGAAAGTGCTGGTGATTTGATTTATTGCGACTTTGAGTACACAAAAAAAAACTAATCAAGTGATATACTTCGTAAATATTCAATAATTTTTAATAAATACTTTATTCATAGAAATTCTTCGAGTCAGACTATTCTATCCTAAACCCAGTTCAAGCCTATGAAAAAAGGGCACTTATCCATTGAAAGTCATATGGAATATCTCACGAAGTGTTAGATATTCACAAAGAGATCAATACATTAAATATTATCTTCTCAAAGCCTTGTTGCTCGATGTTCTAGGCGGTNGTATAAATCGTGGGTACATTAGTATAATTCAGTTATTTTTGTATAAATTCGAAATAACGAAGTTATACAATTACAAAATGTAAACAGTTATAAAATTATATTATACAAATTCCGAATTATGCAAATGTGCGAAATATACACAACTAAAAAGTTGAGCCGCATAATTATAGCTAAAAATAGATCGCGAATTGTAATTAAGGCAAACTATAGCTATGTTACTAATTATCTAGTATATGTCTGCTTATACATGCATAATTTTCCCTTTAATTTATTTAGTTGGTATTCATGCGATGTTATTTAATTAGTTTATCTACAACGTAATCCTTTTGATTATGTCAATTTTGTTCTTCATTTATATGTCCAAGAAGTTGGGCAACCATAATATTGACTTAAAAATTCAAACAATAGCATTAAATCAAGATTACATTGACTTTATTAAGATGATTGTTAATTAGGTCTTCCTCTTTTCTGGATGTTGTATGACTCAGACAAAGAATATTCAGGTATTAATCACCAATTATATTATTTGTTTGGCTGACAAGCAAATCTACTTGCAAAGAAAGGTACTATAAAGTTGTAGATTAATAAACTAATCCTTGATCAGGTATATTTTTAATAAACTAATCTCATTAGCATTTACCAGGTCAAATATGAGTTAGGATTTAGGAACTAAAAAAATGAAAAGTAAAGTTCCTAGAAAGTGCTGGTGATTTGATTTATTGCGACTTTGAGTACACAAAAAACTAATCAAGTGATATACTTTGTAAATATTCAATAATTTTTAATAAATACTTTATTCATAGAAATTCTTCGAGTCAGGCTATTCTATCCTAAATCTAGTTCAAGCTTACGAAAAAATGACACTTATCCATTAACTATTATCTTTCTCAAAGCCTTGTTGCTCGATGTTCTAGGCAGTTACAAATATATCATACGAAAGTCCATATCATCCTAAGTTCAAGAAATATATCATTAACACTGTAGAGAAAAATAATCAAGAGATGAACACATGGGCGTATTTAGAATTTTGAGAGGAGAGGTGCACTACTACAAAAAGGTGGGACTAATATATAAATTTTATCGGTATGACCTTTAGGTTTTATCTCTTGAACTCGTTAAACATTAAAAATTATAGGTCCAAAATTACTTCTTATATATGTGAGAGGTGTTACCCAATTCAAGACGAAAAAGACAAGATAGATATAAAAGATTTAAATTTCTATCGTTACTTAGAAAGGTGCATCCAATAATCATTGTATTATATAATATTTTGAGTGTGGGTTAACACATCTATATTTAAGAATTTAAAAAATAATTATAACACTACTCTACATAATCTCAGAAGGAGATCATGGGTTCACATGAACCCGGTGAGCCCCTCCTAGATACGCCCCTTGGATGAACATGAACAAAATTGTACTTATATATTTATCAATAAAATCACTATATCATCATATTTTATTTGTGATTACAGTTATTTTTTATCACTTTAAAATTTACTGCAAACATATTGACTTGCTATAAATAGGGTCTAATTAAAATACTTTACAACTATATTTATTTACTATGGAGTTACTCCTTCTTGTGCCCATACTCTGCGTTATTCTGATACCTGGTTCCTTCATTTCGTGCGCCATATGCCAGAAGTATAAGAAAAAACCTCAAGCAAGCGATGTGGAAATAGGCAGTGGGGCCAGCGGATTACGAGACGGGAATTTGGTTGTGTTGGCCGGCGCCGGAGCAGCTGCCATCGCCGGTGGTGCAGCGGTAGCGGCAGTGGTTGGTAGCAGTGATAGGGACAAAGGTAATAATAATAACACTAGTGGTGGTGCTGCTGCTGCAGCAACTGGAACCAGCACTACTGCAGATGCTGGTACATCGTCGTCCCAGGGTTGTTGTTGCGGTGGTGGTGGTGATGGCAGTGGTTGTGGTGGTGGTGGTTGCGGTGGTTGTGGTGGATGTGGCGGTTAATTTGAATTAATTTGTAGTTTTGACACCATTAATTTTGATTTTTTTTTACTCGATGTTTTGTATTTGTATATGGAGTATAAATTAATGTGGATAGTAGGTTTTTCCTTTTTTTTATTTTTTATGCTATTTATCATGAAATTTTATTTATGGAATTATCTAATTTGTGTGGCTGAAAAATAGTATCATGTGGAAAAGGTGTTAGGACGATGTAAAATTTCTAGTTTATTTGGTTGAATAGGAAATAAATCTCTCACGGCTAAAGCTTTATTTTTTAGAGAAATAAAATTTAACCGGAAAAAGAAAATTAGCCGTTTAAATAAAGTTGAAATTTAGCATGAACTTCTGATAGAAATAATAAAATTTCGATAAAAATATTGAAGTTTTATTAAATTTTATATTTAAACTTCACCTATATAAAACTTCGAATTTGGGTATTTTAAACTTCAAACACAAGTCAAACTTCCTGATCGAGTGAGTATACGTGCAGAAAAGTTTATAAAATAGGACAAGTTAATCATGTCAATAGACTATAAAAAATCCACAATATATATTCATTGAATAACAAGCTAGTAGTGACACTATAACCCAAAAAAAGTCTTAGTAATATATATGTACATTAATAAAGACAGTTAAAACTTTTATTGGCATTAGTTAATTGTCATTTGATTTAATGTCGTTATAGGCTTAAGGGACATTTACCATCCGTGGCAGTCCTACCTTGTGCATATGGGTGCTTAAGCATCCATTGCCTTTTGTGACAAACATTAGTGCTATTTATGTATAAAATTTAGTATTCCATTGAAATGTATTAATTGAGCACCCATTTAATGTAGCAATTTCTGAGATAAAAAAATTTGAGCATATAAAATTTCTGGATTCACCATTGTTTACAAAGAGTGTTAATTGCCTTTAAAAATATATATTTAGCAATAATTTATCTATTATCATCAATTAATTGTCGTTAAAGATCATTTTTGATATAGTCTGATATTAATTGATTTACACTTCTTTTGTGGTAATATTGAATCTAATTGTGGCAATTACACATGTTATTCACATCCGCAAGAATTTAATTTATATAAGTACCTGCTATACTCAGGGTGGTGGTTTTTAAATTAGTTTGTCAGCACGTAATCCTTTTTTATTATGATAATTTTGTTCTTCATTTAAACCCTAAAAGAAGGTCAACCATAATATTGACTTAAAAATTCAAGCTGTAGCATTAAATCAAGATTACATTTTCTATTTTTAGGTTTGTTTGGCTGACATGCAAATCGAATTGGAAAGAATGGTACTAAAATTGTAGATTAATAAACTAAATTTTGATTAATAAACTAATAATTTTGCCATGTCAAATATGAACTTGGATTAAGGAATTAAAAAAAAATGAATTAGAAAAGTTCCGAGAAAGCGCTGGTGATTTGATTAATTACAACTTTGAGTATATATAAAAATTATTCAAGTAATATACTTTGTTTATATTTAATAAATATTTTAATACAAATTAAATACAAAGTTTTTCAAACCCTAAGACCCCGTTGAGATTTTCTGAAGGCTACTTTATCCTGAATTGTAGATCACGTCTACAAAAAAAGACACATATTTCTCTAGACATCTCGAATATCCCATAAAATTTCGGATTTTCACAAAGCCTCAAGGCTTAAGCTATATTACCAAAAGAAGTAGAACTTAAATGAAAAAGGGAAAAAGATTAGCTTATATCCATGTAATAATGTTGTAATCCAAATTATTTAACTTATTTAATTACTATCTATTCATGTGACAATCTTTTTGTTTGTCTGCAACGTAATCCTTTTGATTATGTTAATCCATAATATTGACTTAAAAATTTAAGCAGTAACATTAAATCAAGACAACATTGACCCAGAGATTACATATTCTACATTTGGTATTCCATCACCAATTAGATTAATTATTTCGCTGACACGCAATCGAATTGGGAAGAAAGCTACTTAAATTTACTCATTAATAAACTAATCTTTGATCCGGTATGTAAATTAATAAACTAATTAATCTTATTACTTCCTCTGTCTCTTTTTATATGTCATCTTTTAACTCTCCCATTGCATTAAGAAATAAAATAATTTTACCCTTCTATCCTTATTTAATTTTTTTGGAACTCAAATTTTCAATCAATGAATATGAATTAATTTATTTTGATTAATTAGTTTAACCAATGAACATGAATCATTTACTTACCTTTTCTAAGTTGGTCAAATGTATATTTTCAAGGCTTACTCACAAGGATAAAAAAGGAACAANACTTTGCACTTGCATTAAGAAATAAAATAATTTTACCCTTCTACCCTTATTTAATTTTTTTGGAACTCAAATTTTCAATCAATGAATATGAATTAATTTATTTTGATTAATTAATTTAACCAATGAATATGAATCATTTACTTACCTTTTCTAAGTTGGTCAAATGTATATTTTCAAGGCTTACTCACAAGGATAAAAAAGGAACAATATGATAATTTATGCGTTGACTTTATGAAATGACAAATATTATGGATCAACTATTTATAAAAAGAAATGACATATAAAAATGGACGGAGGGAGTAGCATTTACCAGGTCAAATATGAGCTTGGATGTTTTCAACTGAAACAACGAAAAGGAAAGTTCCGGTGATTTCAATTTATTACAATCTAGAAAAAAGATAAACGGTAGTGAAAGCATAACAAAATATTCTGACCTAGAACAAAAAAAAAAAAATCGATGCAAATTTTATCCCTACCACAAAGATAGACATACTATTTCTTATAGACCCTCGAATGAAGGGAAAATAATCAAAACAATTCAGAGAAAAAGAACTAAACCGAAGTGAAAGCATATAGCAAAATGTTATGAACAATAACTAAAAAAAAAACAATTGAAGTATTAAAAACAATAGATAGTAACAAAAATCGTAAGAAAAAACTACAGAAACAATACTACTACAACTATTTATATGGCCGGATGAGTAATAAGACTACACACTATTACAATTTGTTGGTTGAGAATATCATTAATTAATAAAAATGTGCTCTCTCTAATAACTTAAGCTTTTAGATGAGATGGTTACGCATTTCTAACATGATATAAGAGCAGACAGAGGGTCGTGAGGCATGTTGCACCTATAAATAGCCTCTAAAGTAGTACCCGACCAGTTGAAAAGCATATATATTTAGTATGGATTTAAGCGTTATTATACTCATATTCTTTAGTTTTGTGTTTCCATTTTTGCTCTTTTTGTGCTGCATATACTGCTCAGAGAAGCAGAATAAGGAGGAGGAAGGGGCAGATGTGGGAATTGGTGCGACAACGAATCATAGCGGAGGATTAAAAGATGGAAATATGATTGTTTTAGCTGTCGCTGGTGGTGCAGCGGCAGCCACAGCGGTTAATAGCAATAGTGGTGGTTGTGGAGAAGCTGCAGCAGGAATCAGCACTACTGCAGATGCTGGTACGTACCAGGGATGTTGTTGCGGTGACGGTGGTGGTGATGGTGGCGGTTGTGGTGGTTGCGGTGGATGTGGCAGATAATTTAAAGTGATTTATACTTTTTATTAAGACGAGAGGAGATTGCTCGGGTGCGTGATAATGCAAATTAATAGGGTTGTTTTTTTTAGGAGTTGGGGGTGCACAAAATAAATGGTCAAACCTTGAATGTTAAAGTAGTAAATCTGACGAGAGGGTATCGCTTAGATGGTAAGTACTAGGCATATTTCACCACAAACCTATAGATTGTGAGTTTTAGGCCTTTTGTGAGGGTTGAATTGTCAATGTTAGCATCTCCTTCCTTCTTTTTTCTGTGAAGGATTATTCGTGTGTTGTATTCGAAGGTAATGCCAAGTCTCCGTTCTTGGATTTGCCTTATGGTTTGAGATAAAAAAATTTAAGAGAAAACAAAATAACCTATATATAGATGTGAGTTCGAGTCAGAAAGTAAAATGTAAAAGCTCCTAAGAAAGAGGTTAATTTTATTTAATTTTCTTTAAAAGGTTTAGTGAATAATGATTTTGATATCACAATGATTAACTTATATAAATATCTACCAACTAGGAACTAAAATCTCACAAGGCTAAAACTATATTTCCAAATAGAAGCAAACTTGCGAGAAAAAATATACTACTAATAATTTGTGAATTTTATCCTGTGTAAAAGGGTATTGGACGATGAAGAACTGAAAATTTAGCCATAAAAAAGTGCTATTGACCTCTAAGAAGTTTGACCAAACAGGCTCTCCATGATCACCCATGTAATGTTTTATTTCTTTTTTTTTTTTCGTTGAAAGAATTTGTAGGAACATATAGTACTTATTCGTACATGTACTCAATCAATTTCAAAATAATATTCTAATAATAGATGCCCACATCAATTTGATTAAACTACCAAAAAGATTTATAAATTGTCCTTTTCTTTCTGTTGACTTGGAATGAAATGAGGTACAATTAAATCATAGATTAACAAAATTATCTCAAGTACAAGCTAGTATACACTAGGCCTAATATGAGCTCAGTAGAATAATTCATGATACTCTTAGTCATGGTCAAGTCAATCAAAAAAAAATTGTTTTCGTCGACGCTAGAGGAGCTGCTGTTGCCGGCAATGCAGCGGCGGCGATATCCGCATTGTGGTTGTGGTACATATCAACGTTGTTGTTGTGGCGATGATGATGGTTGTGATATTATGAATGTNGATACTCTTATTCATGGTCAAGTCAATCAAAAAAATTTTGTTTTCGTCGACGCTAGAGGAGCTGCCGTTGCCGGCAATGCAGCGGCGGCGATATCCGCATTGTGGTTGTGGTACATATCAATGTTGTTGTTGTGGTGATGATGATGGTTGTGATATTATGAATGTGGAGATTAATCTGAATAATTAGTTTTGCATTGAAATCCTTTTATATAAGTAATTTATTTTAAATAATTTTTACAACCAAATGGAGGGGATTATCTTCGAACAAGAAAGATCCTATCCTATTAAGATTTTGATCCATAGATCTTTACGAAACAACTATACTAATGTATTCAAACTACAATTGTTAATGCATATAAAGAAAAGTATTCAAAGTGGATCAACTTGTCAGGTATTAATCTTCTTGTCTCTTCTTCAAAAAGTGGGAAAATCCAGTTTATTCATCTTAAGAAGACCTTTAGCCACTTCTGGAAGATCAACTTCTTGCAAAAAAATTTTCAGGACATGAATTTGAGTGACATATTTTGCTAGAGTATCCGTCACTTCATTTGCCTCTCTATAATAGTGTTTAGCTGTTATAATTTTGTGTTTAATTAAGAGTTTTATTTCATCAATGATATCTAGCTAGAATCCTCCAAGAAGGCTTACAAATTCCATTGATCATTTGAATCCAACTCAACTTCTAAAAAGCCTCAAACTATTGGTTAGAGCACCATGAAATATCAATTAAAGCCGCTTGAGGTTCACTATAATTGTAAGTGTATTGAAAACTCCGTTATAAATTAATGTGCATTATAGACCCTTTTCCTCCTTTCTTTCTTGAATTTCTCTTGTATATTTGTATATTGTAATTTAGAGTTGATTATAAGTTTGCATTATTCACGTGGAAAAGATGTTGAACGATGAAGAACTGAACGTGTGGACATGTAAAATCCCTACTTTATCTAGTTGAACTAGGAAATAAATCTCTAAAGGCTAAAGCTATCTATATATTCCTAAGTAGAAATAAAACTTTTTTAAAAAAAAGAAAAAAATTAGCCAACAAAATAAAATTGAAGTTTTTTGAGTGTCATCTGAATTTCAATCATCAAGCAAAAATAGTAATGTTTGGCCATTAATTTGGGTCTAAAATTTACGAGAAAATAGTCAAATGCCCCCTAATCTATTAGTCAATTCTCAACTACACATTTATATTTCACGGGTCCTATTACCTCCTGAACTTTTTATTTTCGATATTTTGTGACCTTTAAACGCTGACCTATCCAAGAAGGTGAATACACCTCTTGTAGGCGCGTAAGGGTTCAACAAAATGACATAAAATGACTAAAATTGAACTAAATAATCCGTGTGGCAGTATCTCATTGGAGATTATATAAGTAATTCATTTTTTTTTAATTCTTTCCCTTTTTTTATATCACAAAATTGCTATACTCATTCATGATTTCTTCAAGTTTTTCTCAAAGTCCTTCAATGGCGATCTTCTAAATTTCGTCTCTAGGAGCTCCAAATCAGTTTATAGCTACTGATTTATGCTTAGTTAATCATACATCAACCTTTTTTAGTAACAACGTCAATCACCTAACTCATAAGAAACTTTCATATATGAAGCTCAAAAATGAAGTTCAAGTTTTTTCTTAAATCCCTCATAATTTCAACAAAATAAATAAATAAAAAGAAGTCAAATCACAATGAACCAACAATGGTTAATTTGAAATTTCACTTTCTAATTTCATTCTTATCAAATTTGTTTTTCACTCCCACATTTGTGAATACTTATTTGTGAAATTTTGTTTTTGGGTTGGATTTCAAATTGAAAGTTTATGTAGACTAGCTATGGAGTTGTTCTTCTTCTTTAATTTGGTGTAGAGATTTTTTCATCATTTTCTCTTATTATTCTCTAAAGAAATCATTGGTATTTTGGAAAAACAATCTCTATTTGAAAGCATTTTTTGTAAATTTCAATTTCTAGGTTTGATAAAAATGGATACTTTATATAATTTTACATGAGATTATTAAATTATTATTTTGATTAGGATTATAATTTACTAGGAAAAAAAAGAAAAAGAATAAAAAAAATGAATGTACAGTGATTCATCGCGTGTGCTGCACAGCTTTGACATAAAATTGGTTATGCCTTTTTAGGGAGGTGATTATTCCATATTTAAATAGTTCAGGAAGGTAATAGGACCCCATATAGAATAAGTGTGCAGTTGAGAATTGGCTAATAGGTTGAGGATTTTTTTGGCTATTTTCTCAAAATTTACCATATAAAACTTCAGACACAATATTGTAGTATTCCACAACGTTTGGTTCAACACAAGCATTGCATAACAAGCTAGTAGTGATATTAATTAATTTGCACTTTTTGTGATAATATATATTAGTCTTAAGTTGTGGGTATTACACTAACTAATTTTCGAAATAAAATAAACATGTTATTAACATTAACAAGATATTAATTATCTATATAAGTATCCTGCGCCCTAGCTATATTCAAGTTATGTTCTTTTAGTTTGTCTGCACGCAATGCCTTTTTATTACTCTTCAACAATAGTTGTCTACTATACTATGATAGTTGTCCAATAATACTTATCTAGTTTTGAAAATCAAGAGATAATTTACTTTTTGTGTTTATTTTATCCTTGCTATTAAATACTATTTATCATCTAACACATTTCTAAAAACATTAAATTTGCTAAAGTCAAAGGATAATATAGTAATATTACCCCTATTATTTATTGTTTCTTAAGGATGTGCCAAGTCAATAGAAGTTTTGTTCTTCATTTAAACCCTAGAATTAATTGTTTGACTGAAGCAAATCGAATTAGAAAGAAAGATACTTAAATTGTACTCCCTCCGTCCCTATTTACTTGTCCATATTTCCTCTTTTAGATGTCCCTATTTACTTGTCCATTTGACAAATCAAGAAAGGATCATTTTTTTTTCCTATTATACCCTCATTTAAACTTCTTGAAAATTTAAACTTCTCCCAACATTGATTAGTTATCTGGAATAAATTTATTTTGGAATCATAATTAATAAGGGCAAAATTATAACTTCACTATGCTAATCCTTGTTGCTTTAATATGTGTGTCATTTCTAAAGTGGACAACTAAATAGGGACGGAGGGAGTACTAGTAATATTTTTAATTATGTACATAGATTAATAAACTAATCTCATGTCAAACATTTGTCATGTCAGATATGAGCTCGGATTCAGGGACTAGAAATTAAATGAAAAGAAAAGTTCTGAGAAAATGCTGGTGATTTAATTTAATACGTGACTACATAAAAAAACAATAATCAAGTAGTAATATATTTTGTACATGTTCTTTAATTCAATAAATATGTTAATACAAATACAAAGTTTTTTAAACCCTAAGATCTACTAGGAGACTATTCTATTCTAAACATGCTTATAAAAAGAGATACTATAATTTTTTGGCGAGACGAGTCAAATATCTCACAGAGATCAAGACATCAAATATTGTCTTTATCAAAATAAAATATTGCTCGATATAATATTTTTTATTATCAAATATATCATGATACTCCTGGATTTCTAGAGGCACTAAAAATATATAAAATGAAAAGCTCCAAAGTAAGCGCTGGTGATTTGTTTTAAAGATTATGAAGAGACAAAAACATTACAACTTGAGTACATAAAAATAATAATCATATGGGTTGTGAAGTTCGTCAGAGAGGAAAAAATAATACTCTCCCGTCTTAATATGGTTTATCTTACTTTTGCTTTTCTTATTTTAAA
>NC_064290.1:1709978-1735427 GCF_019186545.1 Solanum stenotomum | reverse complement strand
AGTACTAGTAATATTTTTAATTATGTACATAGATTAATAAACTAATCTCATGTCAAACATTTGTCATGTCAGATATGAGCTCGGATTCAGGGACTAGAAATTAAATGAAAAGAAAAGTTCTGAGAAAATGCTGGTGATTTAATTTAATACGTGACTACATAAAAAAACAATAATCAAGTAGTAATATATTTTGTACATGTTCTTTAATTCAATAAATATGTTAATACAAATACAAAGTTTTTTAAACCCTAAGATCTACTAGGAGACTATTCTATTCTAAACATGCTTATAAAAAGAGATACTATAATTTTTTGGCGAGACGAGTCAAATATCTCACAGAGATCAAGACATCAAATATTGTCTTTATCAAAATAAAATATTGCTCGATATAATATTTTTTATTATCAAAAATATCATGATACTCCTGGATTTCTAGAGGCACTAAAAATATATAAAATGAAAAGCTCCAAAGTAAGCGCTGGTGATTTGTTTTAAAGATTATGAAGAGACAAAAACATTACAACTTGAGTACATAAAAATAATAATCATATGGGTTGTGAAGTTCGTCAGAGAGGAAAAAACAATACTCTCCCGTCTTAATATGGTTCATCTTACTTTTGCTTTTCTTATTTTAAAAAAATGCATAATAGATAAATATGTCTTTTAATTTGGCTTTATTTCATATTTATGCCCTATAATTACGTACATAATACATGTAGGACGCCACAACTCAAATTATCATATAAGATGCGTGTATCTATTTGTACAACTTTATATACGTTTAAGTATTTACTTGTCCACACTCATTTTAAACTAAAGATACTTTGAAACATTCTACATATCTATAATTTAACATAAAAAAAAGTCTATTTTATTTTCTTAAATTTGGTGTCAAGTCATGAAGTTCAGACAAATAAATTGAAACGGATAGAATATTATAATTGGTCGTTAGCTTGCTATAAATAGCCTCTAATTAAAATAGTTTTGAAGCAAGCATATTTAGCATGGACTTAATCTCCATTATTCCGCCCATAATCGGCGTTATTCTGTTCCCCATTTTGATCATTTTGTGCGGCAAATGCCGCGCCAAACACCGTGCCAAACGGCAGAAGCATAAGGATAAAGCTCGAGGAGGCGATGTCGAAATGGGTAGTGGGGCCGGCGAATTGAAGGACGGGAACTTGGTTGTTTTGGCCGGCGCCGGAGAAGATGTCAGCGCCGGTGGTGCAGTGACAGCAACAGTGGTTGGTAGCGGGGATAGGAACAAGGGGGTGGTAGTGGAGCAGCAACCGGAATCAGCAGTACTAGAGATGCTAATAGATTGTTTTTGCGGTGGTGATGACAGTGGCGGTGATGATGTTGGTGATAATGGTGGCGCTGATTGTTGTTGTAGCGGTGGTGGTGATGGTGATGGCGGCGGTTGTGGCGGCGGTTGTGGAGGTGGTTGCGGCTAGTTGTGAATTTATTGTTATATACCTATATTACTAATACTTAATATATAGAAGAGGCTAGAGCGGCCGTTTACATGTTTGCTTCAGCTATGTGCTCTTCCTCATATTTAGCTGGTTAGGCTTACTGGTTGCAGCATGACAATTCATGCATATGGTCCCAAGATCAAACTCAAGCAACATATGTTTCATCATTTATCTAATTTAGTGTTAATTATTCTGTATTACATAAATATATTTCGTATTCATATTTTAGTTATTCCATCTTCACTCTTACATAAAAATATTTTTAATTTTTAAATGTCATCAAAAATATTTTGTTTTATATAGTTAAAAATATTGTTATTATTTAAGAAAACCTTATTTTTACATAGGTAAATATATTAAAAAAAAACAACATACCAAATAAGTGCTGCTTAATAAGTAATACGTTTAACTATTTTATTTCTCTATCTTTTATCTATAAATCACTTTTTTATTTCTAATGTTAATATTATTAGTAAAAAACATATGTCATTGAATTTGAAAAATTAAAGTATCACAAATAAAACTCTTCAAATCACATGAATTGGGACAGAGAAAATAGCATATTATTTAAAAATTATGTCAATTTTATAAGTTACAGTAACTAAAAACTAATTTTTTTTAGAAAATATATATTAAAAAATTGAGTGGCTGTTCAAATTTCATCTACGCCACCTAAAATATAATAAAATAAATAATATATGTTGGGCCCACACGAGTGCACGTGTATATATATATATATATATATATTATAGGCCCATGTATATTTATCCTCCTTGAACTAGAAAATAAATCTCACAAGCCTAAAATTATATTTCCAAATAGAAGCAAAACTTAATTAAAAGGAAAAAGTATCAACCATCAAAATAAAACGACGAGCGAGTTGCTCGGATGATAACCATTATTTTTTTTCATTTCTATAGTATACAAATGTCGCTAAACGACTTTTATTTAACAAACTCTAAATGCAATAATATTAACTCAATTGCCGCTAAATATTTATGTAGCAAAAGAAATTTTATTGCCATGAAATATCTCTTTTCCTACCGTGTTAGGACATCTTTTTTGCAGGATATATATAGTGTGCGACACATAAAATAAAATTTCATCCACATATTTCCTTAACATCTTTTTGGGTGAAAGAAAGGTACTAAAATTTACAAATTAATTAAATGATGTTAAGTCAAACATCTTCCAGGCCAATTATATTAACTCAGATTCATTAGTAGAACAATTCATGATACTCATATAGTTGAAAGGAACTAAAAATGAAATGATAAATTAAAGTTCCAAAGTAAGCACCGGTGAATTGATTTAAAACATTACACTATATGAAAAAACAAAAAATATTACAACTTGAGTATACATAAAAAAATATTTCTATATGCCCTATGAAGTATACGTCAGAGAGGGAAAAACAATAGTGACTTGCTATAAATAGCCTCTAAAATGCAAAATATATAGTTGTCAACTATATTTAGTATGGACTTAACGTTTTTGTGGTTCTCATTTGGGCTTCTTTCAATACCCATTTCGTTAATTTTGTCTCATATGCAAAAACATACGCGAGCCAGATACGGATGAAGGAGGAGGTGATGTCGAAATGGCTACTCCGGCCTCAGAACAAAGAGATGGGAATATCGTTGTTTTGGCTGGGGCCGGAGAAGCCACCGCGAGAATTGTTGGTACGTACCAGGGTTGTTGTTGCGGTGATGGTGATGGGGTGGTTGCGAGGGTTGTGGTGGATGTGGAGATTAATTTGCACTTTTGACAAGGGTACTAGTTGTGAATTTTTTGTTTTGATTTTATATGGTACATATATTGAACACTGATTTATTTTGGTACCAGAAGTGTCACATGACACTGATTCATTGTTTCTTTTTATTAGATATTCATATATAAATAATAATATAACAAAAATAGAAGGTACGTAGAAATACTGAAAACGAACACTACTTGTAAACGAAACTTCATATTGATGACTTTGTAAGGGTCTGTATTAAAAATGATGAATAAGACAAATTCAATCGTAAATATTGAAAAAAATTATTTGGAATTTAAGTACAATACGCCTTTTTTTTTTGCTAAAGAATTTGTAGGAACATAATCTTTTAATATATGCCTACATCGACTTGATAAAAAAAAAAATTAAACTAGATTCTCTTATTTTATAATGTCAATTTTTTTCTGTTGACTTGGAATGAAATGAGGTACTTAAATCATATATTAACAAAATTATCTTTAAGTGCAAGCATCCAGTAGGGCTAACACGAGCTCAGATTCAATAGGACAATTCATGTATACTCCTAATCAAAAAAATTGGAGCAGGTTATACTCCCTCCGTTTAAAAAAAATGACCAAGTTTAACTTGAAATGGAGTTTAAAAAAAAACTTTTTTATCTTGTGATTTTAAATTAAAGTTATATCAAATGTACAAAAATACTCTTTAATCTTGTGGCCTTCAACATGTCAGGCGGATAATTAAAGTTAAAGTGTTGCCAAAAAAGGAAAGGGTTCATTTTTTTTAAACAGATTAAATAAGAAAACTATGTCATTCTTTTTTAAACTGGAATAATGAATTTGAAATTTATACCTTTAAAAAAAATATATCGTTATTGGTCGCCGATGACTTTCTATAAATAACCCCTAAAATAGTTGATAACTATATTTACTATGGATCCAATCATTGTTGTGCCCTTCCTCTTCATTTTTGTGTTCCCCATTTTGTTGATTGTGTGCGGCGCATGCCGCGCCAAACGCCAGCGCCAGGAGAAGAATAGAGGACGAGGCGATGTGGAAATAAGAGACGGGAATTTGGTTGTTTTGGCCGGTGCAGGAGGAGTAGCCACGGTGGCAGAGGTTGGTAGCGGTAATAATAACAACAGTGGACAGTGGTGGTGGAGCAGCAACTGGAACCAGCAATGCTACAGATGCTGGTACATCCCAGGGTTGTTGTTGCGGTGGTGGTGATGGTAATGATGGAGGTGGTGGTGTGCTACGGGTGTGGAGGTGGAGGTTAATTTGAACTAATTTATAGTTTTCATACTACTAGTTGTGAATTTTTTTGTTTTGATTTTTGATCCGCTGTTTCATAACCATCTGTGTGTTGTAAATTAATGTTCATTATAGGCTTTTTAAAATAATTTACTTTTTGATGTTATTTATCATGAAATTTTGCTTGTGAAATAGTCGATTTTTTAATTATACGACTGAAAAATAGTTATTTGGCATAATACATAAATGTGCCATTTAACTTGACCTCATTTTACGTTTATGTCCTTCAGCATTGGATATGCACAAGTAGACACTTAAATTTGTATAAAGTTGAACAAGTAGACACATGAGTCCTACATGGCATAATACATGTAGGACACTACGTAGGATAAAAAATGACATGTAGGATGCCATGTAGGACATGTGTGTCTATAACTTTATACAGACTTAAGTGTCTACTTGTGCATGCCGAAAAAGGTGTTAGGACGATGAAGAATTGAAAATTGTGGACATGTAAAATGCTTGAACCAACTGTTGCCCATGTATGTTTATCTGGTAATTGAACTGGAAAATTTTTAAACTTGAACTTGGAAATAAATTCCTCAAGGCTAACGCTATATTTTCAAGTAGAAATAAAATCTAAAGGGAGAAAGATTAGCCGTCAAAATAAAGTTGGAAGTTTTGGAAGTGTCATTTGAACTTAATCATAACTCATAAGTGCATGAAATTTTGATAAATTTGACAAAGGTGAGGTAATAATATTAAAGTTCAGCTATGTATCTGAACTTTATCCTATGAAACTTTAAGCACAAGCTAAATTTTATGAAGACTAACATCTAAGTCGTACGATTGAGGTAGTTTCGAAGTGAGTACAGATGAAAAAGGTTAAATGACAAAGTTAAAATTGATATCGGTATTGAAAACTCCGTTATGAATTAATGTAGTTGTGAATTTTTCGTTTAGATATTTTAGTGTTTGATAACTGTATTGAGAACTCCATTATGAATTAATGTGCATTATAGACCCTTTTCCCCTTCTTTTCTTGATTTTCTTTTCTTTTTTTCCCCCCCTTTTTGAGGAGTTGGGGGAAGCGCAAATAGTATTTTTTGATCACTTTTTGACGGCTATTAATTATCATAAAGTTTTGTTTGTGAAATTAGCTTCTTCTTTTTTTAATTATATGGCCGGAAGATAGTTATGTGGTTAACCAAGTTATCGTAGTATATTAGAAATGGCGAATGAGATTATTTTAGTTGTAAATATTGGATCGATTAATTTTATGAGATATTCGCCACCTTCTACAATCAACAAATATAACATAACTATGCCTACTAAGGATAAAATAGATAGGAATAAATTATCTAGTTGTTTTTTTTATCTGTATTAAAAATTGAACATGAGACCTTACGATGCTCAACCTCTATTATTAACTAGTAAATCACATCGCGTAATGTTATTTTATCGTTCCATCACCAACTAGCTTATTGTTTGGCTGACACGCAAATCGAATTGGAAGGAAAGGAAGTAGTACTTAGATTAATATACTTATCTCATGTCAAACATTTGCCATTTCAAATATGAGCTCAGAATTCCAAAGAAAGAGCCAAATAATATTACAAGTTGAGTACATGAAAAGTTATTCTAATATATAACTGTCTGAAATTGTTGACAAGCATATTTACTATGGATTTAGACATTTTAATTATCATGTTCGGCCTTTATGGGATACCCGTTATCCTTATTTTCATTGGGGGTTGCTGCTGTTACCACCACAATAAACAGAACAACGAAGGAGACGTCGAAATAGGTAGTGGTGCAAGCACATTAAGAGACGGGAATATGGTTGTTTTGGACGGTGGCACTGGTGGTGCAGCGGCAGGGACAGTGGTTGATAATAACAATAGTGGTGGTGGTGGTGGTGGTGGAGGAGCAACTGGGACTTACCAGGGTTGTTGTTGCGGTGGCGGGGATGGTGGTTGTGACGGTGGCAGTTGTTGTGGTGGTGGTGGTGATGATGGTGGTGATGGTGGAGGCTGTGGTGGTTGTGGAGATTAATATGCAGTCTTGACGGGGTAGTTGTGAACTTTTGTGACCCCATAGTGTTGATTGATCACATGTAAAACTCATGGAACCATAGTGAGAGCATATATATGTATGAAGTTTTTTCTCCTACTGTTATTATATATAGTGGGTTCGGACGAACCAAGTAGCTTTTCTGTAAATTTTGTAATTGCACTAAAAGATTAAATAAATATATATGTATATAACTTGTGAATATCTAACAAAATTGATGGACGATGCAGTGGTAAGGAAGGGACTTTGGAAATATATTTTTTTTAAATGAAATTTAGAACACCAAACTTTTGATCCAAAAAAATTAGCCCTAGCTCCACCTTGTGTATATAATAGTATGCGTAACCGCGCATTGACGTTTGACGAATATTTTAAAATGTAATAGTAATTTAATTTAAAAATAACTAATATATGTTATTTTTAGTTTATTTTTTTCAAGAGTCAGATTTACCCACAAAATGACCGTAGCTAATTTGCACTAATCGTGGCAACGTAAAAGTTGCCACAAAAACTAAAATCGTGGTTAATTTACGGCGACACCCACTGGGCACACTAGAAACCGTGGTTTTGTAGTTTATATAAATGTCGGTAGACGATTTTATGATTTTGAATGCAATAACATTAATTCAGTTGCCGCTAAATATTTTTACAACAATATAAAAGAAAAAACCATTATCACTAATTGTCTTTTTTCCTATCGTGTTAGGACATCTTTTTTTTTTAGGTTGTATATAGTGTGTGACACATGGATTAAATTTCATCCAGCTTGAGCGCTCCATCATTATTTTTATTTTAAAATTATATAAGATAATATTGATGTACCTAAAGTCTTCAAATTTTGATTCACTTCACCTCTCCTTACCTTAAGCTGATATTGAGTGAGTTATTATCAATTTATCATAAAAAAATTACAAATCGTAGGTGCTTGTAGAGTAGTTTTTTCTCCGATCCATTCTAATTTATTTGTTGATTTGACACGTTAATTTAAGAAACTAAAAAAAAATTGAATCTTATAATCTTCAAATAAAGATATGTCAAATGTCTCACTACCCTTAATCTTATGATATTAATTAAACATATCACAATGAAAAATTGAAATTAAAAAGCTATCAAAACTAAAAAAAAAAATTATTTTTTGAACAAACTAAAAAGTAGTTGGACAAACATACCAATTATTGCGACATTATTTTTTCCTCTTCAATAGCCCATATATAGGAATAATTATTTATGTACTCAAGTTGTAATATTTTTTGGTTCTCATATATAATCCTAAAATCAAATCACCAGCGCTATCACGGAATTTTACTTTTCATTTTTTTTTAGTTCCTGAATTCGAGCTCATATTTGACATGGCAAATGTTTGACATGAGATTAATTTATCAATCAATGTACTTAATCAAATTTAGTTTATTAAAGTACATTTAAGTACTACGTATGTACCTTTCTTTCCTACTAGATGTCGTGTGTGTCAGCGAAATAATTAAGCTAGTCGGTGATGAAATAGCCTTAAAATAAAATATGCAATCTTTCTTTTCTCTGATCTCGTACTATGTGTAATAGGTTTATATTCTTAATGTTATGAGTTTATATTCCTATTTTTTATCATCTCAATTTTTGTGATTTGTCAACATAAAATTATACTAATTACTACACGCCAAAAGTAATAGATTTAGATAACCCATATCCGCCTTTGACCCTATGTCAAGACGTGCTTACAACTTTGCGAAGAGTTACTATAACAAAAAAAGACATTATTAATGATTTTTTTTTAATATCATTATAAAAATATTTAGCGATAATTAAGTTCATATAGATATGTATACTATTGTCTTCTTTTCATTTTATGTATCCTATAATACGTTTGGTCAAATTTTCGAGAAGTTAAAAGTTATGTCTCAATTATCAAAGAATACTCTTACAACTTTTCAAGTAAAATTAAACTTGCTGTTATTAATAGTTAATATTTATGATAAGGTTTTAAGTCATATGCGTGCCATTCATTGATATTCACTTAGTCTTTCACTCTGTATGCACGTAATCATTTTGATTATGTAATTACTCCAAAAAAAAAAAATTGTTCATATATCCAAGAACAAGGTCAACCATAAATATTGACTTAGAAAATTCAAACAGTGCCATTAAATCAAAGATTAGGTCTTCCTTTTTCCTTGGATATTGTACGACGACTAACGGTGTGTTTGGCACCGAGGCAAACATTGAATATATTGTTATTGCAGTACACCAAACTTATAAGAAATTGAGTTTTGGAATAAACTAATCAATCCAATTTGGAATTCAAGGTTACCCTTTAGAATTGGAAAGAAAGGTACTTAAATTATAGATTAATTAGANTAGAAAATTCAAACAGTACCATTAAATCAAAGATTAGGTCTTCCTTTTTCCTTGGATATTGTACGATGACTAACGGTGTGTTTGGCACCGAGGCAAACATTATTCAGTTTTTCTAGTTAGATTTAAACTTTTGGAAAATATTTCTCTAGGAAAACAAGTTCCTTAAAAATGAGGAAAATGACTTTTCTAATAGAAGTAGGGAAAACAAGTTGCATAAGTGAGTTCCAAGTTTATTATTGTCGCCCCCTCCCCACACACACATTTAACTCTCATCCCCTGCCACCCCAAAATCCCATTTCTCATTCCTATCCGCCTTTGTAACGTTTTGCTACATAACATATAAATGCTCTTGGGATGATATATTTTCTTGTTTACTTACCAAACACTATAAAATAAGTAAGAGCCCAAGAGGACTCACTTACTTTCCAAGAAAATATTTTCCGTGCAAAACATTTTCATTCGTACCAAACACATCCTAATTAGAGATAACATATTCTATTTTTAGGCTTCCATCGACCATCACCAACTAGATTAATTATTTGGCTGACACGCAAATCGAATTAAAAAGGAAGCTACTTAAATTATAAAAAATAATTCATGATACCCCTTGATTCAAAGGAACTAAAAATGAATGAAGGAGCGTTGGCGATTTGTTTTAAGTACCATAAAGAGCCAAAAAATGTGCAACTTTAGTACATATAAAATTTTTATCATATGGTCTATGAAGAGGAAAAATAATAATATCGTAATCCGTCGGTGGCTTCTTATAAATAGCCTCTAATTAAAATAGTTGTTAAGCATATTTACGATGAACGGACTCATTTTAGGGATCATATTTGGCGTTCTTATGATACCTATTTCGGTTATTTCATACAAAATATATCTTCGCATACGCGATAAGGATAAGGATAAAGGAGGAGCCGATGTGGAAATAGATAATTGGGCCCGTGAATTAAAAGCTCGTGAATTAAAAGCCCGCGAATTAAGAGACAGGAAAATGAAAATACTTGCTTTGACCGGTGCCGGTGGTGCAGTGGCAGCGACTGGAACCGGCACTACTACAAATGTTGTTGTGTACAATGGTTGTTGTTGCGGTGGTGGTGGTGATGGCGGCGGTGGTTGTGGTGGTTATGGCGGTTGCGGAGGTGGTTGTGGTTAACTCGAATTGATTTGTAATTTTGAAAAATCACTCAATTGTGAATATTTTGTTTTGATTTTCTACTGTTCTATATTTGCATTGAAGACCTTTTGTAAATTATTACATCGAATATATTGTTATTGCAATACACTTGAGTTTTGGAATAAACTAATCAATCCAATTTGGAATTCAAGGTTACCCTTTAGAATTGGAAAGAAAGGTACTTAAATTATAGATTAATTAGATGATTTTATGTCAAGTATCTACTAGGCCAAAATATGAGCTCAGATATCAATATATAAATTCATGATACTAAATTTCAAAGGAACTAAAAATATATCAAAATATAAGTTCCAAAGTAAGCGTTGATGATGTGATTTAAGGATTATATATAAATTACAACTTGAGTACATAAAAAAGTTAATCCTATAGGCTATGAGCTTGGTCAAGGAAGAAAATATAATATCGCAATTGGTCGATGACTGGCTATAAATAGCCTCTAAAATAGTTGACAACCATATTTTGTACTATGGGAGACTTAACCAATTTTGCGATCGTATTTTGCGTTGTAGTGATGCCTACTTCGATCATTTCGTGCGCCATATGGCGCTACAAACGCCATCGAGATAATAAGGATAAAGGAGGAGGCGATGTCGAAATGGCTGTAGGTAGTGGGGCCCGCGGATTAAGAGAGAGGAATATCGATGGTTTGGCCGACACTGGACGAGCTGTTCTTGAAGGTGGTGTAGCGATAGCTACAATGGTTTTATAGCGGTGATAATAACAATAGTGGTTGACAGTGATGGTGGTTGTGACTATGACAACTGTGCCGTTTGTTAGAAGATCAACTTTAACTTTAAACGTCTTAATGTTAATGAAAATAAATGAAATGTTAATGAAAATAAATGAGGCTTTTTAAGTCAAATCAGTTACTTGTTCTTTAGCATGTATACTATTATTCTTAGTGCCTAGTATGGTTGGTGGAAGTTGGTCCTAGTTTTATGCTTAGTAGGTGTGTTGTGTTAGTAGCCAAGTATGGTCTAAGTAGAAGGTATATATTGTATGCATATATATAAAGCCCTACCTTGAATGTAACTGCCAAGTTAATTCATTAGCTCTGCTTCTACATATATATCTATATATATCTATCTATATTTTATACTATCTTATATAAGTGTAAACTTCCTGATTTAAATATTAAATTATGATAATACTCAATTTGACATTTGAAGGATTGTAACTTTTTCAATGACTTGTGACGTTTCTAAAGGATTGTGACTTTTCTGATAAGGCACAACAAACACATGTTCATATTATACACTTTGTTGACTATATATAGAGAGGTTTCCTCTCATTTTTAAACTACATTTTTTCTAAGTTTTCTACTCTTCTCTTTCTTAAAAAACTTAAGTGTGGTTTGCAGTCGTTGAGTTGTTTAAAGTTCAACGGAAATTTGAAGTACACTTGTATTTGTTCATGATTAAATTTGAGTGTACATCAATTTTTTCTGTATAGGAGACCTTTGCGAGGAACTTTCACAAATTATTTTCAATTATTCTTTGTATTGTGAAAGAATATTTTGACGCTCTCTCTAACAACTTAAGTTTTTAGATGAGACTGTCACACACTTCAACATGATATCAGAGCAGGCAGAGATTCTAAAATCAAAAACTTATAATATATCATAATTATTTGTTGTTAAATATAATATAGTGACAATTATATTATTGCCACTAAACAATTATCGCAAAATCTTTTATTTGTTGTAGTGATCCGTACGGATTACACCCTACATTTTCTACATTTAAGCTTACATCACCAAGTAAATTAATTTTTTGGCTGACACGCAAATAGAATTGGAAAGAAAGGTACGTAAATTATTGTTTTAATTAGATGATCTTATGTCAAGTATCTATCAGGCCAAAATATGAGCTCAGAGATATCAGTAGAACAATTCATGATACTTCTAATTACAAGGGAACTAAAAATATATAAATTGAAAAATTCCAATGTAAGCGCTAGTGATATGATTTAAGGATTATATATGAAGATTCAAAAAATATTACAACTTGAATACATAAAAAAAATTAATCCTATGAGCTATGAAGAGAAAAATAATATCGTAATTGGTCGGTGGCTTCCTATAAATAGCTTATAAAATAGTTGTCAACCATATTTACGGATGAGGCTCCTCTCCATTTTCCCAAGTTCTTATTCGGATGGAAGCCATGTGTCATAATTAAAAATTAAAGGTTGAAATTTAATTTTCTAAATTAAAGTCCTAACCATGATTAAAATAACAAATAATATCTTTATTTTCTTTTTAAAAACATCAAATCCATATTTCTAGCTAAAAATGATCTCAGAAGTCATTTCAGAAAAATCACTATTTTCCATTTGATTACGAGCTCTTCTTCTTTTTTTTAAAATAAAGATATTTTTTTGTCCTATTTTTTGGTCATGTAGGAGTTCTTTAATTTTTTTCGTGTTCTTTACATTTCATCAAACATTAGAGAAATAGTCATCTAATGCTTATGCCTTACGGAAAACCATTAGAAATCTAATCAACATATAATTATTTTGCCCATACTCAGTATTTTTCTGTTCCCAATTTTGGTCATTTTGTTCTTCCTATGCCGGAATCGCCTGATGGCGGAGGCGATTGTGGAGATTACTTTGAATTGATTTATAATTTTGAAAAAATGATTCAAACGTCTTAATCTTAAAGAAAAATAAATAAGGCCTAAGCGTACATTATTGGCCTTCCCCTCTTTTCTTGATTTGTTTTTCTCTTTTGCTCTTTTAGTAGATGGAGGAGTAAAATAGAGTTTATTGGTGATTTTTTTTCTTTGGGGAAGTAAGATTGATCTTCATGCAATATGTTACACGATATATTAAGGTTGACATTGTACAACATGATTATTAACGTGAGATGATTGAGTCTATGCATGGATATGTATGTTGTGTTCTGTTTTTTGGGAAATACATTATGTCAATTTCACCGTACGATTATAAATTATTATGCTTTTTACTATATAACTAATGGGATATATTACCACTCAACATACCTCAAGATATTGTGATACGAACATATAAATATGTTGCAAAAACGTTGTTTGATATTTCCGTGTTCAAGGCATAGCCTTTTACAACATACTTATGTGACACCTAATTTCAGATTTTGAAAGTTAAATAAATCTTTTTTTCAACTGTTATTTTCGTAATATAATATTCAAATATCTTGAATTATCTATGGTAACTTACAGTACTTTTTACATAGTTTTCAAATATGTAAATTTTATTTCAAAAAAAAAAGTTAAAGATTTCAACATCCTACTTTTCGAAATTACATTGTAGTACAATAAAGTTGTAAGAAATTGAGTTATGGAAGCGGGAATAAACTAATCAATCCAATTTTGATAGAATAATTTTTGTCCAAAAAATTCAAGGCTACTCTCTTTAGGATTTGAAAGAAAGGTACTTAAATTATAGATTTAATTAGATGATCTTATGTCAAGTATATTATCTATACTAGGCCAAACTTGAGCTCAGATTCAGTAGAACAATTCATTGATACCCCTGGATGAAAAATTCCCAAGTTATCCTATGGTCTATGAAGAGGAAAAAATAATATCGTACGTATTTGGTCGATGACATCCTATAAATATCCTCTAAAATAGTTACGTTGTCAAACAAACATATTCTTTTTGGAATTCCAGGATAACCTGTCGTTGCTATAAGCTCTGCCATAACATCTGTCCTTTGAGTGAGGACTTTGTGCGCTGAGCACTTTCTGCGGGTAAACCCTCATGGTATAATAGCCTGTAATACGATAGGCTCGACTCAGAAGGCATTGATGGAGGATTGATCTTGGGTCATCCGTCACCTCTTCAAACCAACTGAGTCATCCTAAAGGTCGAAGGATAAGCAAGCATATTTACAATGGATTATATGCCGATGATTGTGGGCATACTCGCCGGTTTTCTGATAATAATTTTGACGATTTTGTGCGCCATATGCGTCATATGCCTCTACGCACGCAAGCAGATCAAGGAAAACAGAGTAGGCGATGTGGAAATAGGTTGCGGAACCGATGGATTTAGAACTGCGTTATTAATTTGTTTGTCCGGCACCGGAGGTGCTGCTGTCGCAGGCGGTGCAGTGGCAGAGACAGTGGTTGATAGCGGTGATACGGTTAAGGAGGGTTGTTGTTACGGTGGTGGCGCTGATGGCGGAGGTGGTTGTGGTGGATGCGGAGGTGGTTGTGGCTAATATGACTTAAGTTTCTAAATAACTTATGCATAATTAGACATAAGTTCAATGGTTAAAAGGACAAAACCATGTAAATTTACGTGTATATTGATTGAGTTGCCGATTGCGTATGTTACACAAACACCTATTGTTATTGGTCCATGTATTTTTATCCTCGAAGTAAACAATAAATCTTACAATTCAAGTCCTAGAGTATTTGCACATCTTTAAGAATAAGTCTTCCATCTCTAATATCCTAAAAATGTAAATTTGTATATAATCTAAGCACAAACACATACTATTGGGAAGTGGGGGTAAGGGTGAGGTATGTTGGAGCGTGTGAAAGACATAATTAATATGAAATGTAGAGCTTATTTTTTTATTTGCAACCTGCAGGAAGTCATTTTCTTCAAAACTTATTTTCCTCCTAACGATTACACCCTACTTTTTCTTCATTTAGACATCCATCACAAATTAGCTTAATTGTTTGGGTGACACACAAATCGAAATGGAAAGAAAGGTACTAACATTTATAGATTAATTAATTAGATGATGTTAAGTCAAAAGCATATTCCACCGGGCCAAATAAGAGCTCAGAAATATCACTAGAACAATTCATGATACACCTCTAGTTGAAAGTAACTAAAAAAAATATGAAATGAAATGTTCCAAAGTAAGCGCTAGTGATTTGATTTAAGGATTACATATGAAGAGCCAAAAAAATGTTACAACTTGAGTACATTAAAAATTAATCCTATGAATAAAAAGGAAAAAATAATATTGTAATTGGTCGATGGCTTATTATAAATGGTCTCTAAGTAAAATAGTTGTCACATTTACTATGGACTTAGCCATTTTTGCGATCATATTCTGCATTTTTGTGATGCCCATTTTGATAATTTGCGCCATATGGCGCTACAAATGCCAGAAAGATGAGGATAAAGGACGAGCTGATGTGGAAATGGCCGCGGCTAGTGGGGCCCGCGGATTGAGAGACAGGAATATGATTGGCTTGGCCAAGGCCGGACGAGCTGTTCTAGAAGGTGGTGCAACCATAGCTATACTGGTTTTGTAGTGATGGTAGTGATGATGGTTATGATTCTAACGATTGTGGAGATTAATTTGAATTAGTGTGCATATAGAGACCTTTTACCTCACTTGATATACGTTCTGTGATAGTGTGTTGGTATGCCTTTTGGGGCCACATGTTCTTTATCATTTTTAGAGAAAAAAAATTTGGTTCTAACGTGGGATATTAATTTGGTTTGATTTATAAATTTAAAAATTTGACACAAAATATTTGATTTGATATTTGAAAAATTCGAACCAATCCGATCATATATATCCTAGTTGTGGCGAGGTTGTTTCCTCGATGTAAATCAAAATATTAGGTTGTCAGGTTTTCAATTTGGATTAAATCATTACACATACATGTTTAACACACAATCATGACTAACAAATTTAAAGATAATGCGTTTGTTCTCTTAAATGAGGGACTTCTATATTAGACGTGGGTATAGATTGCACCATATTCAGGTAGAGAGAAGAATATGCGGTCAAAACCTTACAAATTATGCATAAAACGTTACTCCTAGTAACTAATATATTTATAATCAACATTGTTAATGTTAGTCTTTTAATTTTGTCCATTAAATAAAATAATAGGATACTATCAAATATATTTATTTTAATTTCAAAAAAATTCAAAATAATGTATTATTTTGATGAAGTGATTTAGATAAGATTTACCAAGCCTAGTTATTAATTCATGTCCGGTAAGTAAACCAATTTTAATGGACTTTTTAGGTGCCCAACACTTCCCTTTTAATTCGGATCCAAATTTGAAATGTTGTGTTAACTGAACCAGGTGACCCATTAGTTCCGACCCGACCCGACCCAATAGAGCAGCTAAACGAAGAGTGTCTGTCTCACTTTTGGGTGAAAATGGCAGCATCATTCAGATGGATACTACAGCTACACAAGGATGTACCAAAAGCAGCAAGATTTTACTCAGAGGGTTTGGATTTCTCCATTAATGTATGTACTCATCGATGGGCTGAACTCCAATCTGGCCCCCTCAAACTTGCCCTCATGCATTCATCAAGGTACTTTTCTCTCTTTTGGCAAATTTCTTGAATCATAATCTTAATAGTTGATTGTGGATCAAGATGTGTTAAAGTTCACATTTTGGGTTCTGGGGTTTGGTAGTTTGGTCTGCTTATATTTGAAATTTGGTTCTTTTTTTGGATTTTCAAGATTTTTGCTTATTAAATGTGTTTCTTCCCTTGCCTATACTGTTCTTGAATAATCATCTAAAATGTTATGGTTCAGAAAGATGTGTTGAAGTTCTCAATTTGGGTTTTGGTGCTGGGTAGTTTAATGTGTTTGGATTCAAAAATTAGCGGCTTTTAAGAATTTCAGGATCTTTTAGTGTTTCTAAGCAGTTGATTGACGACAGAGAGTTTCTCGGATGGTATCCTCACTTCCAACCCGAAGGTTGTAAATTCGAGTCCAAGGGAGCAAAAAAGGTGGGAGCTCCTAGGGAGGGGTATGGAAAAAAAAAACATGTTGATTGATGATAAACATGTGATAATGTCTTCATTTTGGGTTCTTCTGATTCAGTGTCCTATATTGTAAGAGTGGTTTTCGAGAACTATAATTTGCATTTCTCCTCGTATCAAAATGGTAAAAATATATACATTTTTAAATTTTGGTAAAAAGCTCTCTTAGTTTGAATTGGAATGGACAGTTCATTGCTAAGAGTTGAATGCAGCTTTGGGAAGCAGTTTTTATATGCGTATCTTGGAGTATTTGGCTTAAGAGAAATTGTAGATGTTTTGGTGGGAATAAAGAACATATGTCTCAAGAGTCTTTTCTGAGCTTAAGAGAAAAGTCTTTTCAGGATCTTTTAGTGTTTCTAAGCAGTTGATTGACGACAGAGAGTTTCTCGGATGGTATCCTCACTTCCAACCCGAAGGTTGTAAATTCGAGTCAAGGGAGCAAAAAGGGTGGGAGCTCCTAGGGAGGGGTATGGGAAAAAAAAAGCAGTTGATTGATGATAAACATGTGATAATGTCTTCATTTTGGGTTCTTCTGATTCAGTGTCCTATATTGTAAGAGTGGTTTTCGAGAACTATAATTTGCATTTCTCCTCGTATCAAAATGGTAAAAATATATACATTTTTAAATTTTGGTAAAAAGCTCTCTTAGTTTGAATTGGAATGGACAGTTCATTGCTAAGAGTTGAATGCAGCTTTGGGAAGCAGTTTTTATATGCGTATCTTGGAGTATTTGGCTTAAGAGAAATTGTAGATGTTTTGGTGGGAATAAAGAACATATGTCTCAAGAGTCTTTTCTGAGCTTATGTACATCTTCAACCTATAGAAGGAACAAAACTTCGTTAAGCTACTATAGTGTACCTCCTTGGAACATATTTAATTAAAAAATGGCAAACTTCGTGGGACATCAGGAGTATTTGATCCTTCTCTTGTAAGCTAATAATTTTGCCAGTGTCTTGCCTTTTAAGATCATTGGTTAATATACTTTAAGAAAAAAGAATTATTCCCTTAGTTAGAGTAAATAAGATTAGAGAAAATACTCTTTTTTATTTTACATCATAGTGAGTTACATGTGCTATGCTAGTTTTAGATCAAGGAATAACATATGAACAATTCTGGCACGAAATTTGTTTGTGAGGAGGAATAAATAATAATAAAATTAGACATTGTAGATTTTCGGAGCTTCATATTACCAATCTGATATTGTGCTGGTCTTCTGTTGAGGAATTACAAATTGGGCAGCTCTGGCAGGACAAAGTTTATAGGCGTTGTAGACAGTGATGCAAAGCAGCTCACTCAAGCTCCTTTAAGAGTATCTGATATTAAGCTGGATACTTGTGGACTATCAAACAGAAGATACATCTTGGATCAGATTCTTGAGCTGTAATGAGTGTTCAGAAAGTCTAGGAAAATGTATATTTTAACTACATCCATATGAGCTGAAGTGTTGGAACATTTTATCCCTTTTAGTGCAACTATGAGCCATCTAGTATATCTACTAAGGCCGGCTCAGTGCATACAAGGATGATTTGTTGTTTGAAAGAATTTGTACTTGTCAAGATAAGGTCGAGTTGTTATAAACCTTAACTGTTACTGCATCACCTTCACAGTCCTAGATATGCTGCTTAGTCTAGAGTTCTGTTTTGTTTGCTTTCGGATATATGGTAAGCCTAACTTGATATCCTTCACTTGCTATATTCTGTGGTTTGTATTTAGCTGCATTTTTTGTCGTTGCTTGATTTAATAGCCTTCCCAATGTTGCGTGCAGTTGCTTCAAGTTTTAGTCTGCATCTCAATTAGGCATAAACTATGACAATTGTCTGTCTTTGCCTACTGATTATTTCATATCAATTGGTCACTTGTTTCTGTTTGTGATTCTGTTTTTTTTTTGTTGTTGTTGTTGTTATTGAGCGTCATACAACTGGTTAGCTGCTAACTTTTGTTTTACAGTGACATTGTTGTACAGAAGGGATACTCATCCCTCCTATCCTTTACAGTTGATGATATAAACAATTCTGTGACCAAACTATTGGCTTTAGGTGCCGAGTTGGATGGCCCCATCAAATATGAAATCCATGGAAAGGTAACCGAAATTTCTTAAGGTTGCTTTCAAAATTGTTGACCGGCATTGGTTTATGCTCGTTATTTACACATCGATTCAGAATTTTGTTCTGCATTCGGCATTTATGTTGATGAAACTTACCTATCGCATACTGTATATGGTCCTTGTAGGTTGCTGCTTTGAGTTGTGTGGATGGACATATGTTAGGACTTTATCAGCCGTCCTAAGGCATCCTCGAAACAACCACTTGCAGGTAAAAGAAATCGCGACTTCTGGAACATGCTAAATTGGTTGCTCGACGTAGATTTTGCATTCAGGTGTATTGTTGAAAGAGAGAATTGACTCTTGTACATGGAGGTGAAGCACATAAAGAGAGTCATTACAATAGTTGGATTCCTACTGTATTTGTTTTGATGTTTTGTATTCACCAACATGGATTGTGGTGCTCCACCCTAAATCAGAGGTCTCGGGTGCTAGCTTGGGGTATGGAGAAAATTTTGTTGGGAGCGCCATCCTCGAATGGGCCCTGCAGTGCGCGATCTGGATTTAGTTGGGGCTCCAATATGGGTTCCGGATACCGGGTGGGAAACAAAAAAAAACATAATGTTTTGTATTCAAAACTATCCTTTTGTAACATAAATCCATATCCTGATATTAAAAATCCTTCATTCAAGTGATTCTATCACGTGATTTGGGTGGGTTCTCTATAAAGGTATCCAGAGAGTTACTCCCTCCGTCTTAAATTATCTGTCATTTATACGACCCTTGAGGAATGTTAATTAGGAGGGATATTTGATTAATTTATCCTTATTTATCTAAATTATAGTCTCTCCATTGAACGTTTCCTCTATTTATGAAATCTACTACGAATTTTTAAAACGACAAATAATTTTAGACAACTAGACGGAGAGGTAGTAGTTTAGTTTGATCAAGAGTTGGACAAACTCTAAAGAAGATGTAATTACTGTAACAAATGTATCAATGCTTATTAGCTATATAGTCGATCAAGAAAATAAATACACATTAATCAAGCAAACCTGATTAATTAATAAAAGAGTAGCCTAGTTGTCATCAAAAGAAAATTCAAGAAATTAATTACACAAAGTCAACGAACCCAAGTTGAAGAAAACTTAAATTAAATTGAACTCACATGCACACATCGGTTTTTCCTGAAAAAGTGTCACGTAATTAAGTTCAAGTACCTTCTAAAATCCAAAGCCTCCATCTTTTTTCAATTCTTCAAAGTTTTTGTATCATAATAATGGAGGGGTATGTTATAGCAATCATATTATTTCTTTTTGCGTTTGTTGTATCTGTTATTTACTTCACTTCTTGTTATAAGAAAGGCAACAATAAGAAGCACCGTCCTGTGGGGATCGATGCGAGGCGAAGAAATAGAGCGTCAATTTCTGGTCAAACTTATGGTTCTGGTGGAATAGGAGGGGGAAATTATAATGGCAATGACGTGAATGGCGGTGGTGCTGCCTTCGTGGCTGGCGCTGCTGCCATGTCAGCAGCTTTGACAAGCATAACTATAGATGGTGATGGTGGTAATGGTGGTGGTGATGGTGGAGGTGGTGATGGCGGAGGAAGTTGACTTGGTCAAAATCGTAGCTATTAAAGTAATATTGTAAGGATAATGTTTACGTGCCACATGCATGTGGCTAGTTTTTTTTTCCCTATTTTATTATGTAATTTTGGTGAGAATTTATGTAATTAGATAAGTTACTTGTACAAAATGTTATAATTTAATTTCTTCTTCTTATTTCCCCATAAAAGAATAAGTACTCCTCTATTTTATTATTGAATTAATTAAAATTAATATCGCCAATATAATATAATGATATTTTATATGAAGAAGTCGTTTACATACATGTTCTAACAACTAATAATAACTTGTTTTATTTTCAAGATTATATATAAATCTCATTTTTACGTAAAAAATTACACATAAATATTTTTTCATAATATATATGAAGATATAAAATATATTGTTTACACTGCAAAATACATATAAGTTAAAATTCTTTAATTGTAGTATATCCAAGAAGCATATGCCAACTCATGTGACAAAAAATTGGTGACAAGTTGCTGATAAAATGTGGTTGAACTTATTTAATGTGATATATATATATATATATATATATATATATATATATATATATATATATATATATATATTTACACTANTATATTGTTTTCTACTGAAGTAGTTTTCAGCTTTCAACCACTCTAATTTTATATTAATCATAAAACTATAAACAAACTCCGTGGGGTTTAACTAGTTTACCAAATAAAAATAAAAAATCTCCCCATTATTTGCACATTTATTAGTATTTTAATTAAACAACTTGATAAGTTCCAATATTATTTTAATCCTACTTAGTGCTACTTAATAATGTTAATCATCCTTCTTCATACGAACAATTAATTAGAACTCAACATGACATCCCTTTTCTCTTGTTTATGTAGCGGAGGCTTCGAAAAAGATCGAAGTATAAGGCGCGATTGGAGCTTTCCTCATTCACCTCCGTTAGATCCTGATTTATCTGATGTTGAAGATGATGATAAATATTATACGTACACACAAAAAAATGCAACACATACAATTGCTTTAGGAGAGTCCATCACTAAAGTCGTCTATACAAATGATGATAATGATGATGGTGGCGCTGATAGTGGATATATTAGTCATGATGAGGGTATTTATTATGGGAATGGTGAGAATAACTCCGTTAATGATAGTGTTGACGGGGTTGATAGTACACCAACGGTTGATGGTGGCTATGAATATGACGATGGTGGTGGTGATAATGGATATGCTAGTGCTGACGGAGGAGAGGAAGATGGTGGAGATGATAACTATAGCAGAGATGGTGGGAGTAGTTTCCACGGTGGTGACTATGAGAGTGCATGAGAAAGTATCACATGCACGATCGATGCATTTGATTGATCAAAGTTTTTAATTTCTTCCAATCCATATTATATGTGCAATATATATTTCTCATCGTTAACCTTTTCTCTCTCTTTTTTGTTATGATTTATTTTGTATTGAAGATTGAATTTGAATTATATACATGTTAGTGTGTATTTTTTTTTCGTTTATGGTATTAGGTTATTTATATTTGAATGACATTTACATATAAACCTTCTTAAAATGTAATTTTATGGTGTAAATATTTTTTTATGCTGATAGTGGATATAATTACTTACCACTATGTGTAAAGAACTTCTTACACTACTTATAGATAATGACTTTTAAAAATATATATTTTTATCTTGAAGATTTTAAAAATTATCTACTACGATAAGTAAAGATAACGATGGACCAACTTGTATGATTGCATGTTATGGGTGTTAAATCACTCATGATTTGCTTCCGGGTAAATTATAAGTTATAACAATTATTATTATTCCAAGATACCACAAAACCTTATGAATTCTACAACTAACAATATTTTTGAAGAATTTTCTAAAATTCTCATTTCTAAGATAAAATCCCATGACCATCAACTTTATATAATATATAAGTTAGAAGGTTTATATCAACTTTTATTGTTTATTTCTAATTTTTTTTAATGTATAACCTCCTATATTACAACTTATCTGTTTAGGATTTATTATTATTTTTCTCTAGTTATTATACTACTCTCAAATATTTTATTTTTAATTTTCCTTCTAAATAGTTTTTTTTTTTTAAATGATAGTAACAAATTACAGTAGTTGATTACATATATACATAATGAGATTAACATAATATAAAGAGAAAAAAGTTCAAATGAAAGAAGGCATCATGGAAAAGGCCCATGGGCCAATGGCCATATTGGGTAAAAGCCCATTTCTTTGTTTAGCTTAAAAGGCCGTATTCACTACAAACCTAAACAATTCACAAAAACCGACTCACCTGTCCAAACATATATCCCTTTACATTTCATACCCACTAAATAATTACATTATATACCCCGTTTACTAATTTCACCCTTAATGAATGGGGGTATGAACTGTAATTATTTATGAGAGAATGAGTTTTTTAGGAATTACTTTGAATTTGAGTATAAACTTGTAATTATTTTAGATTTTATGGCCCATTTATGTAGTTTTCCCTTTTACTTTTACAAACATAAAAGGACTATTTATGTTTAAAAGTATAAACGTAAAGGACCAAAAAGAACACTTGTGATTATACACGAGGGACTATTTTGATAAAGTTCGACAAGTATTTAGTGGAGATTTAAAGTGCTAACTTTTGATAAATTTAAAGAATCAAAATTGTTTAGTGCATACGAACTATCATACATTAGATATCACGAATATGTCTGTTTTTTTATTGTGACAGTTAGATATTTCTAAACGAACTAAACACAGATAAAGAAGAAAATGAATGCTTCATCATTATTTGTTTTCGGTATTTTGATGCCATTTTATAAATTTCAAAGTTTTAAATGGTAAATACACGTATCAAAGTTAAATATATACACGTGTGTTTCATCATTTTTTTTAAATATTACATTATGATATTTTAAGGTGGAGCTAATTTCATTTAAAAATCATTCAAGAGTGTACATACAATGCACAAACTTTATATAATACTTGAAAACTCTTGCAAAAACAATAGAAAATAAATGTATCCTCTAAACACATTTTCTCATTCTTCTTCTCTAAATCTTTTTTGGCCTAATAAATTAGCATTTTATTAGTGGATATCTAGTGGGGATCACATCACATGGTGCACTTTCTATCGGCTCAAGTCACCCTCGCCAAGTAGTTCCGTGGTATCGAAACTCTGTTCATCAAAATTTGAACAGATAAATAAAAATTATGTGTTATACTTTATATATAATCTTCTTTTCGTAGAGAATATAACCAACTAAGCTTATCGTATATATAAGTGGTGGAAACATGTGTGCGCCAAATATTGTGTTGGATGGTTGAAATTTTACAGGTAAGAAACAAAATTAATTAGAGTCCACTATATTGTGCTAACCTAAAGACAATGCATGATGCAACAAAATTCTCTGTGTTATTGCTTTATTAATATCTTATAATCTAAGAATCTAATTTATTCTGGGCACACCTTGTCTTAAAAAAATCCATGTTCATATTAATGCATCACTAACCAAATAATTGATATGTATCATGATATTTTGATACCAAAAATTGATACGATTGATTGCGAATGTAACTATCTCCTATAATGGGTGGAACCACCTTAGGCAAAAGTAGTCTGATATCGAAAAATTATGCGAGGTATAGAAATTAAAAGTTTTATTATGAATTTATATTAAATTTTTCATACCTTTATTATAAATGAAAAGATAATTTGCATATTTTTTTTTATCAAATTTCTGGCTCCGCCATTCATAGTGATACAACTTAACTTTTTTTTTCTTTGTATATGTGTTTAGGAATCTGAATATTTAAGTCAACATTTAAAAGTAATGGATAAATTAATCTAAATATTTATAAATTTCTATAGAAAAAGAATCTACATAAGGTTCAATAATAATGTTCTACTATGGAATAAGTTAGGCGATAATCATATTTCTAATTAAAACTATCAGGCAATTAGCAAGAAACTTCCTAATTGCTCCACTAATTGGAATTTAATCTATTAAAATATGGTCCAAGTGCTATATCGTTCGATCACTAATTAAACATAATTAGTTTAATTCTTTATTGCGATAAGTATAATATATAATTATATATATAACTTTATTCTTATTCGGTCATGCATAATCTCCTAGATTTATATTGTCTCATGTATGGCCCTCTTTAATTTGATTTGTCTATTCATTACCAGAATTTAATTAGTGGGGCCATTAATCCTGAAAATATATGTATGTGTTGTCATTATAACATTTATACTACTAATTTTCTTGGTTAGAATAACAAGCGTTTTATTCTATATGCTTATTCGAACGAGTTAGTTCATTTCTTAGATGTATTTTAATTGAGAAATCTGAATGTATGAGAAATATTTTTATCATACATTTTCATTTTATAATCATATAAAATATATTACTTCCTTTCATTGTTATATAAGTGTCAATTGGGATAGACTTGGAGTTTTGTGTTTTATTGAAACTATTGTGTCTGATTAAAGCATATGATTAATGTTTGATGCTTAAAAAGATGAGCATAAACACTTTCTATGATTAATGTTTGATGCTTAAAAAGATGAGCATAAACACTTTCTCAAATTTCTAGTCGGTAGTGACTAATAGACATTTTATCATGTGTTATGTAAGAACATGTCATATTTCAAGTGTTTAAATGAAATTTAGATACAATTTTAAGGGTCCTCGATGTATTCAGTCTAATTATTCCATCATTTTCTTGTTTAGTTAATTAGGACCACCTAATTGTTTGATTGGTGAGTCAAGTAGGAAGCAGACCACGTGGAGATATGCCACTTGACTAACTTTAATTTCTTGGGATTTTTTATAAGATGTGATGCCATTTTTTTAAAAGTTTTTTATTCATTTATTTTAATTTTTTTTGTTTGTTGTGTCATGTGTGTGTGCTGGTGGTTTTTTTTTTTTTTTTTGG
>NC_064290.1:1699739-1709972 GCF_019186545.1 Solanum stenotomum | reverse complement strand
GGGGGGGGAGGGGATAATCTTGGCCTATTTAAATGCCAGCTTTTTTGTTCAAATTTCATATTATCTACTGAATTCTCTCCTTCTCAAATATTACTACTACTTAGTGTTCAAATTTTGATATTAAGGTATGGCTAATTTGTTAGCTGTTGAGAACTGGACATGGATCGACGGTTGTGATGACTTGAGCAACTTCGACGTGTCACAAATCGACGGTGACATTGTTATGTCTTTACTTGATGACATGCAAGGTGATGATCATCATGATGATGAGAGATTAACGAGTGTTATTAGATGTCTTGAAGCCGAAATTGATCAGACTCAATCTTATCCTACTTTTAATAATGTAGTATCTGAATTGGTAGTAAGGGTCCATGGTCATGATTCTTTCCAAGACAAGCAAGAGAGAAATTATAATGGTGAAAAGTTGCAATCACATAATACTATTGGTCAATGTCAAAGCGAAGATTTTGTTGAATCAAATGATCTTGATTTTAGTTGGATGGAGATGGAGATGGTCTCTTCATACCCTAGCGATGAAATGAACTTGTGGTACATGGACAACAACTATGGACAAGGTTATGAGGTTGTTAGTGGGATCTCTAACTACTCTGATACCATTTCCTTTGAGGAAAATGATTATCATTCTTTGTGGCAAGAACAAAACGTATAAAGTTTTTGTTTAGATATAAATTTAAATTGGTGTAAGAAAAGAAAGAATGTTGATAACTAAATTAGACATTTCACTCATTATATACAGAGTACTTTAATTAAATCTATTAGTCTTCTCTGATTTAGATTTAAGTTATATATATCATTATGTAAAAAGAATTTTAAATTATTGGTGAATTTTAACCTCATAGTATGCTATTTATCAATTTTAATGATCAAATTACTATTTAATGTTAAACAAAATATTCACCTACAATTACATAATTAAGTAATCTAATGGTACAAAATTCATTATTGTTCTTTGTTAATACTTGTTTTCATTTCACCCAAACAACAACAAATATATATGCAACCAAAATTCAATATTATTATAACTAAATTACAGGGAAAAAACGATTTTGCTATCAAGGGTTATGTATATAATAATGATTAAAGAAAAAAATGATAATAATCATTAATTAAATTATTTTAGGAAGTCCATTTTCAATTGCATTTTGGCAGGGTATAATTTTTTATTCGAATATTTGAATGGACAATGACAAGTCACTACTCGATACTAAAGCAAATGTCCATATACAAAGTTCAAGAAAAAATATCAATAGTTGATATTGCTCCATATTTAATTAAAATATTTTGGATGAAAACCTTGAAATAACAACTTCTTAACACATTTATTTGATGTAAATTTAAAATAATCGAGCTAATGAATTTCAGACTTTGAGTGAAGCGATGTCATCAACATATTTTGTGAAAATTAAGTAGTAAATATACATCTTTATAGAAATGATATGTGAAAAAACATATATAAAATATCAAATAATACCCCTGGACAAATTTACATTTCATCATCAATATTGTCAATTACAAACATCAATCAACTTCACCACCACAATTACCATTACTTTTAACTGTCATCATCACGCCAATCAACCATTATCATTACTAGTCACTAACATCAACCATTAACACCACCACCATAACAACAAACCATCTAGCTCCACCATTAATAATGAACATAAATATTTTCATTTTTTAATCAAATAATAATAATTTCATTTTATTATTTATTAAAAAAATATGAACTATTTTTATTTTAATTGTATATATATTTATTATGCTTATAAACCACTAAATTATTCTCATTCAAATGTGAAACACAAATCGTCTTAATTATTTAATATTAAATCTAGAGATAATATTTTAATTTAATCATTAAAATATACCTACAAATTCAGTTTCAGATATCTTAATTTTAATAAAAATAAATAAGGTCTAAAAACATTTGTGTAGCCAAGTATCGAGCCCTACATACACGTAACCTAAAGATAGACTTTCAAGTCTGTCATCCAACCAAATGTCTTGGATTCGATCTCTAAAATGAAAAAAATATAATAAAAAATATTTCCTTTTTAATCAACTATATATCACGCTATGCAAATCTAAACTAATGAAACTTCGACTCCAACACAAATATCAAACAAATAAAAATGTCATGCATTTCATGGCCAAGGCGAACCCACGTACACGTGATCAATGATGTTTCACCATAACTATCTTTTGTTTTTATTTCATTATTTAAGCCTTTATGTCTGCAGGTATGATTTGTGCATGTTCTACATCAAATTCAAAGTACTTCAAATTTTAAAAAAATGGGTCAAAGTATTATTTGATAAACATTAAGTATATATTATTCTGTAGTAGCAATATAGTCGACAGGTTCAGAATTTTGATTCAATGTACTATAGTCTATATATATCGATCTGCTCCATCATGTCCTTTAAATAATATATAGAACTAAACTTTATTATTGTATAAGTTATATGCATGTTCCCTTTATTATTGTATGCTACCATGCCATCCCTTTCTTGGAAACCTCCCATAGGGACGGACGTGTCAGTTTACATAGACTCAATAACTTTTGTTCAAATTTTATATGTGTTAAAATATTCGCTAAATAGCTATAAATATTTAAATGTGAACCCAATTATTATTATATATTAAGTTGAAATTGCTATTAAAACACATATATTTTAAATTTTAAATCTGTTACCGCACACACGATACCGGAACAATAGGGGTTCAGTAGTGGGACAGTGACACTAACTTGAAAAATAATGCATCAGTACTATATTAATTTTATAGATAAGCATATCTGATATTCATGTACATGTACCGTGTATCACTCATAATATAGGAAGAAACTAGATAAAATCCCAAGATTCAAGGTACTCAAATCATTTTTTTAAAGCATGGGTGCCATTATATTGCCAATATTTTTTACAAACACAATTATATTATATGTTGCCATAAAACTATACTGACAGGAGACAAAGTGTCCAGTATGATCATATTAAAATATGTATAGTTGTTTTAATTGAATATAATCATTATATAATATTAATATTTCCTGCCAGCCCATAAATATTGATCTATTTAAGCCTTTGATTTTTTGACATACACATTATTCTCAAGTTGTCATACACCACCATTCCAATTCCTAGTTTTTTTTCTCTAAACATCTTCAAATTAATTCACTACAAAATATGGCATATTTGGCATCAGAAAACTTAGTAGAAAATGATAGCGCGTTTCTCATGTCATTTCTTGATGAACCTTTGATGGAATATTGCAACGATGAGAAATTAAATTTTTTAATTCAATCTCTAGAAGCAGAGCTTGAATATCCCAATATTGAAGGGGATTGTATATTTGATGATGATAACGTTCAAAATTTGGACTTTATTGATAATTCGAGTTTGAATTTCTACCATTGTGAAGATAACATGTACATTAGATCCGTCCCCGAAGATGGTGAAGATAGCTCAGAGGAACTAGTTGATGTGGATGATTTTAGTTGGATGGATACGGAGATGTCATCATTAACTAGTCCTAGTAATAACAACCTGATTGAATTTCAAAATTTTATAACATGCATTCCAATTGAGGATGAAGTATATGATTCTCTATGGCTACAAACTGACTTGTCAATGGTAGATAATATTAGCCAATAGTAATGAGAACCTGAGTTGATTTATTTTTTAAAAAATTCCTCAGTGTAAAAGATTTGATCCAATTTGGATTATTACTACTAGTTCACCTGTAAATTTTGCTTAATATTATTTTATAGAAGTTTTTTCTTTTCTTTTCTACTTTACATGTGGAAATTATTTTCTAAACTAAGTTTAACATGACCCATCACAATTCATGTACTAAATTGGAGATTAATCGCGTGTATGTGTGTTATTCATATCAATCGAGTATTTATGATCATCAAGGCAAACTGACTTTTTATGTGAGTGTATGCCAACAAAGCTATAGGTAAAAGGTAGTAAACAGGACCGTAAATTGGCAAAGACGCTAAGTCGAGCCCTATATGATCACTCCCTCATTTATATACTCATCTCGTCGAATTATTAATTCTGATATTAATTGTTGGACTAAATCAACTCAAAGATACTCTTAATATATTGTGATATTATCCATTTTGGATAGACCTACACAATATCTAACACTTTATAAGTAAAAAAAATTCCTTTTTTATTCTACTTCCCTTGCGAGACATTGTTTACACAAATTCAACAATCTCGATATGCCTAAATTTAATAATATTAGAAACAATTTTAAAGGTCTCCAAATGTTATTCATTTGTCTTATGCCAAAGTTACAAGAAATAAAGAAACAAGGGAAACAAAGTTATAGAAAATACAAGTTGGAAAAATAGAAGTTTCACCTAACTTTAAAGATTTGAATTATATTGTCTATCTGTTTTATGTAATTATCAATTATTTGCCATGTAAAAAAAGTATTATTAATGATTTGCCATTAATCAAGACAATTTGTACCAAGTTAACTACTATGTGTCTGTGAGTTGAAAAATAATTCATACAATGTGTGCATGTGCTTATGATCCATCATATCATAATTTGAATTATTTTGAAGGTCCCTTCATGATTCTTGAATGACAACTCTCCAACTGCAATAAAAATCATGTCTATTAAAATTAAGACAATTATGTTTTTCAGTACTATAGGACAACTATTAATTGTCACGCCTCCAATTATTTGACTATACTAATTTAGTTATATGATAATGTACTACTCCATCTGTCAATTATAATAATCTTAGACGCACATGATCTGTTGAATCATCAATAATGGATGAACCTAGCTAGCATGTCAAATGGACAGAGCGGATTAAAATGAACTGAGTAAATAATTGAGTTATTGCAATAACATATGATCACGATTTTTTTTTTGATGTGTTTAATCTTGCTCCTTTTGAAGTTTTTTTTTTTAATTCAATATTCTTTTATGAGGTATATGTTGTTGGTGATGGTGGTGATGGGGTTGAGTTTTGGACATTTGAAGACATCTAATTTGAAGAACAAAAGAGAGAGCATTAAGAATATGAATTATTTAACTTCTTAAATGGAAGAAGTAAAAAAGAGGAAGATAAGTGATGAAAGAAGGTGGAAAAAGGAAGAGTAGTAACATGGATGAAGTAAAAACGCTGCCCTTGCAGCGATGTAAGGAAAAAAAAAATTCGACTTAAAAGCAACGATTTTTAGTCATTGTGTCAGAGGGAAATCGCTTCGTCAGGGGCGATTTTGCCCTTTTGGTTTTAAAAAAATTTGATGTGCCCTTTTGGAATTTTTGACAATTTTTTTTTGCCCTTTTGGGTCGGTATGAGATGCACCCCATGTGGTAGGATCAAATTGTCTACTTTGATATGCCTATTTATAGGCCAGTTTTTCTTGAGAGAATACATTGTCATTTGCTTTCTTTTTTTCCTCTCTAAATTTTTATCAATTAAAGCTAATCTTCTCCAAAAATCTTCCAATTTTTCAACTTTTGTTTTATCTCATATTCAACATGTCTTTAACCACATATTGCACTAATGAAAATCTTGCACTAAGCAANGTGGTAGGATCAAGTTGTCTACTTTGATAAGCCTATTATTTATAGGCCATTTTTTCTTGAGAGAATACATTGTCATTTGCTTTCTTTTTTTCCTCTCTAAATTTTTATCAATTAAAGCTAATCTTCTCCAAAAATCTTCCAATTTTTCAACTTTTGTTTTATCTCATATTCAACATGTCTTTAACCACATATTGCACTAATGAAAATCTTGCACTAAGCAATATTGAGCATGATGTTTTCATGTCATTTCTTGAAGAGCCAGAATTTGAGGCAAGTGATGAAGAGTTATTACGAAGTGTGATTGAGTCTTTAGAAGTAGAGAATATTGCTCCTAGTGTTAAGACAAATGATTCAATTTTGTTAGAGCAAATGAAATTAGAAGAGGATTCAATTAATTTGTCTTATAATCTTGATGAACTTGAATATTGTTGGATTGATTCAGACATGGACTGTTCAACTCCTAGTGATGATGATGTGAATATTTGGTTCAAGGATTGTTACTATGATCAAAATGGAGTTGAAGATTTGACTAACTTTGTTGGTGCATGTAGGGATTCTTCTTGGGAAGCATCTTGTGAATCTATGCTTTATGAATAGATTTGTTTTTTGGTTTTCCACCTGGGGTCTGATATTCATATTGGAGCCCAACTAATCTGAATTCACGTCAGAAAGTCCCATATTGAGGAATTAAATGCTTCATCACAAAGGTGACTTCGTACCCTGAAGGACTCAAACCCGAGATCTCTGATTAAGGATGAATGAGTACTTATAAATATATAGTCATTGAGATAGGAGTATTGATTAAGAATTTCATGGCAATTGTAAATCCCATATTAATATAGATTTTTTTTTAAAGACCTATTAACTTTTCTTCTTCTTCTATTGCTTTTAATTTAATGTGGAATATCTTACCTAATTTTAGTATGTATTTTAGCAGCAGAAACTTATATGATGTAAATTCCTACTTTAATTATTAACAAAATAGAGTTTAAATAATATATTATACACAATTAATCAGTTTTTTACACCATCAAATTGTGTTTATTTATTATAACAGATGACGTATTTATTTTGTATGGTGGCAACTTACACGTCATTTGCTAAGGTCAAACATTTGTTTTATTGTTCCTTTATGTTATTCCTTTCTTCTTACCTTAGTTACGTTCAAAAGGCGAATACAAAATTTAAATTTGATATATTCCATTTTAAAGATTTTTATACAAATTAAACTTGTGGTACATTTTGAATTATGAGTTCAAAATTTAATTGAGTTTGTTAAGTCTCATGTTGGTGAGATGAGAAGAAATTGATCTCTTTATATAGTTTTGAAGAATCCTCCCCTCTTGATCTAATTTTTGAGTTGAGTTAGACCTAATTTTCATTTTTTTAATATAGTATCAGAGTCATGTTCATTTCAATTAATTACCCTTTCATAATGGGCCTATATTTTAAATTGTCCACACTCAAGATGTCCATTTTTGAACATGTAGAGGAGGAAGGTGGGAGGTGGGTGTTGAGTTTCACATTGATGGTTTAAACATAAATTGATCTCTTTATCTGGTCTCCTATTGGGATAGTTGAGTCCGCCATCTATGGGACGAGGAGAAATTTATTTTTTATAATTGTGAACAATTCTCTCCTCTTGAGCTAGCTAGGGTGTTGGGGTTAAGTTAGATCAAGGTCATTTCCGTAACAAAGTCCAACATACGAACCATAAGCTCATCTAATTGACTAGCTTCCATGCTGTATACGTTGAGGTTAAGTTAGATTCAAGGTTCATTTTTTTAACATAATCCATCATACGATCCATATTTCTTCTACCTGATTAGCTCCCATGCTATGGCCCATAGGCTATGGGCCAGAGGATTGGGCTTAGTATATCATGGGAATTTGAAAAGGAAATCAAAATGTGGCAGGCTGCATCAACAGGCCCCAAAATAAAAGAAAAATGAAGGTTTTGGGCTTATGATGGTGTAGCTCAGTTAAATGAGGAATGACACATATATACAATTGATAGTTATAATTAGCAATAAATAGCCCAACATTAATTAGCATTTAATAGACAAATAAAAAATAAGCACAAAATGGCCCAAATTAATAAATAACATTTTAATAGTTTTTTTTTTGTTTTCCTCGTATAACCAATCATCACTAAACAACAAAAATAACGGAAACATCTAAAATTATATATACAATATGTAACCGTCTAAAAACGTAAATTATGTATTTTTATATGTTTTTTTGTTCGTTACTTGATAAAAAAATTCCAATTGTATACTTGATGATTGTATATAGGTAAAAGAATGGTGTATTCATTCACTTAGTATTATATACATTTTAGTTATGTTATCCCCTCCAGTGTATACATATTAAAAATCAAACACTTTATGTATTCATTCACTTATAATTAGTATACATTTATAGCTATTTTATCCCCTTCAGTGTATACATATTAAAAAATCAATGTATACATATTTAAAAATCAAACACTTTATGTATTCATTCACTTATAATATGTATACACTGCATTGAAGATTTTTTTTTAATCATGAACATAATGTATGCATTGCATTCATGTATACATATTCGTGTATTCATTCACTCAAAATTTGTATACATTTCAAATTCTTTCTTCAATGTGTAAATGAGGATTGCACATGAAATTTAAAATGCTCAATAGCAAACACACAAGTCGAATTGGATATCGAGAAGAACTTACATGGCTAAAATTTAGAGTTATGGATGGAGAATCCACAAAATTAGAACCAGAATCTTTTTTTTTTTAAATGAATAATCCTAGGGATAACTTTCTTAAACATGACAATTGATACCTACAATCAATAACTATTATGTAAATTTTTGCCTAAATTAGATATAACCTTCAATTTAAAAAATTAGAACCCTCCAAAGATTGAACGACAATACAAGAGGGGATCAAACATAGGCTAACAATTAGAGAAATTGACAAGTAGACATCAACAAACCATCAAAAAATTAAAAGCGAAAAAGAAAAAATAGACACTATGAACGAATATTTTATAGAACTCAAATATGTAAAACTAATAAACAAAAAGTAAATCATCTTTTATTCAAAGTAATGAAGAAGAAGAAATAATTGAATAAATATTTACATAATCAATAAAAAAAAACACAATTCAAAAGAACGTGTGTATGGAAAAGAAGAGAAAAAAAATCACTTCCCAATAAAAAAGGACACCATGTTGCCATCTCCTAAAATTATTTAATTTAATTAAAAAAGAATTTCCCAATACGTGGACTACTAATTGCAAAATTTAATTTTTAAAAACCCTTTTTTGTCAAAAAAAATAAAAGAGGGTTATATGTTGCCAATTAATAATATGGGATGTCATGCTGTGCCATTTTTTCCAGTTAAAGTCTTAAAGAGCATGCTGAACACCCCAACTACCCAAAACCTTGATCAAGAAGATTGTAAAACAGGCACTAAAAGGGAAAATTAATACTACTAATAAAGAGCACATTTCACAGAAATTTTATTTGTCACTTACACTCTAAAAACCTATTTTTTTCTATACTAAAAAGATTCAACTATGTCCTTAAAGTATGTGAAATTAAATAGACGTGCCGTTCGTCAATAGTTTTAGTTATATATGACCTTACCATTTAATAATTGATTCAAACCTATATATATATATAAAGGAGAAACATAGAGAAGGTGATGCGCCACCTCTCTATGGCCTCCATTTCAATTTTTCTTTTTTTTGGTTTTGTTGAGATTTTTTTTATTTAAATTAATTATGTTATTATAAAAGTAAATCACTTAATTATTACAAATTAATATTTTATTAATGAAGAAACACTTACAACTAAGACTCTTCACATGTCAAATTATAAAAACTTTATAGCCAACAATAGTGTTTATCTTTTTTCTCAAATTTAAATATGTTTTCTCCTTTAATTTATTTAATACAATAAATTAATAAATTAATGAACCCCACGTAGTTTATCAATTAATACAATCGATATGCTATATTTATATCTTCTTTACCTAAGTTTTCCCATCATATTTGCTTATATATTTTTATACCATCATAACTCATAACTCATCTACTTAATTTCCCCTATTAATAATATTTATAATTCTCATAATTTCCAACTTTTCATATTCATAACCATTAAATAATTAATGTAAAAGTTAATACACCTTATGGTATTCCTTCATTTTTTTCCTATATAAATTCAATTTTTTATTTCTTAAGATTCAATTCAAAGTTATCATTTATTTTCACTATTATATTATATTCATGCTTTTGTTTGACTTGAATAACAAGAAGAAAACTCTTGAATAATGATAGTCTTGTGAAGTGGATAGACAAGAGCTCACAATTATGTATTGATTTCATTTTCCATCTATTTTTTTATGATTAAAGTTGTAATGATATATGTATTTTATTTTTTCTTTCTTTCCTTTCTTATGTATTACTATGATGCCTCTTAAGTTTAATTTATATAGATTTATGATTGTTCTAAGTCTATAATTTCTTTTGATTCAAATTAGTATTTTAAAATGGAGTAGATCCTGAAGAGATATTACTTTCTTATGAATTTATCTCAATTATGATTGGAATTCGACTATAAGTACTAACCATGTTTAAATTTATAATTA
>NC_064290.1:1578499-1699474 GCF_019186545.1 Solanum stenotomum | reverse complement strand
CTCTTCATTTGAAATACAAAGTGACTTTGAAAGGTAAAGTAAGCACATAAAATACAAAACTTGTTGGTAAACAATTAGGTTGAATACAAAACAAAAGAGAAATACAAACTTGTTCACATATAAATTGAGATTGAAATATAGAATGAATATCCAATAAAATACAAAATTGTTAGCATATAGTTAGAATGAATACAAATTAAGAAGGAAATTCAAACATGTTAATTGAGATTGAAATACAATGTAAAAACAAAAAATGTGAAACTTTTTTATATATAGATCTAGATAGAATGAATACAGTCAGCCCAATAAGCTACTCAATTTAAATTATTTTTTTCAGCTATATTCTCCATAACACAAGTTGTAATTCAAACTCTTTTTTCCCGAATAAAGTAAAACTTTTTGTGAGTCATGTTGTATTCTCTAATTCCCACTCTTATATCTCAACATGTTTGATGAAATGTACAATTCATCCAAAAAACTGTTACAACCCAACTAATATATTAGGTCCATATAGACTATTATGGAAGCGCAAAGCTACGTTTGAAATCTATATTATAAGAACTTATGCCTCAAGTTCTCTCTCAACTCATGTAAAATATTCATGGGTCACTAGCAGCAAGTAGCCACAAATACACAGAGCAATAACTCTGTAATATGTAAAATATCATAACTATTTGATGAATATCTAAACAAAATCACATAAAAATTGAAAAATTTGACTGTAAATCCGTAATATATAGAGTCGGTGATTTAAACATCAAATCAAAATAAATAAAAATAGATAATGGAAATTACCTTGCCAATCGAGAAATCTGCTTGAATTAATAAAGAGATATCGTTTAACAATAGAGAAAATTTCTTGATGAACAATAATTGAGCACCTTGAAGAACGATAATCTTGAAACGTGGAAGGAGGAGAAGAAACGTGAAAGGTGGGGAAGAAACGTGAATGGTGAAGAAGAAGGTTAATGCATATTGGTTAAAATTAGCAATTAAATCATAATACCTAACATATTTAGTTAAAATAACAACACTTTAAAATATTTATTTAAAATGTCAGAATGACAATACTTTAGAAAATAATATGTATTCAGATTTTAGTATTTAAAATTAACTTTATTTATGAAAACAGTCATATATTGGACCAAATTCTAACCAATTAGTTACCAATACCCATTAACCTTCCTTCTTCACCTTTCACGTTTCTACCCCACCTTTCATGTTTCTACCCCTTTTCACGTTTCCAGATTCTTTCTTCAAGGTGCTCACAAATTGTTCATCAAAATATATATTTTAATTCAAAAAATTTTCTCTAAAAGCTAAAATATTGTTGTTTTGAAAATTTTCCCTTTGAAAATAGCCTAAATTTATGCTGCCATCCAGATCTATAAAAGCCTTACATCGTCCCTTACCTCCTTCGCTGACTTTACTGGTACCTAAATCTTCCATTTTTTCCGATTGTTCTAAGTTAATTTGTTGAGTTGTGTTTGCTTAGTTATGTATATTTTGTTCTTGGAGTCAAGTTTTTATCGAAAATAGTCCATTGGAGTAAGATATGCGGACTATACCTAATGATTCACTTTAGAAGTTGGGGCGGGTTTGATTTGATAGCCGCATAACCCAAAATGTGAAAAAATCATCAGAAATTAAATCATTTTTGTTGATTTTTTAGCAGTTTGAGTCTTTCTTTGAAAGAATCATATTGCTTTATTATCCGAAAATAGTATTCTCATATCCTATAGCCTTGTAGAGCATCATCTCTGCTATTAATATATGGGAATTGCAATGAGAAGTACATTTTTTAAAATTAAATTCATACTTTTTGTTATTGTTTTAAGTTTTTTATTCGTCAATTTTTTTTTTATGGAAGTTTGTTTACATATTCATCTAATATTTATGTATTTCAGATTTTTAGTCGATTAAATAATTTTTTTCTGATTTCGTTTTAATATTTCAAATTTATTAGAATCTACAAATCCATTCATATGTTTTTTTTTGTTTGATTTTTAATACATTTATATTTGCTTTTAGGGTTTTAGATTCGGGGAAAGCATATGTCGGTCTACAAAGTCTGAATCAACAGTTTATTTGTGTATTCATTCTATCTACATATCAAAAGGTTTTACATTTTTCGTTTTACATTGTATTTCAATCTCAATTAGTATACCAACATGTTTGTATTTCCTTCTTCATTTGTATTCATCCTAACTGTATGTTAACAATTTTGTATTTTATTGGGTATTCATTTTATATTTCAATCTCAATTTATATGTGAATAAGTTTGTATTTCTCTTTTATTTTGTATTTAACCTAATTGTATATCAACAAGTTTTGTATTTTATGTGCCTACTTTACCTTTCAAAGTCACTTTGTATTTCAAATGAAGAAAGTATTTCTTTTGTATTCACAGCTTTATATTCAATCTCACTTTGTATTTATAACTTTGTATTTTCATCTCACTTTTGTATTCATATATTGTTGTATTCAACATATAGTTCATGATCGATTAGTTACATTAACTTAATGGGATACAAATTATTGTATGCATTCAAACAGAAAAAACAACTACTAAACTAAAAAAAATAAAAATTCATTCGTTATACATCATAATTTGGATACAAAATAACCGAAAAAAGCTATAAATCCCAATACATACAAAGATTTCACTGATTCAATCAGGAAAAAAATAACATTCTTGTACTCGACATATACAAATATCTCATCCAAATAAATAAAAAAATCGGAAAAAAATACCTGATTGTTTTTCGATTGTTCACTGGATGCGACAAATTTATAGTCATCAATTTTGAAAAATTCCGTTTGAAAAATATGCCATATTCAACTTGAAGAAGCTTTGAAAGTTATCAGATGAATGATTCGGAAGACAAACTAAATTATTTTAATTTTTTTTTATGTTCTTAAGAAGAAAGCAAAAAAACGCTCAACAGAAATATGGCTATTTATGCTCTTTTCAAAACATAACTAATTTGTATTTAAAATCTTTTTTACCTTTTTTTTATTATTTTTGTTCCATGATTTTCTCTGTTCTGTTATTAATTATTTGTATTCTTTCAAATTAATCAAAATAAAATAAATACATAACTAATCCCTTAACAAACTAAAATAATGACATTTTTAATAAATAATGAAACTGTTGCTAAGGAGTCCCACTAAAAGCTAAAATATTGTTGTTTTTAAAATTTTCCCTTAATTTTTTTTTTAAACGGTTCTTGATATATAGTTTGGCCCAATATAGGACTCTTTCCATAAATAAAATTAATTTAAAATACTAAAATCTAAATACATATTATTTTATAAAAAAATTGTCATTCTGCCATTTTAAATAAATATTTTAAAGTGTTGTTATTTTAACTAATTATGTTAGATATTATGACTTAATTGCTAATTTTTCCTTTAATAATTGATTCAAAGATATCATTATTTTAAGTGAAACCCCAATTAACCTTATTTGTTGATTCATAAGAATTTATTTTTGTCAAATATGCCCTTGCAATACTAACAACATACTTATCCACAAGTGAAGTCTAGAAAGGGTAGAATATATGCAGATCTTACCACTTACTATCTTGTAAAGTTATAGAGTCTGCTATATCGTGAAGGTAGAGAGTCTGTTTCGCAAATATGCCCTAAATTTATCAAATATGTGCTCAATTTCAAATACTTTGAGGGTATATATGGCTTTTCCATTTTCACTAAATTTATTTGAACAAAGAATATGAATACATTTTGATATACTTCTACCTCATTTGTGGATAACCCAATCCAAAGGCTTGCAGTTTGCTCCTTCACTGCAAAAATGGCTACTTCTTCTTTATCTTTCTTTTCTTCCACCATTTTCTTCTCTAACTCCAACACCATTCACTCCTCAAAGCAGCAGCAGAAGCACCTCATTTTCAAATCCAAACAACAACAATTCTCCATCCGTTCAGAGGCCGCCGTCGCCGCCGCCACTATTCCAATTCTGTCCTTTGATGGTACCGAAGTGGGCTCCACCACTCTCAATCTAAAATCCGCCCCTCTTGATACCGCACGCGCCGTCGTTCATCGTGGGCTCACCACTGACCTCCGCAACCAACGCCGCGGTACTGCTTCCACCCTTACCCGAGCCCAAGTACGGGGTGGTGGTATCAAACCTTACCCACAAAAGAAAACGGGTCGAGCTCGACGTGGGTCGAACCGAACTCCTTTACGACCCGGTGGTGGGGTTGTGTTTGGGCCGAAACCTAAGGATTGGTCAGTAAAGATTAACAAAAAGGAAAAGAGACTCGCTATTTCTACTGCGCTTTCGAGTGCTACGCAGAATGCTATTGTTGTGGAAGAGTTTGATGATAAGTTTGAGAAACCAAAGACTAAGGAATTCATTGATTTGATGAGAAGATGGGGATTGGACCCAAAAGAGAAATCTTTGTTTTTGATGACAGAAGTTTCAGACAATGTGATTCTCTCCAGCAGAAACATTAGCACATTGAAGATGTTGACTCCCAGAACTTTGAATCTTTTCGACATATTGGATTCTGAGAAGCTGGTTTTCACTAAATCAGCTGTGGAGTTCTTGAATGAACGATACGGAAATGATGATGATGATGATGACTGGGAGGTGGTGGACGAGGAAGAAGAAGATGGTTAGTTTTTGCCTCATTTTGGGTACGACGTTTCTTTTCAATTTTCGTTAACTCTTTAATTTGCTGCATTCAGGTGGCGAGGTGGAGGAGAGTGCTGAAAGGTCTGAGTAATATATCAACATGGGGCGAAAAGGGTCTGTTCCATTTTAGAGGAGGCTTTACCTTACAGGGAGCTTAGTATATTTCACTTTGAATTGTATTTTATTGTATGATAAAACTAGGTGATTTTGGTTGATTTCCTGTCACTGACTGCATTTGTCCATTACCTTCGTTGGATTAGTTTACTCTTGATTTTTGTTCCTCTCTCATTACCACTTTGAGTTCTTCATTTTTTATGATAAGAGTGATTAGTTACTTTACTAATTAAGTCTTGCGTTCCGGCAAAGCTACATTAATTGCTCAGTAGAAGAAGCTTTATATGAGATTTATGGGTTACAAGTTGTCCACCAGGCGAGATTCAGTAAAGTAAAACAAGTAGGAAAGCTCTGTGCTTAAGTCTTAGGTTTGAAGCAATTAAGCAAAGTTAAGAAAAGGGAAACCTTTATTTGGGTGGAAAAAGCTTAATCACCTTTTTCTTTAATACAAACACCAAGTAATTGACAGGAAAAAAATGCTCTTTACTTTGTTTTGAGTCATTGGGGGAATATGGGATGCTAAGCATTATTAACCTTGAAAAAGACCATATCAAGTAGAATATCTATGGAAGCAGATGACTTAGACATTTGTACTATCAAAATATGTGATGGAGAGTATATGAGTATCTCTAGGCTTTTACTAGAAATTTCGAGTTCGAGTGCTAATTGTTACTCTGCTTTTAGCCTCAAAATAGAAGGTTTGAGAATGAATCAACAGGTTGCACAAACTATCTTATTGATCAATTTTACATGTTTCAAAGCCAGACTGTTTAAAAAGCAAAAGAAGAACAGAAAAATGAAAAATTTACATTGTGGATGTCTATGCTACACTGATGTCTAGAGAAAAGAAGTCAATGGATTGTATAATTTCATTCAACTCATTTACTAGTCAAATATTTAACACGTGACGCTGAAACTTAGTTGTCTTAATTTTGCCAAACATGATCTTCGGTGTAGTTTAAACATTGTTATTGTATTATCTGAGACTGCTTCCAATTTGGCTATATACCATCATTTACTATTTAGTTTTCACACAAATGGCATCACTTTTTGTCGAGCAAGGTAAATGCTATGAAAAATACAATAGCAAACTTCAGGATTCTAGCAGCAAGCATGTCTAGCTTTGACATCCTTAGTATAGCATCCCTAGTGATCCACTTGTCAGTAGGTTTAAGAAGAGCAAGGGCGGTTATATTGAGCTAACTCGACTTCAAAGGATGGGTTATTTGCAATGATGCCACTGCCAGAAAATGTTTGGCAAGCCACATGGAAATTATTATCAGAAGATATCCTCCATGAAGAAAGAATATTATGGACTAATCCAGGTACAAATATTAACCTTCTTATTTCAAGTTATGATATGATTTTATTTTTCATAATTTCTGTATGGAAATAAATAGCCTTAGCAGCGACGAGCAGATGTCATTAAAATACTGTGTGCTCTATTTGCTCTTGACATAAATCAAACTCTAGAAATGCATTTAATGTCTTCTTTTCTCTGTCACAACAGTGGGCTTCTTTTCTGTTGTTCCTACAATGAGCAGATTACAATCTATACCAATTTCAATTTTTTTTTCTTTGAAAAACTGTGAGAATGTCCACTAAACTATCAGCAAATTAAACTTAAATCACGTAACTTTGTTCATAGTTAGGCATCAGTTTGACTTTGACACATGTAGAAGAAACTAGAGAGGCAGGAAACACAAGCATGAGAGATGTCATTAAGAGATATATTTTCTGGTTTGTATCTAATAGTTCTATATAAATTCAAAAAAAAATGTTTTAGGTAAATAATTTGTCATCCCTCTTTGCTGTTGAAAAAAGTTTAATGAGGAGGATTTAGTTTACCTACAAGTGGCTTTTGGTATGATAGATGGTTTGTTCGAGGGGTGGATCTAGAGGGTCGAGAGGGTGTTCACTTGAGCCCCTCGGCAAAATATTACACACTATATAGGGTAGATTTTTTGGGTTTATGTACATATATAAATTTTGAATCATGTGAACAATATGCAAAAGGTTAGTTCGGTGGTCCAAGGCATTCAAAATGCGCCTAACGTCCAAGATTTGATTCTTAAGGACTGCATTATTTTTTTAGATTATTATTTTTCGAGCCATCTAACTGAATACCTGAGCTCTTACTCCTCCTAATTGGTAATATTAGAACCAGAGCATAGCTAAGATTAAATAAAGATGTTTTGGATGGTTAGTTTTAATTGCAGCAAGGATGAATTCTTAGGTTGTTATTCTAGCTTGACAAGTTTGCTTGGAATGTTTGAGTACATTCATCGTGATGTAGGCTCGACATTATGAATAACTCAAAGTGGGTGACTCTATGATCTATTCTTCTTTTTGGTATTTTGTCGACAATCTCCATTTGATTATTTGTACTAAGGTCTTTGTGAAAGAAAGTAAATTGAACGAGTGACAGAGGTCAGGCATACTTTTTCGAATAAGATTGAATCATTGAAGCATCTTCATCACAATTATCAAATCCAAACGTTTTATAGTTTCTGTCAGGGTGTCAAATGGGCGGGTTGGACTGAATTTGGGCGGGTCAAAGTTACTTGGGTTGAAATGAATTGGGCTTAAATGGGGTAAAAACTAGATCATAACCCCACCCATCCAACTTTTACTAAATTCTAAATTCTTTGTTTGATTTCTTATAAATTGTTTAACTACCTAAATCACTTTTTTTGTTTTATTATGACTATATACATATCAAATAAAAATTGTCATTCGTAAAACTATTAGTTAGTTTCTCATGGGTCAATTTGGGTTGTGCATATCAGCCCAATTTTTGAATGGACAGAATTGGGAGGGTCAAATGGATTGAGTTAATAAAATAAGCGGGTCATTAACCCTCCAAATCAAAGTGGGTTGGGCGGGTCATTAGCCCGCCAAATCTAAGCGGGTCATGATTTTGTAGGCTGATTTTGCCACCCCTAGTTTCTCTGAATTCACGAAGCTTTTTAGAAGTTAGAAGGTTTCCTTTTAATAAGTCTTCCCATTCATGAGAATAAATTTTCTTTCCTAGCAGGATCTAAAGACAAATGGCTAATATTATTCAAAAGAGGTATGAACGTGATAGTGTGAAGCGTTTGAGATCTAGAGAAGTACTCATATATTTCTTTTTCAACAATTTGGATGAAGCTTTTCTCTTATCCAAGTAAGTAATCCTCTTTCTATGAATACTTTAATGAGCAATTTACTTTTGCCTTCAACGATGAACTGCTTTTGTATGTGGATTTGGTAAACTTAGCTGGAATATGTTTAAGTTACAGATAATTAATGTCCATATCCATTTGGTCATCTAGTTTACCAAATATGGCCCAAGTACTCATTTATTACCTTTTTAAATTTTATTTACCAAAATCAGCTCAAAGGTGAAGTGCAGAAAAAGCCAAATTATTGCAAAACTGCGGAATTTCATTCTGTAAGGTAGGGCTTTGGTTTTTCACTAGAAGCTCATCCTAGAGTTGATCGATTGGTTAACCCCAAAATAAGTTGATTGATCGGTTACCCCTCCGTAATTGACCCCTAACCTCGGGGGAATCGGAAACTATTGCTTCTTTTCTAAAACGACACTCTCCCTTATTTTCCGCAATAACTTTTGCTTATGAAACCTTTTTTCACGTGGTTTTGGTCTCTTTTCGATTGCTTTACAAAGGGAACAGAAAGAAAAGCCTTAGGATGAGTCATCGAATGTCTTAGCCTAGAGAAAGCTATCAGAAAGTAAGCCAATGAGCTAATGGTGACTAGCCTTTGATTGAAGACTGGGTCAGTATAAAGGATAGGGCGATAGGCTAGTCCATCTAGATTCTATAAAAAGCTAAAAGGAGCCAAGTTTTTGTAAAATCTAGTCCCCAAGCTCTATTCCCTTCTTTTTCTTTTCTCATTTGCCGCTGCCGCAGACCACTACTTCACCATTGCTTGTTGCCTTCTCTCCAGTGGTTGAAAATCACCGCCACCGATCGATAACCTCTGTTCACGTTCAAAATACACCACTCGAATCGTCTCCTTCTCCTCTACCAAGATCCATAACTCAAAACCTTCAATTCACTCTCTCACGGATTTCAGAATATCTGAAATCCCTAGTTTCTTTCTTCTCAAATTTGTGAAGCTACACTCATCTCCACCACACAAAACCTACATAAATAGATAGATCTTGGACGGATCTATCATCTGGCATCGGTTTCAGTACGAAACTCTGAGAGCCAATTTTTGCGTCGAGTCGCTGGCAACATTGTCCTCGATCATATCATGTCAAGGTACGTGTTAGTTATCAGAAGTTGTTGAAATGTTTTGTGTTGAATGAGCTGCATCATAGACCTCCCAATGCCTAGATGAAGCACTGTTTTTTTAAAAAAATTACATAGGGGTAGGGAAGGGGAAATGGGTGAGGGGATTACAAGGTAGGAGAAGTACCTCTTCCCCTTATTAGTTTCTTCCTTCTCCTCTACCAAGATCCGTAACCCAAAGTCTTCAAAATTCACTCCATCTCCACGAATTTCAGAATATATGAAATCCCTAGTTTCTTCCTTCTCAAATTCGTGTACGCTCATCTCCACCACACAAAACTTACATAAATAGATAGATCTTGGATGGATCTATCATCTGGCGTCAGTTTCAGTATGAAACTATGGCAACCAATTTTTCCGGCAAGTCGCCGACAACCATTGTCCTTCATCATATCCTGTCAAGGTGTGCGTCAGTTATCAGAAGTTGTTGAAATGTTTTGTGTTGAATGAACTTCATCATTGACCTCCCAATTCCCCAAAGAAGAATGCATCTTTTTTTTTTTTTAATTACATAGAGGGTAGGGAAGGGAAAATGGGGGAGGGGATTACAAAGTGGGAGAAGCACCTCATTCTTTCTCGTCAAGCCACATTTTTTTTGACAAGTAATTTTTTTTTATTAAAATGGTACCAAGATGGTGCAGAGAAGATTACAGGACCTAAATTGCACCTCTCACTCCAAACATACTACATATATTCCCCTAATGAATGCAAAAAGTTCCGAAGACTTATCCATCCTATCAAGAGAACTTCTATAACACCAAAAATACAAGTTCTTGATACATTTGTTTTTGACTCTAGGTATCTGCAGCTTCTTCCCCTCAATGCATGTATTGTTCCTTTCCAACAATTACATATACTCTCCAAAAATGTTGTCGCACCGGTGTTGGATCCTTAAAAAATGCACTACTTTTCAAGGATCCAACACACAATCAATGACATTTTTGAAGAGTCCAAGGAACATAGCGTATAATAGTGTATCATGATATGTGTGTAATATATAATAGTTTATCCATTACATACACATTTTCTTAACAGAGTATATGTAATGTATAGGAGTGTGTAAGGATGCATATATATATATATATATGCTGTTATACATCATGTTATACAGATTTTTAAAACGAAAAATAGAAAAAATGAAGAGGGTTATATAGTAGTTTGGGGAACAAGATTAAAAAAAAACATTAAAATAAATTTGGTTTCATTACATGTGTTGTCTTTATAGTTATAAAAAATTGTTGGGCTATACTCATTGTAAGTTGTTTGTTTAGGCAGTACATATGGGTAGGTATCCCTCTAAGTTACATATGGAAAACCAAGACAATAATTTGCTACTTGGTAACCTTAGCCTGGACTCTGTGAGTAGCTTATGAAACCAATTCTTGAAAAATTTAAGGGAAAATGCATAAGTACCCCCAACCTATGCCCGAAATCTCAGAGACACACTTATACTATACTAAGGTCCTATTACCCCCCCAAACTTATTTTATAAATAATTTTCTACCCCTTTTCGGCCTACGTGGCACTATCTTGTGGGCCCAGCGCGTGTTGATAATTTTTTCAAGGATAGTGCCACGTAGGCTGAAAAGGGGTAGAAAATTATTTATAAAATAAGTTCAGGGGGTAATAGGACCTTAGTATAGGATAAGTGTGTCTCTGAGATTTCGAGCATAGGTTGGGGGGGTACTTATGCATTTTCCCAAAAATTTAATGGATTCATCAACCGTCTCTAAATTTTATTGCACATAAAACTGTTCTTATGGCAATTATAGATGGAGGAAATAATTTTTTCTTTCTCTGGTGGCCTCTTATCAAAGGTGGTAGATCAAATGGTTAAACTTTTACTATTGATCAAATATTAAAACTTTAATGTGCTTAAGAAGAGAATATGATAACAATTTATTGAGTAAGATTTTTTTTCTCTTTAATATTACAGGGCATCACGAGGGTACTATAGTAGTTAGAATTTGATTTTAGATTAATGTTCCATCTATGAATAAGGGCACAAGTCGAAGGAAATTTTGGACTTGTTTCCTTTTTTTATAACAGTGATGTCTGACCCAACTTGCACGTACCTCGACTATTTTACGGGGTACTTGTTATCTTCCACCAACATAGGCACTGGAGTAACTCTGTCATCAAGATGGGAGTCATCTGGCATTTTCTCTATTGAACTCAAGTCTCCCAACTCCCATGGTTTGCGGTACTTCATTGACCGCTAGACCAAACCCTCAGTGCACTTCCATGGTACTTGTATAGATGCTAAAACCCCATTGCAAATCCAAAAGATTTGATATTGCTGCTATTATCTCGCACGTGTGTTATTTTTCTTAATCATTAGTGTTGATTGTAATAGTCCTCGAAAAACTTAATTGACAGAGATTTGCATTATTAGCACTAGCATCACAACTTTACTTATTCAAGTTCTAGTTGCAGCTACAAAGGAGTGCAGAGTGGAGAACTCCACAATTATATTGGTGGTAGAAAAATGCCACACATACAATGGTTTCAAGTGTAGAAATGCAATAGAAGTTTAATCCACTATGTCAACAAAATCTCATATTTGTGACTGTCATTCATAAACCATTTACTGTAACAAGTCACAGTCACATTGAGCTTATTCCATAGACAGTCTATTCACCAATCTATAATTATGCACTAAAAATAATTTTTTTCATGTTGCAGGTTCCAAGTTGGAGCAGCTGTGGTGATATTTAAGGAACTTGGCAACCAGAAGCAGAGTGATCACAGCCAATGGCAGCTTTTCCCTATTCACAAGTTGAAATGATCAAATGTGTTTTGAGACTGCTGCTGATTTAGCTATGTAATGATTTACTCAGTAGTTTTCACACAAATGACGTCACTCTTTGTTGAGCAAGGTGATGCCATGAAAACTACAAAAGTGAACTTCAGGATCCCAGCAGCATGTATGTCTACCTTTGACATCCTTAGTGTAGCACCTGCCATGTTTCTCAAACACCGAGTTCTTGATCCACTTAGGTTTAAGAGGAGCAAGTGTGACCACACCGAGCTAACTCAACTTCAAAGGATGTGAATTGGACTAGTCACAACGGTGATGGCTATGCTTTCTGCAGGAATTGTGGAGCACTATAGGCTTACTCAAGCTATAAATGACTGCAAATACAGTGAAGGCTCTAGCTCGGTAAAGTTACCCTTGCTCTTCTTAAACCTATTGACAAGTGGTCAAGAACTCCGTGTTTGGGAAATATGACAAGTGCTACACTAAGAATGTCAATGGTAGATATACATGCCAGCTGGAATCCTGAAGTTCGCTATTGTAGTTTTCATGGCGTCTCCTTGCTCAACTAAGACTGGTGTCATTTGTGTAAAAACTACTGAGCAAATCATTATATAGCTAAATCTCTATTAGCTATGTAATAGTAGTCTTTTCCGACCAAAAAACTATCTATTAGTAATGTAATAAGAGTTTAATCTATACACCTTCCATTTTTTTGTAAACATTATCAGGTCTATCGAAGGATTTCTACGTTGTAAACCTTTTTAAAAAATGAAATTTTGTACTGTTGAAAATACAATTAATTGCCTGCTACATCAGGAAAAATAATTTGATGATATAAAAATCTCACTGACCCTCTTTTAATCCTTAACAGGGAAGAAATAGCTAAATGCAGTAATATAATAGGTTACTTTTCCAATGTCTCAAGTACTTATTGATTGGCCTATCAGTAAGAAATCTGAATTATTTCTCTTTTTATTGTAATTGTGTAAATAGTCTCATGGTCTTTTTTAAAGGTTAATAAAGCTGAATACCCCACAGGGTCCCCATGACTCAACAACATTGTAAGAGCATTTTTTGTGTCAATTATTTGGTTGTGAGTATTAAAGCAAAAGGTAGGTGAAGCTTTTTCCACTCAAATAAAGTAAACCCTTTTATTAACTTTTGCTTAATTGCTTCAAGTCTTGAGTGTTTATTGCTTAAGCACATAGCTTTCCTATTTGTTTTACTTTGTTGAATCTTGCCTGGCTGACAAGTTGTAACCCATAAATCTGATATATGGCTTCTTCTACTTTGCAATTAAAGTAGCTTTGCTAAGACATAATAAGACTTCATTTTGTAAAGTAGCTAATCACTCTTTATCATTAAAAAGAAATCAAGAAAACCATTAGAAAGGATTACCACAGTCGTGTATGGATCAGCTTACATGCATCTCACCTATTTTACTGGGTATCTATTATCATATTAACATAGATACGAGATAACTTTGATATGCTTACTGTACAGATCTTACTTATGAAGATTATACTAGATAAGTTGTAGTATAACTTTGTCTACCAAATATTTTGATAGATGAGAAGAACTACCTAATATTTTGGTAGTCGTTTACTTCATTGACTGCTAGATTACCTCATAATGGTGTATCACTCTAGGCTAATCCTACATCTATAAAATAGAGAGGGATGCTAGGTATAAAGGGAAACAAGCTGACCCTGACATGCATTTTAAAGTTGTGCGGACCTAGACTTAAAGCGGACATCATCATTAACGGGCTGGGCTGTTACATATGGTATTACAATCACTCCGCATGCAGCCTTGAGCAATGGTATAGGACAACACTGCAGATGTTTCCTTTTTGTTCTATACAAGTCCACTCTCTTTGTATTTTCAACTCTGTACTAAATTTGCCTTAAAGTTAACTTGATACAGAGAAATTTTAACAGGAAAAAAGTAGAACTAAACAAAGGTGAGTTTATTTTAAGGCTGAATATATCGACAAGCACTCAAATTGCTACATATTTTCATTGAGCATCTGAACACATGATTATTTTGCACATTATACACATTTCAAAATTTTGAGATGGAACTGTTTAATACAAACACTTTATCCTGATGTTCAGGTACTCAATCAGGATAGACCCTAGTTCGAGTATCTAAATAAAATTTACTGACAAGTTCAAGGGCTCGTCCATGTATTCCACCTTATTCTGAATGGTTTCTTAATGTAATGTCATGCCTTAACCAAGTGAACAATGGCTTTTGTTGGTCCCATTTCTTTATAGTATTAATTTAACATTAAAAATACCTGCTTAGAAGTTCATTCAACTTCCTTTATTGTTTTCCACAGTGAAAAAGCTCCCTCTACCATTCAGAAAACACAAATATCAAAAGCAAAAGTGAAAAAGATTACATCCCAAAAGCAACCAAAAAGCAAATTCACACTTTGACACCAAACCAAAAAAAACATGTATATACAGTCAAGATCCTATTTTTATATTCTCAATCTCATGCATACTTGTTCCTTTTCATTCCCAAAATATGGCAGAAATTGTTCTTGCAGAACCAATTCAAGAAAGTACTGCTAGTACCAGCAGAAGAGCTTATACCACAAGCAATGAAAGACCCTATACTAGATCAATCACTTACGGGTGTGATCATGTGCCTGAGCCCTTTGATAGTGAGAAGTTGCCAGTGACTTTGATTTCGGAGATTCAAAGATTTCTTCGAGTAGCTAATCTTATCGAGTCAGAGGAGCCTCGAGTGGCTTATCTTTGTAAGACTTTATCTCAAAAATTTCTTGTGTGATGATTTGTTTTAGCTGTTATAGTGAAAGTGGCAGAGTGCCATTCTTGTCTGTAAAAAAGATTATGAGTATAATTCGTTGAATTCGAAGAGGTAGTTTTATTATTACATGTCTGTGTGCATGCAAAAACAGTTGAAGGATCCACAAGCTAGAGATTTTCCAATTCAACTTTCCCAATACATTTCTCTTAGATAGTACTCCCTCCGACCCAAAATAATTAGTGTGCTTTATCTCATTTCACACACATTAAGAAAAATAGTAAATATAAGGTATAGTTTACTAAGTTAATCTGCTTATTAGACGTTTCTTGAGAATTGAGCACTATTAATCATAATTTGGGTTTCTCATTCTTCTTCTTAATGTTATTGTACTTATTTTCTTTTTGGTGATAAGTGGTTAATACAGTTTCTTAATCAGGTCGGTTTCATGCATTCGAAGTAGCACATAACTTGGATAGGAATTCGAATGGCCGAGGAGTACGACAGTTTAAAACTGCCCTTCTTCAACGGCTTGAACAGGTACACCCTTATTCTGCAGAAAAAAGGATAATTAGTCAGTTACTCAATCTGATTGTAAATGTCAATATCAAATTTTGCTTCAATTCTTCGTGGTCGACTTACAATCTGAACTTTCATGTCTACATTTAACACCATTTCATTTCATCCCGAGACCTACCATCTTAAATTGAGTTAATAGTTTTTGTAATAGTTTCGCGGTACTGTCTAGATTCATGCTATTGAGTTGCCACATCTAATTTATGAACTATAGGATGAAGAAGTTACTCTCAGGAAAAGAAAGGAAAGGACTGATTTACGTGAACTTAGACGTGCTTATAGCAAGTATAAAGACTTCATAATCAAACATGGTGGGGAGAGTAATCTCGAAAATAGGTAATGATTCCACTCTTTTAGGAATTATGTTTGTCACCATGAGTGCTGATGTCCTTAAAATCGTCAGTACTTATTTCAGTAATATTCATGTTCTGTTCTCTTACTTGCACAGAGAAAGGCTGACTAAAGCACGTGTCGTTGCTTCAGTATTGTTTGAAGTATTGGATACAGTTTCCAGAGCAGCAGGTGTTCAGGTTTTGTTTACGCGATTTCCTCCTCTTAGTCCTTTGATTAGCTCAATCTTTCGTTTACGTGCTAATAGAACCTTCCACGTATCTTCTTATTAGGGTGAGAGTAGCGATGCCAAATCTGAACTCTTTGTGTCATATAACATTCTTCCACTTGATCAAGGAGGAATTCATCACGCGATCATGCAACTTCCTGAGGTATGTATAGATAATTATATGAGTTTGGCTGGCTAAATAGTTTTTACTGTGGCAGTTGCTTCCCCTTTTTTCCCACGTTAGGCGAAAAAAGCCTATTTATTGGCCAATTTTGTTTCCTTTCCTTCCATGTGGCAGCTCATATGTAATGAGCTTAATGTTCCACAGGTTAAAATTGCGGTTGCTGCAGTTCGGGATGTTCGTGGTTTGCCTTTCCTGGAAGATTGTCGAAAACAAGAAACCAACCTGGATTTGTTCAAGTGGCTTCAGTTTTGCTTTGGATTTCAAGTACTAACCTTTCTAGCTTTCTCAGTTCAAATATTCTCCGTTCCACTACCGTTTCTTTCTTTATCCATTTTTGTTTGTGTCAACATTATAAAAGCTGGAAATCTCATCATTTCTTATGGACTTCACAACTCTAATTGAAGCATTTTATCCTCCTATCTATCACATCAATAGTTAATATCACTTTTCTCTTGCCAGAAAGGGAATGTGGCCAACCAGAGAGAGCATTTAATTTTATTACTTGCTAACACACATGTTCGGCAGACTCAGAAGCAAGTATTAGTACCCAAGGTGCTGTCCTAGTGTTGCCTGGCTCTTTCTAGTTAAGGTGTCATTTCAATTTTCATTTTAATCGACTTTGTTACGCTTACTTTCCGGGTATTAGCTAGGGGATGTTGCTGTTGATGAGCTGATGAAGAAGTTTTTTAAAAATTATACAGATTGGTGCAAATTTTTGGGACGAAAGAGCAATATTAGGTAAGATAATCTGTGACATGACGATAGACTTTGAATTCCTTCTGCTTTCTGAAGTTATTTCTCTTCTTACTTCTTATCACTCTCTAACATATTTTTCGTTATCTCATGGCTCTTCAGGGTGCCATATCTGAAACAGGAGGCTCAGCAGTACAAACTTCTGTATATAGCTCTTTATCTTCTGATATGGGGAGAGGCTGCAAATTTAAGGTTTATGCCAGAATGCTTGTGTTACATGTTTCACCATGTAAGCTGACATTTTATACCATTTCTATAAAGGTGACTGTGTTCAAATACTTGTATGAGTTTTGGAGATTGAGATCCAATAAATATTCTCTTTCTTTGCCTATTCAAAATATATGACACTTGGGCCTAACTCAATCCGAAAAGCTAGCTTATGAGGGGGGGATTGCCCAAGTCCATATAAGCAAACCATCAGTCCATTCCCCCAACCGATGTAGGATTCTAACCCACTAGACTGGGAGCCCAAATAGGGATGAACCTGGTTCTTATATACCATGTAAAGATATGACACTTGAGTCTTAAGTCAACCCCAAAAGTTAGCTCATGAGGGGAGGATTTCCCAAAGTCTACATAATCAAACCACAAGTCCATTCCTCAACCGATGTGGAACTCTAACCCACTCTAACACCTCTATTTTATGATACAATGCAAATATGATGAAAAAACATATTCTCTCTTGCAGATGGCATATGAGCTGCATAGCATGCTAACTGGTGCTATAAGCATGACAACCGGAGAAAAGGTCATGCCAGCTTACCAAGGAGATTCAGAATCTTTTCTCAACAATGTAGTGTTTCCGGTGTATGATGTCATAAATAAGGTACTTCATAGTTTGGACATGCATTTACCTCTGATCTCCATAATTTCAGTTTCTAACCTTGTCCCTGAAACACTCAAGGAAGCTATGAAAAACGGAAAAGGAACAGCTGATCATTCGACATGGAGGAACTATGATGATCTGAATGAATTCTTTTGGTAGAGATAACTTTCTCTCAATCCAACCTTATATTTCAGTTGAGAGACTCCTTAAATATGTCAGGAATTTGTTGTGATCCGCTGGTTGCTTCTCTGTTTCAGGTCTCCAGATTGTTTTCAAATAGGTTGGCCCATGCGTCTGGACCATGATTTCTTTTGTACAGAAACTCCAAATAATGTCAAAGATAAAAAAGAAAAGGCTTCTGCTTCCGACCTTCAAGAAAACAAGGATGCAAATGAAGATGAAGAAATGGGGGTAAGTTACCCTGTTGACATTTCAAATTAAAGTAAATAGTGTACATAGACACAAGAAAGCATCCTGACCTTTCATTGATAATGCAAATTTGCTTTTTATCTCACTGTATCTCGTATTTGTTTCGTTAACCGCTTTTCCTTTTCTGTAAAATAAAGAAAAAATGGGCTCAAAACCTTTTTATCGCACGCTGTCTACATAAGGTCTTTTGGAAGGGATACATGGCTTTTCTCTTTCAATGATGTAGCCTTCTGTCTATCAACGTATTGCATTCCTGTTTCTTATGTGTAGCATGTTCACATATTAGCTTGAAAGTTTCTCTGTATTGGTTCAAACGACTTGTGTATTTTATGATTTTATCAACTGAAATGGTTATTAATTGTATTGTAATTACAATTGAAATGATCAAAAAGGAAATGTGAGTTAATACATGCTCTAAGGTGGCTTTTGATGTGGCAACATAAGTAATTTCTCTCGTACATGCATGTCCGTCTTTACAATTTGCAACACCAGGACTAAGCATATTCAATATCAGTTCTTTTTTCCTTATGTTTAAGATAGTAAATTCCAAAATTGAAGGGAGCCTCGGAACAACGGTAAAGTTGTCTTCATGGACTTATAGGTCACGGGTGCAAACCGTGGGAGTAGCCACTAATGCTTGCATTAGGTTAGTCTGTCTACATCACACCCCTTGGGGTGTGGCCCTTCCCCAAACCTTGCTAACACAAGATGCTTCATACACTGGGCTGCCCTTCTAGTAAAATTCTAAAATTACAGTTTCATTCTGTGATCTTCAGATCCTAGTGGATGAAGTGCGTGAACCAAAGTGGCTGGGGAAGACAAATTTTGTAGAAATCCGCTCATTTTGGCAGATTTTCAGATGCTTTGACAGGATGTGGAGCTTTTTTATCCTATCACTTCAGGTCTGTTTGTGTAAGATAAGATATTAACAGCAGCTTAAGTATACATTCTTACTAGGTTTCTAAGCTCCATTTTCTTTTTCTTAATTTCTTGACTGTTTTCTTTTAGGCAATGATAATAATGGCTTCTCACGATTTGGAGTCTCCTCTACAAGTCTTTGATGCAACAGTACTCGAGGATGTTATGAGTATCTTCATCACTTCAGCAGTTCTTAAACTTGTAAATGGTATGCCTACTAAGTCTCTTGTTATTTTGTTGTCCACCTTTTTCATCTTTTATTATCTACTTACGTATCATAACTTAAGACAAAACGTATGATGAGATTCTCATTCTTGCAGTTATTCTTGATATCATCTTTACATGGAAAGCTCGATGTACAATAGACCCTAATCAAACTCTGAAACATGTGCTGAGGGTGGTTGTTGCTATGATGTGGACCATCATTCTTCCCGTATATTATGCTAGTTCTCGTAAAAAATATACTTGTTATTCAACACAAAATGGGAGTTGGCTTGGAGAATGGTGCTATTCTTCTTATATGGTTGCTGTTGCATTCTACTTGATGACCAATGCAGTTGACATGGTTCTATTTTTTGTGCCTGTGGTTGGAAAATATATCGAGACCTCTAATTACCGGATATGCATGTTCTTATCCTGGTGGACTCAGGTAAACTTTCAGTGTCCTGATCCTAGCATGCACAACTGTGTTGGAGAGAGACAGTCCAAAAAAAAAAACTTGTTTAGTTATACATTGTGTCAAATTTTCACTTTTCTTGGTTTTCGAAATGCAGCCTAAGCTATATGTTGGGCGAGGAATGCAAGAAAGCCAACTCTCCCTTCTGAAGTATTTCCTACTATCCCTACTCTGAGCCTATTTTTTTATTCGAAGTAATTTCTTGATGAGTTTCTTATTAAGCCTTGTTTGTGGTTTTAGGTATACCATTTTCTGGCTGTTCTTGTTAATAAGCAAACTTATATTTAGCTACACATTTGAGGTGAGTAGTTCTAAGGCTTCGTATTGGTTTACAAGCTAGTATTACTAATTTGATCGTTGACATGTCCATCTGTGCCTACAAGCTACTAGTTGACTTATCATGAAATATCCAGATAAAACCACTTATATCACCTACAAGACAGATCATGGCAATCGGAGTAAAAAATTACGACTGGCACGAGCTTTTCCCTAAAGGTAATTGTCTAAACCTTTTTATCTTCTTAGCTGAAGAGTGTAGATATATATGTAAATCCTCTGAATGATTTTTTTCCAATTTAGTCAAGAGCAATGCTGGAGCACTAGCTGCTATATGGGCTCCAATTGTACTTGTAAGTTATATTATGATTTCATCTTTTGTTTCTGAAGCTTCGTATTTTCTTTTAACAATCTTCCGTGCTGAATCTTGTTGTTTCAGGTATATTTCATGGATGCACAAATCTGGTATTCTGTCTACTGTTCAGTCTTTGGTGGAGTGTATGGAATCCTCCAGCATCTTGGTGAGGTGAGTTGTTTTTAGTTAAATTTTAAGCCATTATATGGATACTCTCATCTCTTTTGTTTACCACAGATTCGGACGTTAGGAATGCTGAGAAGTAGATTTTACTCATTACCTGAAGCTTTCAGTGATCGTCTTGTCCCACCCGAAGCAAAAGATTCTAGAAACACCTTAATGAATTGGCTCATCCCTTTGACATTCCAATTCCAAAAGGTTTCTACCATTGAATTTTTTAAAGTTCACTTACTAACTTCTTTATAATTCTGTCTCATCCCTCTGGTGTTCCGTTTGGCAGAACTTTCACTTATCAGAAAGGGAAAAGAGCAATGTTGTGAAGTTTGCTCTTGTGTGGAACCAGATCATCAGTAGCTTCCGTGAGGAGGACGTGATAAGTGACAGGTTAATTATTTCTGTCTAGCTTATTTGGACATGCTGTTCTTTATAAAAAGCTAAGACTTTTGTGTAATAACTGACAACAGGGAGATGGATTTGATGAAAATACCTGTATCACCAGAATTACTCTCTGGTCGAGTTTATTGGCCCATTTTTCTTTTAGCAGATAAGGTACCATGTTAATCTTGAAGCTTTGTCTAGTTTGATATTAGCATTGTTTCTGTTTGACTTATCGTTGATCTGCTGGTAGCTTGCAAATGCATTATCTATTGCACGAGACTTTGAGGGAAAGGATGAAACGCTTTTAAGAACAATCAAGAAGGATACATACATGTATATGGTTGTGATAGAGTGTTATGAATCGCTGAAATACATACTCGAAATTCTTGTTGTTGGTGACCTTGAGAGAAGGTAATTTTTTAGACTATTATTTCAAATGCAATTTAATACTACCTTACTTTCTTAAACTCCGTGTCAAGTCAAAACCAGACAAACAAATTGAAACGGTGAGAGTACTACAATCAATACTAGTGAAAGTGCTTTCTGCATTTTCATTTTTTTTCAATTTTAGACTCCCATTCATAACATGGTTGTCTACCTTTCAGGGTTATTTCTGGTATATTAGATGAAATTGATGAAATCATTCAAAAATCAACACTTCTCAAGGACTTGAAGATGAGCCAACTGCCGGTTCTATGCGCTAAGTGTATTACTTTACTTCAACTTCTGGTAAATTTGTATACAAGCATCAACCTTTTACTCTCTTCCTATAACCAATTTCTTCATTTACTCATGCTTTCCGTATTGACACATTGGTTTATCAAGGTCGAGGGAAACGAAAGCCTTCATAACAAAGTTGTATTGGCAATTCAAGATATCTTTGAGCTTGTAACAACCGATATGATGTTAAATGGGTCAAGGTTAGATGCCTAAAGAATTTCAAGTCATAATAATACTTACATTTATGTTGTTTCTAACCAACCATCCTTCGTGGTTGCAGAACGTTGGAGTCACTTAATGTTCACCTGCATAGTGGGGAAGAGGTTGTTGAATATTTCGTTTCGATTGAAGCACCACTGTTTGCATCTAAGGATTCAATACATTTTCCATTGCCAGATAGTGATTCCTTATTGGAGAAGGTGTTCCAAATACTTCACTACTTGTGGTTTTGCGATTACTTATATCAGGAAGGGTCATTTTTCAGCCATGATAGGCATACTTAAAAACATGTGTAGCTACACAAACCTATTGCATGTATGGAGACTGATTTAGTTTCAATTGTAGATCAAGCGGTTTCGTTTACTGCTTACTGTCAAAGATAAAGCACTGGATATACCGACTAACTTGGAGGCCCGTAGGAGGATTTGCTTTTTTGCTACTTCTCTGTCTATGAACATGCCAAGTGCTCCAAAGGTGCGGAACATGTTATCATTCAGGTCAGATTTCATCACATTACTTGATATTTTTGTCACTTCGCATAAAATTCCTACTCTTATGTGGAATTAAGTACATACTCAGGTTTCAACAAGTAAACTGACTTACAGGGACATGTTTACTATACAGTGTTCTAACTCCACATTTCATGGAGGAAGTCAAATTTTCAAAGAAGGAGCTCAATTCAAGAAAACAAGCTGGAGTCTCTATCCTTTTCTATATGAAAAAGATATTTCCAGGTTGCCACGACGAAACTTCTCTATGACTTAAGAGAGTGAAAGAGAGCTTCTTCCATCTCATAAGTTTTGATTAACTAAATATTCGTATTAATTATATGTCCTCAGATGAATGGGAAAACTTTTTGGAGCGCATGGAAAAGGAAGGAATAGATGAATCTAGTGATGAAATTGAAGAAGAGGAGAGAAATTGGGCTTCTTTCCGAGGGCAAACTCTAAGCAGAACTGGTAGATTTATCTTTCCTCTAAAAGTTATTTCGATATAAGCTGAAATTTTGAACTTTGTCCTTACTAGAAATGTTCTTTGTTTTCTTTCATTAACCAAAACAGTCCGAGGAATGATGTACTACAGGAAAGCACTGAAGTTGCAAGCTTTTCTTGACATGGCTGAGGATGAAGGTTTGTCATATTCAGATATTTTGATTCTCTCCCTACACCGATATTCGACTCAAGTGAACATCATCTTCATGTTTCTGTCTTGCACCAGATATCCTCCAAGGTTATGATGCAATTGAGAGGAAAAATGATACATTATCAGCTCAACTTGAAGCCATGGCAGACATGAAATTTATACATGTTGTGTCTTGTCAAATATATGGATTACAGAAGACTACTGGTGACCCTCAGGCTCAAGACATACTCAATTTGATGAAAAGGTACTTTTTCCAAGTGAAACTTTCATTCAGGGTACTTTTGTACTTGAACAGACTCTTTTCGGAAATTTAACTATGCTAATTTATCGATGTTTTGCTTAAAGGTACCCTTCTTTACGCGTTGCTTATGTTGAGGAGAAAGAAGAAATTACAGCAGATGGGCCACGAAAAGTTTATTCATCTATTCTTGTTAAAGCTGTTAACGGTTTTGATCAGGTATTAAAAAAGAATCCTCCAAGCAGTTGAAAACTGTCTTTTGCTTCATATTTTTGGATACTTCACTGTCAATATGCACATGACTTCTCAAGAAAATGCAGTAAGGAAGATCTATCTATTTGTTTTGTGTTATGTATCAAAATGAACAACAATGTCTTCTAATTCTTGGTCTATGCTTACTCTTACAAATCTTTTTCAACTGTTGTAGGAAGTATACCGCGTAAAGCTTCCAGGTCCACCAAATATTGGAGAAGGAAAACCTGAAAATCAAAATCATTCCATAATTTTCACACGCGGCGAAGCTCTCCAAACAATTGACATGAACCAGGTATTCATCAGCCTTAGGATTTTGAAAAAGAATAATCTCATATATATATGTTCTAATAGCTTGTTTTTACAGGATAATTATTTAGAAGAAGCTTTGAAAATACGAAATATCTTGCAAGAGTTCCTGAAACACAGTGGTCGGCGTCCTCCCACAATACTTGGCATGAGAGAACACATATTTACAGGAAGGTCAGCATCTAAGAATTGTGTGATTACCTGATTATGAAACTATCTAGTACATACAACAATATTTTTGTGTGTTATGCAGAACGAGTTTACTCTAGAAAGAGAAAAATAGATATTAAAAGAAAAAAAGACTAAAGAAGAGAATTTTTTGAGTAAAATGCTAAAGAAACTTTCATCCTGATTGCAGTGTTTCTTCTTTAGCTTGGTTTATGTCCTATCAAGAAACCAGCTTTGTCACCATTGGCCAGAGGCTTCTGGCTAATCCACTCAGGTAATTTAAGCCCTATTTTTACATGCTTACTTTTATGTAATAGTGATCAAATGAATAATAAGGAAATTATCTTTGGGAGATAAAAGATAAGTTCTATATACCTTTGAGTTAATGGTAAAAGCATACCTAAACTATCACCTTTTCAAAAGTTTCATTCCTCAACTATCACAGTATCACTCCCTTTGTATTAAAACACGTGTTGATGTTGAGTTAGCCTACACTCACCTACTGTCGGTTAGGAACAAATATTTGGTCAACTCAGCATCGAGGTGTGTTTTAATAAAAAGAGAGTGACAGTTTAGGTTAGAAAAGAGAAAAATGAATAGTTGATGTATGAAACTAACGAAAAAGTTATAATTTAGGTGTGTTTTCAACCATTAACTGTATTTCTTTCCAAAAGTCACATGGTATTTTTCTTGTTTAGAAGCTCTTTGCATAAAGGAAACAAAAAGTATATAATGTTGTATTCAGATTGCTTACAACAGCTTTCCTTTTCCATCGAAAATTTCAGGGTCAGGTTCCATTATGGGCACCCAGATGTGTTTGATCGAGTATTTCATTTGACAAGAGGTGGCATTAGCAAAGCATCCAAAACAATCAACTTGAGCGAAGATGTTTTTGCAGGTTTTCTGTTAACGTAAAATGTTAACTTGACATCATAAAGTTGTATAGCCTAGAAAACACATGACAGTATCTGATATAATGTAGGATTTAACACGACTCTGAGACGTGGACATGTCACATATCTTGAGTACATGCAAGTTGGAAAAGGTCGTGATGTAGGCCTTAACCAGATTTCAAAGTTTGAAGCTAAAGTTGCAAATGGAAACAGTGAACAAACAATCAGTCGTGATATGTATCGCCTTGGCCATAGATTTGACTTCTTTCGAATGCTCTCATGTTATTTTACAACAGTTGGCTTCTACTTCAACAGCCTGGTAACTACATTAAATCCTATAACTAATGTGCTTATGTTCTGATATGCTGATTTATATGTCTCTTTTAATTTCTGCTGTCAAAACTATGCAGATATCAGTGATTACGATTTATGTGTTTCTATACGGTCAGCTCTACATGGTATTAAGTGGTCTACAAAGAGCACTACTCGTTGAGGCAAAACTGCAAAACATAAAGTCACTGGAAACAGCTCTAGCTTCTCAATCATTTATCCAGCTTGGACTTTTAACAGGGTTACCAATGATCATTGAGTTGGGACTTGAGCGCGGTTATCTTAATGCTCTTAAAGATTTTGTTCTGATGCAACTGCAGCTGGCTGCTGTTTTCTTTACTTTTTCCTATGGAACAAAATCTCATTACTATGGCAGAACAATTCTTCATGGAGGTGCCAAGTATAGACCTACTGGTCGTAAAGTTGTGGTTTTTCATGCCAGCTTCACTGAAAACTATAGACTTTACTCTCGGAGTCACTTCATTAAAGGTTTTGAACTTCTGCTTCTGTTGATTGTTTATGATTTGTTTAGGCGATCATATGAGAGCAATTTGGCATATGTTTTAACTACATATGCAATATGGTTCATGTCATTTACTTGGTTGTTTGCACCATTTCTGTTTAATCCTTCTGGATTTGATTGGGGAAAGATAGTCGATGACTGGAAAGATTGGAACAAGTGGATTAATCAACAAGGTGGTATAGGGATACAACAAGATAAAAGTTGGCAATCTTGGTGGCATGATGAACAAGCTCATCTTCGTCATGCTGGGCTATTTTCACGGTTAATTGAGATACTCCTTTCACTGAGATTTTTCCTTTACCAATATGGACTGGTGTATCACCTTGACATATCCAATCAGAGTAAAAATATTGTTGTCTATGTGCTCTCATGGGTTGTCATTGCTTTTATTTTCCTCTTGATGAAGGTAAGCTTCTTCCTGCACATTGCCTTTAATTTTCTGTGTCTCTTTTACAATGCTGATATACTTCACATCTATCACTTCGTTTTCTGGATTGCTTTGATTTGTTTTTCCTTGAGTCTAAGGTCTATTTGAGACTATACCCTCTCCAAACCCTATTTTGTGGAACTACACTGAGTATGACGTTTTTCTTACTGAATTTTCCAGATGCTGAATATTGGAAGGCGGTTTTTAAGCGCAAACCATCACTTAACTTTCCGACTGTTTAAAGCTTGTCTTTTCCTAGGAGTTGTGGCAACTATTATTACCCTGTCAATCATATGTCATCTGTCAGTGAAAGATTTGATTATCTGCTGTCTAGCTTTTCTACCAACTGGTTGGGGCTTGATATTGGTAAGCACAGTATATGTTCTTGCCTATTTCCTACACATACTTTCTCCTCTTCTCTGTCCTGTTTTTTGTCTCGTTTTTAATCGCGTAAATGGTGCTGTTTTCCTCACAGGTTGGCCAAGTAGTGAGACCAAAGATTGAAGGTACTGGATTGTGGCACTTCACTCGAGTGTTTGCTCGAGCTTATGACTATGGAATGGGTGTTGTTCTTTTTGCGCCTTTAGCTTCATTGGCTTGGCTTCCAATAATTTCGGCTTTCCAAACTCGGTTTCTGTTCAATGAGGCTTTCAGTAGGAGGCTGCAAATTCAGCCAATTCTTGCAGGAAAGAAGAAACATTAGTGATCTCTACTTTACACTACATAACTTGCATGTACACATATTGTTCTGTAACTGTAGAATAGCAAGATACTGGTAAAAACATGTTGTCATGTGGATATACTCCATAGGGAAAGCAATAGGATAGATAATTCTTTTATGTACAGGTATAGTTCTATAGTAGGCTATTGTGCATAGACATTAATGAAAAATACACATTCTTAAAATCTCAAGGTTATCATCTTTCACTACAGTGTTGGTCAAAACTGAAAAATAAGTTTTAACTTGAAACCACAACAAAACTTGAAGACTGACCCAATGCATGATGTTCGTTCGAGTCCCCTGCTGCTACCTCATCTGGAGTTTTAATGCTTTCACTATCTACCAGTTCACTGGTCCTTATTGTGGTGTCGGAATTCTCTATACCAGAGCTGGCAGTGGAACTGTTGCCAACTGAAGGTGCTACAACTGGAGGTGAATCAACTGATGAAGGTTGAGACTCTGCATCAGAAGAATCAGATTCCACAGAGCTCAGTCTTTCTGTCTCTGATGATTCTACTTCCTCTTTAGATTTCCCTGATGACTTCCTGAACATCACTTTCTTTATGCCACCACCAACAGATTTGCCAGCGTGTTTAAGGATTTTCTTTGTCTTGTTTCTCACTCTCTCCTTTGGGGGGTTTTTCCCATTTCCTGCACGGTTCTCTTTCCCATCTTCTGTTGGTGTTGTTGCTAATGATGAAGGTAAAATGGTGTCATCCACTATAATCTTCCCTCTGATATCCTTGGCATTAACTACCCTAAGACTCACATACATGCGGAGATGAATCAGGCTCTTCAAGATTGCCCGACTTATCCTTTTACTTGAACTTCTCCGGCAAAGCGAGCTGATCTTATGTAAACCCCTGTGCAAACGACCTGGGGAATCCCCTATGTAATTCAAGCTTAAACCAGCATTTACAAAGAAAAAGAAGATACTAAGGTCACCCACAGAACTGTACCGCAGAGCATACATGGTAAAAGTCAATGGACACACAGGGAGCAAAGGGGGTCAAAGATTACCTCATCAAGAATATCAAAATAGGGGCATTCTTCAGTAGACCCCTTGCAATAGCAATTCGCTGAAAACGGAAAGATGGTGTAATCAATATAACTCTGCAAACTTGTGCTAATCTGATTCTGGCATTCACCTTTTGAATCAGTACTCTCTGAAAAAATTGAGCACTTAAGCTGGACATACAAGTAACCGAGAATGTAACATAGCTGATTTATCGAACTTAACTACTTCATTTGTAATAATCTTAGACATACTAAATAGAGCTCCAAATACTGAATTAGTGCTGCCAATAGAGAAAAAAAAACTGAAATCCTTCACATTCAACCAAAGCAAGATGATGCAAAACTTTAAGTAAACATAAATATCAAGTAGAGGATAGACAGAACACTTTTGGTTTAATAGAAGTTTATTTTAGATAATACAATGCCTCGAACTAGTTATGTAGCTTCTCAAAGTCAATAGGAACGTCTCCCATCACCCTCCGTAATCACATCTTTGAAAGCGCCACCACTGGGAATCATAGGTAGAACATGCTCCTGATGAGGTACAATCACATCCAACAAGTATGGCCCAGGAGTGTCTAACATCTTTTGAATGGCAGCTCTAAGATCATCCCTGTGTGACACTCTTGCAGCAGGTACGCCACAAGCCTCTGCAAATTTCAGCATATTAGGGAAGATCTCTTCCTCATTAGCAGGATTACCCAAGTAAGTGTGTGCTCTGTTAGCCTTATAGAATCGATCCTCCCACTGAACCACCATTCCCAAGTGTTGATTATTCAGTAACATAATCTTAACTGGGAGATTCTCCACCTTAATTGTTGCTAACTCCTGCACATTCATGATAAAACTCCCATCACCATCAATGTCAACCACAATCTCACCCGGTCTTCCAACAGCCGCACCTATAGCAGCAGGCAAACCAAATCCCATTGCTCCTAATCCACCAGATGTCAACCATTGGCGTGGCTTTTTGTACTTATAGTATTGGGCAGCCCACATTTGGTGTTGTCCCACACCAGTACTAATAATGGCATTTCCGTTAGTTAACTCATCAAGAACCTGAATAGCATATTGTGGAGGGATGGCTTCACCAAAAGTCTTATAATTCAATGGGTACTTCACCTTCTGCTCCGTTAACTCCTGCCTCCAAGCAGAAAAGTCCAACTTCAGCTTACCTTCTTTACCCTCCAATATGGAATTCAAACCTTGTAATGCCAACTTGATATCTGCACAAATGGAAACATGAGGTTGCTTGTTCTTTCCAATCTCAGCCGAATCAATATCAATATGGACAATTTTCGCTCGGCTAGCAAAAGCTTCCAATTTACCAGTAACTCGATCATCAAACCTCACCCCAAATGCAAGCAACAAATCACTACTATCCACCGAATAATTAGCATACACAGTCCCATGCATACCCAACATTTGAAGAGAAAGCTCATCCCCGATTGGAAAAGCTCCAAGACCCATCAAAGTACTCGCCACAGGAATACCAGTAAGCTCCACAAATCGTCTCAGCTCCTCACTCGATTGTGTACACCCACCACCCACATACAAAACAGGCTTCTTCGACTCCGAAATCAGCCTAACAATTTGTTCCAAAAGCATCTCATTAGGCAATTTAGGCAACCTAGACATGTATCCAGGCAACCTCATTGGCTGATCCCAATTAGGTATCACCAATTGTTGCTGAATATCCTTAGGAACATCAATCAGAACCGGTCCAGGCCGTCCTGATTTCGCTAGAAAAAACGCTTCACGAACAACCCTAGGAATATCCTCTACATCCATAACAAGATAATTATGCTTCGTAATGGATCTCGTTACCTCAACAATAGGAGTTTCCTGAAACGCATCAGTACCAATCATCCTCCTCGGCACTTGACCCGTAATAGCAACAATCGGAATACTATCCAACAAAGCATCCGCAAGACCGCTAACAAGATTCGTAGCTCCCGGACCAGATGTAGCAATGCAAACACCAGGGAACCCAGTAGCCCGTGCGTAACCCTCTGCAGCAAACACACCACCCTGTTCATGACGTGGCAGCACATTACGAATAATATTGGAACGTGTCAAAGCCTGATGAATCTCCATGGAAGCACCTCCTGGGTATGCAAATACATCCTTAACCCCTTCCCTTTCAAGTGCCTCCACAAGAACATCACAACCCTTTCTGGGTTCGTCAGGGGCGAAACGTGAAACGAAGATTTCGGGTTCAGAAACGTCGTTATGGGTCGTGGTTGATAGGATGACATTTGAGACAGTGAAACGGCTATGATGTCGGGTGTGGGTAAGGTGAAGGGGTGAGGTTTTTTTGGGGTGATTGTGGAAAGTAAAGGTAGATTTGGGAAGAAGGATGGAAGATTTTGATGAACATGGTGGTAGGTTTTTGGAAAAACAAGGAGATGGAGATGCAGCCGCCATTGTTGTTGAGGAGCTAAACTGAAAGGAGGGGCATGAAAAGGAGGAAGTGGCTATTTTATTCGAAATATCTTATTGTGGTTGAGGCACAACCAACAATACTGGTGTGAAGGCACCCTCTCCTTTTGTGGGCCCTTTTCTTGTTGTCACACACATTCTCTTTCTCTTCCATTTTCTCAAAATTAGTCTTTTCTTTATCTGCATTTTTTTTCCTTTGCAAAACCCTTTTTCTATTTTATCTTTGCGCCATTTTTTAATTAATATTTTTATAGTTTTTTTTTAAGTCCTACCTCTTAGTGTAAAAATATATATTTATACTACTATTATTTTATGCTTTCACAAATTCATTTGATTGACTCTTTTTTCCTATTAATTCTTGTAACACACGAGAAAAAATGAATTTATAAAAGTTTCGTTTCACATTTTCAAATGCTTAACATAAAAAAAATCTTGAACAAGAAACACAAAAAATTAATATTAGCAATAATTATTAGATACATGCCACGGAAGTAGAGAATATAACAAATATGAAAAAGAAAAGATAATTGAGTGCTTGATATCATTAATACATTATTATTAATATAAAGCATTCAAATACATTAAATGGTTATAGAATAAATAAAAATAAAACATATTTGATAATTAAGAATTGGGTGGTTAAAATTGAAAATCTCAAAAAATAAATTAATGACTAAAATTTAAATAATTAAAATTAAATTATGGATTTAAATGTAATAAATAATACCGATTGAATTTTAGTAGCTCAATTGGTTGATTATATGAATTTTTACTTTTTTGCGAGAGTTCAATTTATTTATTTTAATTTCACTATCTTCAATCTCTTCGAATTTATTATTTTTAAAAATAATTTCATCTGATATATTACTTTAATTTTTCATCAAATAAATAATATATATATATATATATTTGTGGGTGAGTTCTAAAGTTTCTTTCTATTAAAATAAAATTACACTAAGAGTTGACAAGCAAAAAAAAGAAAATGCAAGTAAGAAAGAAAAAAGTAAAAAGAAAAGATTAAAATTGAAAGAGAAAAAGTATGGAAATGAAACAAGTAAATATGGGCCCCACAATATACAAATGGCAGCCCAAAAAGGCCTCACACAACTGACACCATGTGTGCATTTTATTCAACTTGATTGAGAAAAAAATACTGTGCGCCACGAAAAAAAAATTGACTCAATCCAAATGGGAAGAATTTTTTTAATCAAAATTTGAAATAATGGACATGATCTCGAGTCATTTAAAAAAAAGGGAAAAGGCTCAATTATGCCATCAAATTTCTAAAAAGGCTCATTTATATCCTCCATTAAAAATTTGGCTTATCTATGTCATTGTTGTTAGAGAAAATGTTCATCCATGCCATTTTTTTAAACTTCAGTTTTGCAAAACCAATTTTTACACCCAAAAAGGGTTTAACACTTTTCAATTGGAGTTTTTGGATCAAATATACACTTTTTGCTTCTTTTCTTTAAGAACACATGAAGAACATAAACAACTCTCAAATTTTCAACATCTTCAACAACAACCATCTACTTTCAAAAACTTATTGTACATTAGATCTAGCCAATATGAAGCTATTACAGGCAGGACATAACAACATATACATTCAGAGACTGTACAATGGGGGAAACTGAGAAAAACATCCTGTTGTAACATATTCAGACTTTACCTCATTCGTCTACCTCAGACTTTTTTAAAACTTGAAGACTGACCGAAAACATGATTTTCGTTTGAGTCCCCTGCTACCTCATCTGGAGCTTTGATGCTTTCACTATCTACCAGTTCACTGGTTCTTATTGTGGTGTCGGAATTCTCAATACCAGAGCTGGCTGTGGAACTGTTGTCAACTGAAGGTGCTACAACTGGAGGTGAATCAACTGATGAACGTTGAGACTCTGCATAAGAAGTATCAGATTCTACAGAGCCCAGTCTTTCTGTCTCTGATGATTCTACTTCCTCTTTAGATTTACCTGATGACTTCCCGGACATCACTTTCTTTATGCCACCACCAACAGATTTGCCAGCATTTTTAAGGATTTTCTTTGTCCTGTTTCTCACTCTCCCCTTTGTGGGGTTTTTCCCATTTCCTGCACGGTTCTCTTTCCCATCTTCTGTAGGTGTTGTTGTTAATGATGAAGGCAAAATGGTGTCATCCACTATAATCTTCACTGCGATATCCTTAGCATTAACTGCCCTAAGATTCACACGTGGAGATGAAACAGGCTCTCCAAGATTGACCGACTTATCCTCTTTACTTGAACTTCTCCGGAAGAGCGAGCTGATCTTATGTAAACCCCTGTGAAAACGACCTGGGGAATCCGGCTTACTTCCATTAACACTTTCATCATGCCTGTATTCATTATAGTGAGAGGAGCCGCCTGATGTTGACTTAAGACTTCCCTTAGAATCAGCATTCTCACTATGAACTTCTCCGCCAATAACCCTGCTCTTTCCCTTTCTTGGTTCCCATACTTGTGCTACTTCACTCCCTGGTTGGTGTACCCATATACCAGTCTCCCGCTGACCTTCAATATTAATAGGTTCATACTTATCTGCAGTTTTTGAAGATTTGTCAGCTGATTCAGTGGTTAAGGAGCTTTGTTCAGTTTTATCCACCTCAGCAGATTTGCTTTCCTGTTCATTGACCACACTTCCGCTATCATATGACTGCTCCGCGCCCTGAAAATTGCTGAAAACTTAGTACTTCCTTATTTTCCGTCATTATTTATAAGAATAAACTGTACCTATTCCTCAGCACCATTATTTTGGTTTAATGAATTCATCCATTATAGAATAATGAGTAATGCAAACCATATTTCAGGTGCAAAGAAGATAATACATGAGAAATCTTTGCTTCTTAAATCTTAACATTCCAAATTAGTGTTCATGACAAATTGCACAGGCGAAACATATACCTTTTTGGCACAGTCAATAACACTTATGGCAAGATGCAATCTCCCCATTTTGATGTTCTGAAGAGACAGCCACATATCATGCCTCTGGCCATCCCTAAAATCACAGATATTGATGGAACATTTTCTGTTCACAAAAAACAAATAAAAAGTAAATAAGCTGCTTATGTCGGCTTCGAATATTATTCCATTGGAGAACATACTGATGTCAAAAGAAAAAGAGGGGAAATTATAGATAACTCATACACCTATAGGAAAGAGTCTTAGTATTTAAATTGCCAAGAGAACAGGACGAACCCCAATGTATCATCATATAAATGGTCTTTGTCACGAACTTCGATATTGAGCATGTCGTTAGGAGACTCCCATGTACAGACTGGAATCTTGAACTCCTCACGCCACTGTGGAGTCAATGTCTTCTTCTTAGTCTTAGTCCTGAATCTGTAAAGGCCAATGTGCCCCTTAACATATGGATCAGCCAATCCTGAAAAAGACCACCCAGCTTTTAGGCATATCTAATAATTTGACAGAACCACAGTAAGATTATTTTCTAGGTACCATTTAAATCTGATGGCTTCATGTCAGCTGCTTCAAGAACTTCTAAAATCACAAAAGCAATGGGCTCCTTAGCATCAACTGAAAACCAGTTTTCTGACAAAATGTAAAAGAAGAGACTTATGTACCAGTGACAGAACATAACTAGTTGAATTCAATCACTTCAAAATCAGAAGCTCAACAACTCTAATATCATATTTCCATCTAGACAAGTTACGCTGCACACACAAATGCGTTTAATTAGTACTGTACAAATGAAAGATGATAAGTGTTGCATCGAAAACTATCAGCATGAAATATTCAAATCTGTGAACCACCTCCACCAGTAATAGAAAAATACTTAATGGTATCCCATCCTGTCTGTATGTATTACATCAAATAGACTACATTCAAGCACATTGAGGTGCTAATGCTTTTACTTCCCTTTGTCTTTATCCTTGGGGGAAGGGGGAGGGGGAAGGGGTGGGGGTGGGGGTGGGGGGGTTGAATGGTAGCAAAAAGTTCACCCTTTTATGTAGTTTGAATTATTAATTAGGTCGAGACACCCACTACAACACACTAAACATTTTAATAAACACTGACCGCCAGCTTACACTTCTTTTATAGCTTATCTCCTGAAATACAATTCAATCCCCTACCAATGCAGTATGGATTATATTAGAAAAATTTATCAACAATACGTTGTGTATCAGCTAGTTCAAGTTCTCAAAGATGACTAACTGGCACGGTTGGCTCACTGCCTAATACCACCTTACAACATTGTGGATAATGATCTTAAAAGTTAAAACATATGAAACGTTCCAGGCTTTCCATACAGTCAAATTAACTTCACTACCATTCATGGAATCAGGACTTCTTCCAACAACACTAGCACAGAATCATATATTGGTAGAATAAAAATGTTTGAAAGCCCCTATAGTCATCCCTCTGTTCACAGCTTACTCAAACAGGAAGTGGCCTTCAAAAACTTCTTTTTCTTGATTGACTTTAATTCGATATCTGAATGGGTTAAGTAGGTTACAAATTCAGGGAGGGAAAAGGTTTAGCGACCCTCTTAACAAAGGTAAGAGAACAAAAGCAACACAGAAAGGCATAATACTGTAACATTTACTGGTGTCACCTTTTGGATGGAAAAGGTTGTGTGCCATGCACTAGACTCTTATTGTTAGCCTTTTCTCAATCCATTCAATTTGAATTGGTATTTTCTCCATCACAGTTATTGCGAAGAGACATCTAAAATAATTAGTCTTGGACAGTACATTTGTGAAATTGTATGTATAGCCAAAAAATGGACCGCTTTTAGGCCGCTCCCGTTTTGCTTGCTACTACGGGAATCACTTTTGCTTTCTTTTCCTCTAACTACTAAGATGTTCCAGTTCACCAGGTTGTCTCTTGCCCAAAGTCCATTTTCATTTTTTTGGTGAATAAAACTTAGTAATGGAAATCAAATTCATCAACAAAAAAAAATTAAAAAAATTCAACAATATTTATAATGATTTTTCAGAAAGTGAAATTTCTATCTCAACTAATTGAAACATTCACTAATTACAGTAAAGTATTAAGTATTCAAAAAATGAGAAATCTTTAGTTTCTCGAATATTGATAATCTCTTATGTTTAATATTCATGTCAACTTTCCTGTCAATGAGTTGGACTCAATTATATTGGAAACCAAACGACAAGGGAGGAAGCTAGGGTGACCATTACCTGGTTGCGGTGACACAAACTTCTCAACATCCACCACCAGCATATTGGGCTGCAAGATATTAAGAATAACTTAGTCTAAAAGCTCTTCATGGACTTTTTCTCCTTTTCTTTTGGGCACATGGAAACCACAATACCTAATTGTAAACTATTCAAACCATTGAAGCGTAACTTCTATTTGGCACTTCCGTCGCCATCTAAGTTGCTTGGACTCGGGTGCGGATCTAGAAGACAGATCCTTCATGATCTAAATTTTAAGATTTGGGGGTACGGATCCAAGTATGGAGACAGGTGCAGGATTTGGCTAAAAATAATTCAAAATCTAAAAATAGAATTATATGTCTAAATGGCGATTTCTAGAAGGTGATATAAGGAAAAGATGACATAGAAATTTCTATATACACAGTACTCCATTTTATTCAATCACCTTAGCTTTTGTTTAGATTTCAAAAATCGTTGTATTTGTCCCGAATTTCTCTGTCAATTTTGGTCAAAGTACCTAAAATAAGTTCATCAAATATGGTACGGATCCCACCCGCATCCACATCGTATTGACAAGGGTGCGGCACCAAAAGTGAAGAGTCCGAGCCACTTAGGTTGCCATTCTTAAGCGCATCAATGTCTAAAATATGCTTCTACCACAAGTATATTAGGGGTATAACATTAAACAGAAGATGACTCAAATCTGAACGAACCGCACCTCAACAAGTGTCTGCTCAAAGGCAACAGCAAGAAGTTTATCCTGATAAAGATGACAAGCAAATCTTAGGAAGATTGTACATATGTCAATTCAATGTTAGACAACACAGAAATACTCATTGAACTAACCATCCATCCTGCAATTCCAGGAAGTTCTGTTACATCAAGTCCATGTGTGAAAATTGGCTTCACAGTCATCTGAAAATAAGGAGGCTCCACAAAGCAAACCCGCAAACGACCGAGAAATGGCCACTTCCTTAAGAACTTTACCCCAACCAAGACCTACATGGAACAGCGATACCTCCAAACATATTATTTTAGGAATCAAAATCTGGTCATCAAACAATACAGGGGAACAAAAGCATTGAGAGGAGAATAACTATATTCAACGGCTAAACTATCAACACTGAACATAGAATTCTCTAAGATTGTCATGAGTTTCCTCATTCCTTCGTATGCCATGTGTGCGCCTAGAATACCTAAAAAAAAGTGTGCTAGCTTGCTTGGCTAGCAGCACGGGAAGACATTCTTATAGCTGAAAATTTAGGAATAGAAGGGTAGCTCACTTCATTTGGTGCTTCATGTGCAAGAAATCAGGAGAAAATGTAAACCACTTGGTAATTTGTGTCATGTAGCGCACTCATGCACCCACCAACTGTGGAGCACAATATGGGATATTTGTGGTATTGAATGTGTAATGCCTAATTCTACACAAACTTGCCACTGAGTTATGAATTTTGAAAGAAAAGGAGTACAGCATGGGAGATGGCCCAAAGGGCTACAGCGATAATCAATAAATATTTCACTAAAAGAGGACTTGCTAAAAAATTTAACGACTTGATGCTAATAGTTAAGACATTCACAAAATCTGCAACTATAAGTACTGAACGTTAAACTGATACTACTAATCCCCCTCCCCTCACCTCATTTCCCTTTTCAATATCAGATTTTTACAACGGAAGAAGATTTTCACAATATTAATTGCCATTAGTGAATCACCTTTCCCTCAACATGCATGCCCAACAGATGCAACTTCGCCCACATCCCAAAGCCCAACCTTTTTCTCAGTTTCACAGCAAGAATTGCACTCATGTCATCGGCAGCACGAAAATTCATTCCCAACTCCAGGACCTGCACGGATAGATTTAAATTTAACCCTCACCAAATAGAGCACAGCAGGCAGAAGCCAAACTGCTGACATATATAAATATTCTTGAGTCAAGACTACATACCAAGTGATCATCTCCAGTAGATTCACGAAGAACTCTCATTTCTGTGAACATAGGTGGGCTTCTTCCCATATAGAGGTGCTGAACTACAGCTTCTTTCTGTATGCATTAGGGGGGCATAATTACTCTTGATAAACTCAACTCAGCAAACAATTAATTCTTCAGACAAAAGTTAAAAATTTGCTGGTTATGGCATAAGGATGACAACTATAATGTTGATGAAAGCAGAACTGCTAGAATTTAAGAACACTAAATAAAGGGAAAATATAGAAAATAGAGGCGTTAAATAAAAGGTGATGCATAGAATCCAGAAAGAAAGAAAGCAATTAAGTAGCAGAAGGTACACATGCTTTGAACCACTTACGGCAGTCCAGGGTTTGTACTTCTGAAGAAACCATGGAATGATAGAGAGCAGAATTTTCTGTGAAACAATCTCCTCCATGCAGAGAGGCCAAATCTTTTCAATTGCATAGTTTAACCATCTCACTGATTCAGAGTCTAAAAGTACCTGGTAAAATCCAAAAAACACTTTAAACCAAAAACAAAAAAAGGCAGTAACTCAAGTCCAAATCACTCAAGAGTCAGCAGGGAAATTGCTGCTTATTCTAGCTCTTAATCTCAGTGATGAATGACTCAAGTCAAAATTTTGGTCTGAAAGGAACACAGAGGGGAAAATAGACAATATTTAAAGCTTGTAAGTGACTGCAAGAATCAGAATAACTGTTGGTAAATATTAAAGTTCCTAAATTTAGAATATTCTTCTGCTTTCTTGAAGTCTCAGTATCATTTCTCTTTGAGAATCACCAAATAAGAAAACATTTTTTGAGAATCAATTCAGTATCTTTTCTTTTGCCTGTCAAATCTAACAACAACAAAAATAATAAAGTTTCCAAATCTATCATATTAACTTCAACAGACAAAAAGGGGGAAATGAATCTACTAAGTTCCAATAGAAGTCCTGCAAAATGCTTACTCGCCGCTGACAAGACTGTCTTTTTTCCTCAAACTGTAGCTTTCTCCTTAATTTTGTCACATACTGCTCATGAACCTTCAAAATTTAAAGAACATAATCAATCCAAATCAAATACTTAATATTAAAGCAAAAAACCAGCATAAGACCATCAAAACTTGATAGTCAACGAAAAAAAAAAACAACACACCCGCATAATCTCACAAGTGGCGTCTGACGGTCTAGAATATACATAAACCTTATCCCTCAGCTCAGCAAAGAAACAACACATAAAAAAGTGCAAAATTGAAGTAAAAACACAATCTTTAGCAACTTACCATATAGAGATAGATAAGCGATAGGAAGTACGCAAAAGGGTGGCAACAATCGAAGGAATTAAGCAACCATAGTGCAAGCAACACAATACCCACATGATGAATTATTGTAGCATCCGTTATACTCGACATTTTAATCCACCCCCAAACCCAAAACCCAAAACTCCTTCTTCCTCTCTCTATATACACAGTTCTTGATTAAAAAAAAATGACATAGACCCACTGCTACTAGTCTAAACGCTTAACCCAAAATTCTGATTAAGTACTTAAAAGTCCATTTAACTTGAATCCCATTAATTGCAATAGTATTGAAGACATTCAGTGTATTTTACGCGTAAGTGTACACTTTTTATAGTACTGAAACTGACGTAAAAACGACTTGGGGGTTTTCAAATGGGGTTTAAGATTTCAAATTGGGTAATTAAGTTTCAGGATGACGAAGTAGTCAAGCAAATCGGCGAAAGATTTTCATTTTTGGAGCGTTAGAAGGGAGAAGTTGATCAGAGTTGCAAGTTGGGAAAGTCTCTGTGTTTTGGTGTTTTCTAGTTTTTTCATGCTTTTTGACTGCCACAAATTTCGCTATTGTGGGTTCCTTCTAATCTACGTACACATACCCGCATAATATATAAACATGTCTTTTAATTTAATAATATTTAATATCTATATCTACGGTAAAATTAATTTTGAAGATATAATTTTATTAGTCAACTAAGAAAATACTTTTAGTTATGATAGAATATGTTGCATGTCTGGCCATTATTCAGGTAAACGTATATTCTTTTTTGTGACAAAAAGCACGTCTGCACATGATGGAATTCCTGTAATTATGTGGCATGTTCTGCTCAAAAGTCACTTTGTTCCTTCTCCCATATTTGAAAAAGGAAGTCAATTGTTTTTTTTTTAACTTACATAATTAATTTTCTATAATGCATATTATAAATATATAATATGTGTTATGTATGGATATTTTTGCCTAACATCAGGTCATTAAGATATATATAAAATTATAATAAATTAAGATTTCTGAAGTAAAAAAATCCATCCAAGTAAAAATGTATTGGAAATGAATCAGTCAAATGATGATTGAGGCCAAGGAAATTGATATCATTTGATTAAATATCTGGTGGGACAAACTATTGTCGGCGTAGAAACTAATCATGTGAGATAATTTGATATTACTAATTGATTATTTAATCAACTTCATTATCTTATTACATATTATTAATTAATAGTAATTTCTTATAATAGCAGGAAACTGCTGAAGAATTACATCCCACCTAATCTTTTGTCTTTACAATTTTATTGTCTTTCCCACTTGGTGTCTGGACTCTAGAGTTCATATTGGAGCTTCGATTAAATTTAGATTACACATTATAGGACCTAATCGAGGATGTCGCTCATAACAAAATTTTCTTCATACCCAAGGTTGATCTCTGATTAAGGATACACAACTCATATAGATAACAATATTTATATATTCCTAATGTAGTACTTAGTAAATTAAATTAAATAGTTGATTGGAGATTTGAGTCTCCATTCCACCTACGTCTCTTCGTTATCGTTTTTCTTAAAATTAATTAATTAATTAAACAAACCCTTTGCTAAGCTTTTTTGTTTTGATATGATTTCCCAGTGAGTCTCTAATTGGCTACAAATTTCAACCTCATCCGTCAAATTTCTTGTGTTGCTCATTTGAAAAGTATATACTAGTTAATTATTATTAAATAATAATTAAATTAGATCATAATTAAACAATCAATATCTTATATAAAAAAGCAAGTTAGTTAATGCAATTGAAATTTCTGTTCAATAAATAACACATTGCATTATTATAATTTATACTATACGTTACTTATTNAAAATGAGAAAAAAGATAAATAGCAATGGTGGCCTTAGAGAGGTGCCACATCATCTTTGCCTACATTTGACTTTATATTATATATAGATTTCATAAATTCAAAGTGGACATATAGTGAAACACTTTCACCCGTGCACAGGTTGGAGCCCCAAATATGATTATTAGAATTAGTATTATTAATTTTTAGCTTTTTCAGCGCGAATTCGAATTAGCCCAATTAAGCGTACATCCCAAAGTAATTGAATTTCAGATTTATTAACAATGATTAAGCTATCAACATGAGTTGTGGTGCACTGGTAAGAATGTTTCATCCTTAACTAGAGGTCGAGCTTGAATATGGAAAAAATCTTGTTGAGAGCGTCACCACCCCCGAATGGGCCCTGCAGAACGCGATTCGAATTTAGTCGGAGAATTTCGAACATCGGATGAAAAAAAAAAAACAATGATTAAGCTTTCAGCTTGCTGACAATGGAGGCCAGTCCACTGCGAAAACCATCGCCAATTGGAAAGTTGCATTCCATTGACGTCACTCTATACTTGTAAAATACGGAAACAAATATAGAGATAATCGGAAGCAAAACAAGAGAATGCTGAGATTCCGATGTATTCAATTGTTCACATCACCGTTCGAAGCCCCTTTTATTCAATCGTTCAAACCCCACACGTCTATCAGCTGTGCTCAAATGGGTTCGTATTCTACGACGTCGTCTTCTGCTCAAAATAGCCCTAAACTTGTTTTCCGTCAGCTCTTTGAGAAGGAATCATCTACCTATACTTACCTTCTTGCTGATACTTCGCACCCCCAAAAGCCCGCTCTGGTAAATTTATTTGCATATTTTGTTCTTTTACTTTGATTTGATTTTGGTGTGTACAATTTGGGCTACCGCGAGACCTCTTGGTTAAGACTGACCCAAGTTTGGTAGTGTAATCCCAAACTTGGGTCTGTGGAAGATGGTGTGTACGCGGTATTACCCTACTTCAAGAAGGTAGAAAGAGGGGTTGTTTTTGATAAAGTTCGGCTTAAGTAAAGTGTATCAAAAGTCAGAGTATGTAAAGTAAATACATCAGTGAATTACTAATACTAATATTATGAAAAAGTATGTAAAGAAGAAAGCTTTGAACTTCTCAATTGATTAAAGTGGGCAATGCTAGCAGACTAAACAATTTACATTCCCATCCTTTTCAAATCGATAAGTCTTTGAAGATACTTTCTGTTAATGCAATACCAATGCACTTACTAGCCAAAGCCCATGAAACACTAGTAAAGGAAAGGAATGACCAACTAAACGTGCATTATTATGCCTCAACTCTGGTACATCAGTCGTAGCAACTATACTTTTGGGTAGTTTTTTTCTTGATCAACTAGGAGCATGTGGAGTGGAATTTAAATCACAGACAACAATGGATTGAAAAGTCAAACAAGGAGACAGTGAAGTTAGTGCAGCTTATTTATAGTCTTTTTCAATGTTTTAGGGCGAACATCAGGTAAACTGTAGCACATAATTCATTATGCTGCATCGCGTCTATAATTATATTATTCATCAATATCTGAAAGTTGAAGTTTTAATTAACATTGCATATGTCTTGTAAATTGAAGGAACTAATATTGATTTAGTTCAATTATTTTTAAACACCTATCATTATCTGCTAATTGCCTTATGTTAGACACTGTGATTTAAAGTTGACGCATGAAAGTAATCCAACTGCAGCTGATTGACCCAGTGGACAAAACAGCAGATCGTGATCTTGCACTTGTTAAGGAACTGGGTTTGAAGATTATATATGCTATAAACACACATGTACATGCTGATCATGTCACTGGCTCTGGCTTGATCAAGGTTGGGCTTAATCTTCTTAAATTTGGAAAACTAATTAGTTTATCTGTAAATGATTGTTTGCTTGATACTGCTTTTCCATTTCCCCAGCTGATTTTATAAAGGTTCATTATAATTTTCGATCTCGCAGACAAAGTTCCCTGGTGTGAAATCAATCATATCCAAAGCAAGCAATGCAAAAGCTGATCTTTTTGTTGAACCTGGTGATAAGATCTACTTTGGTGATATTTTTCTGGAGGTATACAGACGTCTGAAGTGTTTTAACTTTAGATTTTTCCAGATAGCTTTAGAGATAGAAAATTATGTCAATGATTACGGTTCTATAGTATTTCCTTTTGCAAGGAAAAGTTAGTTCAACGTTAGGAAAATCACCTTGTTCTAAATGTTTGAACCATGTTCTAAATGTCTGAACATTTATATGTACTACAAAAACATTTATGGGGTTGAGCCTAACGGTTCTTGAAAATTATGTCAATGATTACGGTTCTATAGTATTTCCTTTGCAAGGAAAAGTTAGTTCAACATTAGGAAATCACCATGTTCTAAATGTCTGAACATTTGTATGTACTACAAAAGCATTTATGGGGCTGTGCCTAACGGTTCTTGAACAACTTGCAAATTCAGGATCATTTTACCTTTGCTTAAATTCTTGGTTTTGTGAAAAGATCTATGTTTAACATCATTAGGGTAACATGGAATTTGAGCATTATGGCTAATTTAATCTTTCATTTAATTTCATCTTTGAAATAATTAAGATGCTCAATTTCAATTTTGAACTCGTCGTACAAATTTCTTAGAGAGAAATGTTTATGATCTTATTAGTTGAATCCTGTTTGGTCTTCAGTCACTGAAATGTATGACTTAGTGACACGTCATCTCAGTAAAGACGTCAATGACACAATTAAATGATTAATACATTTCCTTAAAACTTTCTTTGAACTGCACTTTTTTCTAGTTTATCTCAGCTTAGAACCATTCTATAACTGTCATTTTCTACCTCTCTAACACTTACAACATTGTTTTTCCCCGTTTCCGTGCTAGTCATATTGAACCAAATAGAATTGTATTAGATGATTGAGCTTGAAAATTCAACTAAACTAGGCTGTGGTGCAGGAACAGTGGGCTGGAAGTTACCTACATCTTTGAGCCGTTTTCTAATGTAATAGTGCTTCCATTGCAGGTTCGTGCAACTCCTGGTCATACACTTGGATGTGTTACCTATGTCACGGGAGATGGACCCAATCAACCTCAACCAAGGATGGCCTTTACTGGCGATGCCCTTTTGATACATGGATGTGGAAGGACAGACTTTCAGGTACATCCTCTCTATGCAATATGCCATGCAACTTGCTGACTTTTAGTGGACCTTTGACTAAAGGGAAAAGTTTGATAATGCATACAACTCATTTTTTTATCTGCTAAACTCTTAAGATTGCTTTTCTAGCTAACATTAGCTAAACAATGTGGTTAGATAGATAAGACTATTCTTTAACTAACTAAGGGGATTAAACTAGAAAATAATAGGATAATGTCAAGTTCGAAACCCCTTGCCTTCGGGGTGGCCCAGTGGTTTGGGCTTGGGACTTCCATGTTGGAGGTCTCAAGTTCGAAACCCCTTGCCAGCGAAAGCAAGGGGTTTGCCTTATGGGTCGAGCTTGTCGCACCGGGCTTGCCTAGTGCATGTTACCTCTCCTATGTGGTTTGCGAGCTATTGCATAGGAGCGTTTTACCCTATGCGCACCCAAAGGGTAGCGGCTGTGGGTTTCCCTTGTCATCAAAAAAATAAATAAAAATAATAGGATAATGTCAAATGTCATTGTTGATAACATCATATTTGGTCTTGATAATATCCCTACCTGAGATGGTGGGACAAAGAAAGCTACAATCCATGCTTGTAGCATCCTTATCTTGGATGCCATCCATACATGATACTGAATTGAGAACAAATTATTTCAGATGACAAATTTTCTCTTTCCAATTGACTATTGTCCACACTCTCTTATCTTTTATCCTTCTTTGAAATAATTATCCTTGTACATTCTGAAAGTAAAATTTATTTAACCAAACAGTATTTAAGTCTTCCAGGGATTGGGTCATAGGTTTGTGAACAGTATTAAGTCTTAATGCATCGACTTTTCTTATTTTGCTTATCATCTTGTTTATCAAGGAATGACTTTATTTGTTTGGGCTTAGAGGTGGATATTGGGATATGAAAATTTTCTGTATAATGTCAATACTTTTCTAACTTGTGACAGGGTGGAAGTTCAGACAAATTGTATGATTCAGTTCATTCACAGGCAAGGACATAAAAACTGTTACGTATTTTTAACGCGAAAGAGAAAAAAAAACAGCATACTATGATGCCGAATTTTCTTCTATTCTTTCTGATTCATCATCTTTTTGTGAGAACAGATTTTCACATTGCCTAAAGACACATTGTTATACCCTGCTCATGACTACAAAGGGTTCACCGTAAGGATACATCTGTTAGTTGTTCGCTATTAATTTGCATATTTTAGTTGCTTGTTTACAAGTGTATATATTTTATTTTCAGGTCAGCACAGTGGGAGAGGAGATGCTATACAATCCACGCCTATCAAAAGATAAGGTACTTTTCTGGCAAGAAGTTTTTACCTAAGTTTCAAGATTAGGCTAAATTTAGTCTATGTAGTTAAGAAATGGAAACACTTACTGAATCAACAGCCTACTTTAGTTGAAAACTCTGAAACGAAAAAGTTCCTTGTGTTTGCCGAATAGTAATTGACGAAAGCACATTTGATGATAGAGTTTCTGTTTTTCTTATTTGTTGTTCAAATTTAGAAATCTTGCTGTCATATGAAGACCTCTTTCTACAATCATTTCAGCTCTCCTTTGAAACTAGTTTAAGTACTCATGTTTTTTCTGAAACATTCTTTACAGGAAACATTCAAAAACATTATGCAGAGTAAGCCATTCTACCTCGTTGTTTTTCTTTTCTTTTGTAATTTTCTCATTGCTTGCTGATGATAGCATCTTCTATAACAGATTTGAATTTGTCATATCCAAAAATGATGGACGTCGCAGTTCCAGCTAACATGGTTTGTGGATTACAAGAGACAAAATCAGAAGCATGCTAAATTCTTCTTTCATGGTCACCACGAATGTAAATGGGAAGCAAGGTATACATTAACGAAATAATGTTTAGCTGGAGAAGTTGAATAAGATATTCCACAATATAGTTTCAAGAAGCTATGTAGTTTTAATTGATAAGAATCTTGAATATATGTATGTAACTTGATTTCTGAGATGGGAATAATGAAAGTGAAATTTATCAGTTTCTGCATTTTCTGAATTATAGTAGCAATTCAGATCCAAGATTATGCCTGAGTGTTATACAGTGTAGAACAATGCAAGGAGAATTTGTTCATATAAAAAAGAAGAAAAATTACGACCTTAACGGATTTGCGCCGGGAAGTTCCATATTTGGTGAAGCAAAGTGCTTCCTCATGTCGATTGCATATTCATAGGAACTCGGAGACTCAAAATTGAGACCTCTAATTAAGACGAAGAAGTACTACTGCAACCCTTGTTGCTTATCATTGACTGCACTGTCAAGGAGACTTTGGAGGACAAAAAACAGCAGGTCCCAGTGTTCCCATGTTCTATGCCAAAACTGAAATAATTGTAGAAAGAGAATATGAGTCTTGACAATGAAGTATCAATAATTAGGTGAGAAATAAATAAGGACAAATTTTTAAATGAAAATTATAATATTATAAAATGAGTAGAGAACCAATAAAAGATGAGAAATAGAAATTAGAAAATATCCAACTCTTATTTCATTTCAGTTATTTATGATTCTATAATTAGTATTATAGACTTGACAACTGAAAACTATGATCAAAACACTATCTTCATACTTTATCCTTCTTCTTGTATGATTATTATGTGACTTACATCCAACTAAACACTTCAAAATAGTTCAAAACATAGACTTATGTTATTATTAGAGATAAATTCAAAATTTAAATTTGTAAACTTAAGTATTCTTAACACTAAATTCATTGTAATTTTGAGTTTAGATTTTATATTTTCAAAAATTATAGTGATTTTTTACACATATTTAAACTCAATATAAAAAATATTAAGATGAATTCATTAATTATGTGAATTATTTTTTAAACTATTAATGAATCTTGTTGTATTTTTTTTTATTTACATGAATATCAATTAGTAATATTTATTAGTAAAATATTTACTTGCAACCTAAGTAAAAGTAATTGTTAAACCGTCTATGCATGTAAAATATCTTAGGGGCTAAGACACCACTTGCTTTTGCTTCTTGTGTAACAAAAATTTCAACTATTTTTAGTTGAAAACTCCAAATTTCAATTATGAGTGAAGAAGGCAAGGACAGTCATTATCACCACCATGACCACCACTATGGCCACCACCACCACCATTATGGCCACCACCATCACCACCATGAGGAGACCCAACCACCCCCACCATGGCTACCAACAGCACCACCAGTAGTAGCTGAATATGGTACTTTTCAACCAGTAATCGGTTTTCCTCTGCCAGTTCCTCCACCTGGATCAGTACTTGAACCTTCTGAATACTATGCTCGTGGCTATCAGTCTGTTCCAGGTAACCCCTTTTGTTCTCATCTCAGAATTCATTATGTATAGCTGGATTGATTAATTTTCTTGAAATGATTCAATTTATTTGATTCTGGGTGAAAAGTTTGCGGCTTTTTGCAATATTTAGTTGAAAATCGGAGCTAGATGTGGTCACCTTTCTGATCTAACACCACAGGCGATGGCCTGTGAATCTAACATGAAGAATGAATGTGCAGAGAGAATAGAGTTTACAGAGAGAAGAGAATGATTACTTCATTGATTAGAAACTCAGTATGTAATACATGTATGTATATATACAAGTACTTTCAATGACTAACTGTAACTGATCCTAACTAACTATGAAGCTAATTGTAATTAGTTGTAACTAACTCTGTGATGTGACGTGTAACTGACTAACAATAATACTTAATTATAACAACTATGAATAGAATCTTCACTAATGTACATTGACACATTTACCCAACTCCTTTACACCCCCTTCAAGCTAGGAGCTATGAAAATATTTTTCATCCCTAGCTTGGACATCAAATGGTAATGAGGACTGCTGCCAAGAGCCTTAGTCAGAATATCAGCAGGTTGATCTGCTGAAGGTATGTGAGTAGTGACAATTAAACCAGCCTAACCACTTCAGCCACAGTCGAAGCCATAGCTCTATACTCAGCTTCTGCTGAACTTCGAGACACTGTGGGCTGTTTCTTGGATTTCCATGAAATAGGAGACTCTCCATGCTGTATCATATATCCAGTAATTGACCTTCTACTGTTAATACAAGATCCCCAGTCTGCATCACAGTAAACTGTCAAAGCATTGCTAGCAGTTGAAGGCATCATAACTCCCAGTCCTGGTGCTGACTTCAAGTATCTCACATAGAATCTTCACTAATGTACATTGACACATTTACCCAACTCCTTTACACCAGGGATCATCCTCTCAATAGGACAGAAAAGAAAGAAGGGATCTTCCTAGGAAGAACCTAGACGGTTTCTGGAATCATCCTTGACTTTGTTGTTCACAGTAGCAGCTTGCCAAGTGGGAGAATGAGGACCGTCAGATTGAGGGTATGAAGGCTATAACATAGAGTTGGAGGCCTTATTTCTGGGACATCCAGAAAATGCTAGTCATCATTAGCTTATTGGCTTGCTTTCTGATAGCTTTCTCTAGGCTAAGAAATTCGATGACTCATCCTGGGGCTTTTCTTTTTGTTCCCCTTTGTTATGCAATCAAAAAGAGACCAGAACCAAGTGAAAAAAGGTTTCATAAGCAAACATTATTGTGGAAATCAAGGGAGAGTGCCATTTTAGAAAAGATACAATAGTTTCCGATTCCCCCGAGCTTAGGGGTCAATTACGGAGGGTAACAGGTCGATCAACTCATTTTTTGCGTCTTTTGCAACATTAAGTTGAGTTATGGTGAAAAGTTTGTGTTTTTCTGCAATATTAAGTTGAGTTATGGTGAAAGTTTGTGTCTTTTGCAAAATACAGTTGAATTATGTTGAAAAGTTGGTGCCTTTTCCATCATTCAGTTGAGTTATGTCGATAATTTTGTGTCTTTTGTATCATTCAGTTGAATTATGTTGAAAAGTTTGTGTCTTTTTGCAACATTCAGTAGAATTGTGCTGAAAAGTTTAGTGTCTTTTGCAACATCCAGTTATATTGTGTTGAAAAGTTTGTATCTTTTCAACCACCTCCTCAACCAGTAATCGATTTTCCTCTGCCAGTTCCTCCACCTGGAGCAGTACTTGAACCTTTTGAATACTATGCTCGTGGCTATCAGTCCGTTCCAGGTACCCCTTTTGTTCTCATTTCAGAATTCATTCTGGATTGATTAATTTTCTTGAAATGATTCAATAATTTGATTTTGGGTGAAAAGTTTGTCTTTTTGCAATATTTAGTTGAATTGTGTTGAAAAGTTTGTGTCTTTTGCAATATTAAGTTGAGTTATGGTGAGAAGTTTGTGTTTTATGCAATATTAAGTTGAGTTATGGTAAAAAGTTTGTATCTTTTGCAATATTCAGTTGAATTATGTTGAAAAGTTTGTGCCTTTTGCATCATTCAGTTGAGTTATGTTGATAACTTTGTATCTTTTGTATCATTCAGTTGAATTATGTTGAAAAGTTTGTGTCTTTTGCAACATTCAGTAGAATTTTGTTGAAAAGTTTAGTGTCTTTTGCAACATCCAGTTATATTGTGTTGAAAAGTTTGTATCTTTTCAACCACCTTCTCAACCAGTAATCGGTTTTCCTCTGCCAGTTCCTCCACCTGGAGCAGTACTTGAACCTTCTGAATACTATGCTCGTGGCTATCAGTCCGCTCCAGGTACCCCTTTTGTTCTCATCTCAGAATTCATTCTGGATTGATTAATTTTCTCGAAATGATTCAATAATTTGATTTTGGGTGAAAAGTTTGTGTCTTTTTGCAATATTTAGTTGAATTGTGTTGAAAAGTTTGTCTTTTGCAATATTAAGTTGAGTTATGGTGAGAAGTTTGTGTTTTTTGCAATATTAAGTTGAGTTATGATAAAAAGTTTGTGTTTGCAATATTCAGTTGAATTATGTTGAAAAGTTTGTGCCTTTTGCATCATTCAGTTGAGTTATGTCGAAAAGGTTGTGTCTTTTGTATCATTCAGTTTGAATTATGTTGAAAAGTTTGTGTCTTTTGCAACATTCAGTAGAATTGTGATGAAAAGTTTATAGTCTTTTGCAACATCCAGTTATATTGTGTTGAAAAGTTTGTGTCTTTTACAACATTCAGTTGAATTGTGTTACACAGTTTGTGTCTTTTTCAACATTCAGTTGAATTATGTCAAAAAGTTTGTGCCTTTTGCAACATTCAGTTGAATTGTTTTGAAAAGTTTGTGTCTTTTGTAACATCCAGTAGAATTGGGTCAAAAAGTTTGTGCCTTTTGCAACATTCTTTTTAATTATGTTGCAAAGCTTGTCTCTTTTGCAACATTCAGTTGAATTATTGAAAAGTTGTGTCTTTTGCAACATCCCATTGAATTGTGTCAAAACGCTTGTCTTTTGTGACATTCAGTTGAACTATGTCGTTAACTATATAAATCAGTAAGCTGTCTTTCTTAGATTTAGTTGCAAGATTATTGATTTTTTATGACTTGCAAATTTCAGAATTCTACTGGATAAGATTAGGCACACTCTTTGTGTACTGCTTCACGTTTGTGGATTCTTTGCTTACATTTGTTTTCTGTCTTCCATATTTAGTAAATACAATGGTTGATCGAGGATCTAAACTTGATTGGTTCAAAATTTACGTTCTCACCATTATATGCAATGCACCTTATCATTTATGGGTTGAGATTTTAGTATTTGTTAAAACTTAAGTAATTTTTTCACTTACATAGAAAGTGCTGGTTGGGTTGAAGCTGTTTCTACATTATATATGCCTCTGAATAACTAAGTACAATTGCCTCCCTATGTTACTGTTAATTTTGTTATCTTCTGTTGGTAAAAATGTTACTGATGAACTGTTACAATGCAACATGTAAAGAGGTTTTGTTTCTGGGATTGTATTTGATCTGTTTGGATGTTCACTGAGCTCTGAAATTTGGGTCATAAACTGTTATTCGTTTTATAGAACTGTTTGCAATTTTAAATTTATTGGCTCATTTCTTTGTATTTTAGGTTATCTGGTTGATGAGAGGAGACCTGTGACAGAGCCCCGCCTTCCTTTTGGTATTGGTCTTGGCTGGTTCTTGTAAGTTCCCTATTTTCCTTTACACTCGTAGACTAATGCCATCGTGTCCCAAGTCCATTTTCCACATGTTTAGGCTTAAACTCAACAAAATTCATTTTTGGTAACACTAGTTTTTAGTCTATGACATGATCTCTTTTCCACTCATTCTGTGATTTTTTTTTTGGATACAAGACAGGTATCATGTTGTGTTTTTTATCTGTTTCCGGGGTAGGTGGATATGTATTGCCACTTTAGAGGAGTAAATGACGTTAATAACCAAAAGCCGAAGAAATGAAAGAAACGTTCTGTTTGCTCTTTGAGAGATGTAATGCTGGACAATTTTTCTTCTTGATCTTTCATATTCCCCTCTTGAATAACATGTTTCAGGGGAGCATTAGGTGCAGTTTGAACTTCACTGCTAATTGTACGTGGCTCGAAACTATCTAGTGGTGAAAGGCTACTATGAGGGTTGAACAAACTCCTCTGCATCTGGTGTCTCCTTTTCGTCTATTTTCTTAAAAGCCTCACTTATCAACATCGAACTTGAATCCCATCATTCATCAGCAAAACAAATTAAGACAAAGAGGCTGAAGGCGGAAGAAAATTATTACTTTTTTATGTATATATTGAAAATACTGTCTCCGCCACTAATACAGTAGTACATATGGCACATCTAATCCTGCAGTTTGATCTTATGAATATAAAGGATGTCTCGATACAATGAAGTGATTTGGGGTTTTATTTTTTGAAGGTTCATTATTGGTTTCTTTCTTGCTGGCTTCCCTTGGTATGTTGCTCCATTTATCCCGCTTTGCAACAGATCAATTGATCATCGAGAGAAATCAGGATACATTGCATGCACCATTGCTGTAAGTGATCTCTTTCATTCTTTTCTGGTGATGTTCTCAACTGCATGAGAACGAAATATCAAGTGTGTTTTCACATTTGATTCGAGATTCATTTAAGAGTTTTGTTAATGAAATGGCACTCAACTAGTATAGCGCGATAAATATATGTTCTTCGTAGCTTAATGGCTCCATCAAACACTGTTGCATGTTGCAGGCTGTTCTTGCTGTAATTGGTAATATCGTATTTGGCTTGACATGGATATTATTAACAGCATAATGGTGATCAACATCTGTGGAGTATTCGTGTTCTAGCTAGTTGGCTTGATTAATCCACATTTATTCAGAACATTTCTGTAAAACAAAAGTTACATGTTTTAATTAGATATATATGTGATTCTTGTATTATGATGAAATCATTCAAAACTATAAATTCTTGTTTGTCTTGAGATTTGGTTATGACTTATGAGAGTGATTCCTTTAAACATGGCACAAAAGTTTCTATCTAACTCTCAACGTCCATCTTTACTTGTCTAATACTCCTAAAAGTACGTTGTTGTACAACTTTACTTGTCTAGTTTAGAAAATCAAGAAATAATTTACCATTTTGCGTCTATGTTACCTTTGTTATTAAATACTATCCATTCTCCGACATGAAGGAAAACTAACTAGTTAGTACAAATTGTTAGATTTTAAATTACCATTCTACTCATGACAGCAAATAGCTGAGGTTTTTTCCATCTTGTTTGGGCATAACTTATAGAATATTATAATATGAAAATATAACTTATACTTCACAAAAAGTTATTTATTACGAAGGGCAAATAAATAAAAACTAGCATGAGAATTAAAGTGCAAATGACCCTTGAGTGCATATATGATATATCATGAATGTCACACGCAAATCGCAATAAGGGATTACTTATCTTTTAACGAAAAACTATGTAGTGTACAAATATTACATATTAGTTATTATTAATTTAATTTTAAAACATTCTCTATTAAATTTCTGGCTCAATCACTGCACAAATGTCATGAAAACAATGTTGTAATTTATATAACCTTCATTGAATGTGTTAGAAGATACCTAGACAGTAGACATAACCATTGAATCTTTCTATTGTTTCAATACGAGGAGGCATCCTTAAAAAGCACATATATCTAGAACCCAAAAAAACATCAAGTGGTGTTCTAAAACCATAAACTAATATATAAATAAAGAAATCAAATTATCGATCACCTCACCTTATATTATAAATTTAAATCATGTACCCATTCTCCTCGGTAGTTTTTACTTTTCGAGATTCAAACTATGTAAACTTTTATCAATATTTTAAAAATACATTTTAATCATCATATCGACTTGAGAAGAATTACAACTTATAGTACTTTTCGTATAGTTCTTTAATATTATAATCTAATTTAACTTTAAAGACTAATCAACTCGACTCTCGAAAAATAAAAGTCTCATTGAGATGAGGGAGTGCTATTCCACATTGTTATGGTCCAGCTAATAACCCCCTACTATAGTCTATAACAATTGTGTTATTTCAAACCTTCTTTCAACAAATTATTATAAAACCACAATTTCTAGACTCTAGATATATATAAAATTTTATTACATTAGGTGTAGTAAAATTATATACGAATTAATGGTCCCCAACCTATAGGTTATAGGCATAACATGATGATAATTAAGTGAAAGCATATTCCAAATAAAATTGTATAGCTGTGAAATAATAATTGCGATGGTAATAATATATTTTTTAGGAATAGGATGCTAAACGTTAAAATTTAGGTAAAGAATAATATATATCCTATATGTTTACAAATGAAAAAGGGATCCCTTTTTTCTTTGCTTTAATTTCCATTGTCCCTATTTTGTGGTCAAAATTAAAAGAAATTAATGAGTATAATAACTCCATGTTTAATCAATAGGTGACAAACTTCTATACAGAGAGATAGAAATAATATATGTTATGTACTCATATATTCTTTAAAATGAAGAAATAACAACATTAAAGAGATATCTAACTTGCTCTCTTTTTTATTTTTGGTTGGTGTGGTTATAAGTTGTTGTCGATTTATTTTTTCATGAATAACTGAAAATGAAAAGTAGTTTATTTAAATTTAATCGAAATGTATATGTGAAAATAAAATTTTATTCTCTCGAATGTCCAACACATGAATTTGTTTTTGTATTATTAGTTCTTCTTGATGAATGTACACATTGATATATTGAACTTGTGATTGAAAAATTAAAAACGAAAGAAATTATCTCAAGAGCTTTGTTTTTTTATACATTTTGAAGTTATTTTTTCAAGATCAAGGGGTCAAAGTAAAATTGTAAAAATTTGTCACTTTTAAGTGTAATTCAATCTCAAAAATTAGTTTAATAGGTAAGGGTTGTCAATGTTATATTAAAAAGATCACCCGATGTGAGATTCTTCACAAACTTTTTACCTGCGCAGGGCTGGACATTTGATGCGCGAACAATTTAATATGGGCCTAACATAAAAAATGAGAATTGAAATGAGTCCGGCTTTGATACCATGTAAAGATATGAACACATGAGTTTAACTCAGTCTCAAAATCTAGTTCAAGAAGTGAGAAATGTCAAAACTATATTAAAGAGATCACCTGTCAGATCTCTTCAAGGGTCGATGTGTGGGACTCTTCACAAGCCCCTCATGCTCAAGGCTTGACATATGGTGCGTGAGCAACGTAATACCGGGGGGGTGGGGGTTTCAATATCAAGAATAAGAGCTCTGATATCATATAAAGATATATCACTTATACTTAACTCAATCCTAAAAATTATCTCAAAAAATAAAGACTACACATATCATATTAAAAAGACCGCTCATCCCTCGAAGGGCCATATAAATGTCACAAGAGACCACATGGTGAACCCATATAAAAGAAAGTCAACCTAATAAAAATGACATGACTCATGAGTATAAGGGGATCCCATTTTTATTGTAAAATCGGCCTTTCTGTTCTTCAATAGTCTCTTCTCCTCATTCGATAATTTTCTAAGATTTAATTAGTCATGTATTTTGACTTATTTTAAGTAGCGTTATAAATTATATATATAATTATTTTTTAAATGATTTGACAGTATAACAACAGAGAATAACAAGCATAATACAGTGTGTGCAACGAGATTTAATTCATAACAAGTCAACTTATTAAAATAATTGTAAAATCATTTGTAATGCCTCTCAACAACCAGCAGATCTAAACTAAAAGAGAAAAAAATTCAAGAATAAATTAATTAAACGCATGTGGAAGATTTGCAATTTGTAATGTGATGTTTTAAAAAAATAAATTAAACTCATCATCTTGAACTCGTAATTGAAAGACAACCATGCAAATTAATTGATAGTTGATTGAAAAAGCAGGAAATTAATGAAGAATTATTAAATTTAAGTAGGAAAGTTTATTAGAAAAAATGTAACTAGGCAACAAAAAACAGTGCGATGTAAAACTACTAGTACTACTACTATAATATTGTGGATTTGTGGTTTATTATATTTCTATTTCACATAAAATTAAAATTCATATTTTCTAATAAAATATTTACATGATTTAGTACTACTCGTTTAAATGTCGATAGATTGAATATTTTATTTTAAGATTTTTCTTTTTATAAATTTGATGTCCGATCAAATATCGTTATATAAAATGGGATTGATGAAGCATTATTATAATCGTAGAGATGCAAAATGTAATTAGAAGGGTTAAGATTAAGATAGTACTACTAAAGAAGATTAGGATTAATCACTCTTACCTAGTACTTAATAACTACTAATATTAATTTTGTGATAACGGGTTAGCTAGCTATAGCTAGCTACAATTATACAAATCATTAATTTTTCTAAATATTATAATTAGTGGTCCATAGAGTGAAAGAGATTCCCAGAATCACTACAGTGCAAGCTAGTAATAAAACAAGGCTAGCTAGCTAACACCTACACTATTAGGTGTTTGGTTCTCATGTTTAGTTGGTTAATTAAAATATGTTTTCTAAGAAAACAAACTCGTCGTGAATGAGGAAAACGATCTCCCTAATATAATTAAGTAGAAAAATAAATTTTATAAGGGACAATTTAAGTTTGATCATTTTCTCTTTCTCACCCACCCTTTGAACATCCCAGTCTTGAACCCTCACTCTCACCCCATTCTGCTCACATAGTATATGCTAGATTGTATAAATACTTTTGGAATATTAATATTTTTTTGCTTACTTACCAAATACTAAAAACTAAATAAGAAATATACCTATTTAATTTCCAACAAAATATTTTTCATGAAAAACACTTTCCTTTATATCAAACAGTAATTGAATTGCTTCCTCCTTTCTTATACACATGTCCTCTTGTCGTGCAAATAAAGTCTCACATTGTAATTTTCGTATGTTGTTTTAGCTCTAACACCAATTGATTGATTAAAATAGTCGTCAGAGGCATATTCAAGATTTTGAAAAGATGGATACACTATTACAAAATGGTGAATCTAAGATATAAGTTGAATCAGTTTGACCTTTAGATTTTTAACATTGAATCTGTTAAATTTTTGAAATTATAGATCCAAAATTAATTTTAATTTATTCAAATAGTATATATATAGTTTCACAATTGATTATATGATATATCCTCCAATACTACTAGTTTTAATATGCATATTTGGTTTAATTATATAAAAAGTTTACATTGCTAACTTTTTTTTAAAGAATTACCAACATGATAGACCTGAAAATTTTGAAAGATTAAACGCAAATAAATAAATATATATCAATTAAAAAGTCAAAATGCTATCAATAACCACTAGGGTAGGTGTTACTTGATTTTAGAAAGAAAAAAAATAAGATAGATATAAGATTTAATTTCACACCTCAAGAGCTACATTCAATTATCAACATCGCATTATATGATACTTTGAGTGTGAATTAATTCATACTTTGAGTGTGAATTAATTCATACATCTATATTAACGTTTTTTTAAAAGAAAATATAAGACTTATTTATGATCTCGGAGGGGGTAGGGGTTCACGTGAACCCACGAACCCCACTCCCCCCTAGATACGCCCCTAAAAATAGTCTAAAAATACTCTTAACATGGTTTTGTTCTGAATTTCTAGTAAGAAATTCTTTGAATATGTACAGATGATAATTAGAATCCAATAACTTAAAAGAAATAGAATCTCACCTTATATGTAGCTTCTATTTCTTTTCAAATANCACTAGGGTAGGTGTTACTTGATTTTAGAAAGAAAAAAAAGAAGATAGATATAAGATTTAATTTCACACCTCAAGATCTACATCCAATTATCAACATCGCATTATATGATACTTTGAGTGTGAATTAATTCATACATCTATATTAACGTTTTTTTAAAAAGAAAATATAAGACTTATTTATAATACGTGAACCCACGAACCCCCCCTCCCCCCTAGATACGCCCCTAAAAATAATCTTAAAATACTCTTAACATGGTTCTGTTCTAATTTTGAATCTCTAGTAAGAAATTCTTTGAATATGTACAGATTATAATTAGAATCCAATAACTTAAAAGAAATAGAATCTCACCTTATATGTAGCTTCTATTTCTTTTCAAATATCAATATGAGACTTCGTTTACACATCCAATGATTTTTCTATATAACATGGCTTATAAATGACACATAAACTCATCCTCTCCTTCTCTATTAGTAACATTTTCCCTCTCCATTTCTCTTCATAAAGAAAATGGTTGTACTAATCTTGTTTTTAGCTTTGTTAGTGATCATGATATGGGTGTGGAGAATGGTGAATTGGGTGTGGATTAGACCAAGAAAAATAGAAAAGTGCTTTAGGAAACAAGGATTGAATGGACATCCTTATAGAACATTATATGGAGACACAAAGGAGATGGCTAAGTTGACTAAAGAAGCAAAACTTAAACCAATGAAGCTCACTAATGACATTCTCACTAGAGTACTCCCTTTCTATCACTATACTCTCAATAAGTATGGTAAGATCCATCCTTCTTTTATTTTTTCCTTTTGAGTTTTTTCCTCTTTGCCTAGCTAGATTTACATAATCGTGGTGTTCGGGTCAACTTCTGCACACTTTAACTAATTATTACACAGGTATATACCTTTCTATATATCACCAGCAAAAGATACGTACTGTCGTATCAAGTAACTTTGTTCACCAAAATTTGGATAGATAAAATAAATCACCTAGAATTTGTACACACGAGACTTGTGATTCTCAACACTAGTTAGAGGTAAATCCATAATTGATTGCATGATAAAAATGGCAACTAACCTAGTATAATAACATATTGTAACATGTTATGCTACAGTGAAAAAGAAATCTTTGTATTTACACTCTCAATGTATATATTAAAATACTTATGTATAAATCCTTTATTTTAGAAAAAAATAAGAAAGTGAAAATCATATATATCAAGATTCAAATGGGATGTATGTTATGATTAAGGTGATTCTTACAATTAGTACCAACTTGAGCATGGAAAATGATCAATTTGTGTGCATCATTAAGCTCAAGATAGCTGGTTGGCTAATATGCAAAAAAATTATACCAAATATGAAGCTAGTTATATTTTTAAAATGAGGAGGAAAAAAAACAAAGGACCAACTTGTTGTAAAATATATTTAGAGATCTATATTAATTGCAGAATATTTATTTTCTTTCTACTCTAAAATATTCTATGACAATTGCAGAATATTTACTTTCCTTCAAGTTTAAGATCTATATTACACTAATTCTACAATATTTATTTTCTTTTTAATTAGCATCAATAAGAAAAATAACTATTTTTTCTTATGTTTTACCCTTTTATTACCTAATAAAAAAATGCACTCTTTTATTTTTTAATTAATGCGATGAATTACTATCATTTACTCTTTTAGCATGTTATAATAATAAGTAGCTTATTATACCATCAAAGAATATGGTGCAGTGGATGAGGTTTCTCCTTTTTTTAACCATAGAGTTGTGTTGTCTATGATTTATGAAATAATCCTTGGCAGAAAGCGCTTCTATGCAACGCAAATAGTGATAATAATTTTATTTGCTCGAGAAAAAAATATGTATAAATTAGAGGGAGAATTAAATAATAATTGTGTAATGAAAATAGGGAACTTTCGGGAGTATAGCTTATTATTAATTTTATTTTTTTGGAATATAAATGGAATATATAATTTGTTATTTGTGCGTGTTTCCCGGTAGGAAATGAGATCTTTTAATTTTTATATATATGTGGTCCTATAAATACATCCAATCATCGACCATCTTTGTTTGTGGTCCATTTTATTTGTGTTTTCAAATAGTTAGGGTTCAAACTCATGATCGTTTTTTGACGTATGTCATAAAATTATTTGAATTTAAATATGTCTTTGCTTATTCCTTTCTTTATTAAGATTTGTAAAATGTCTGACTTGTGTTTTTTAAAACTTCGAATTTAAGTTTTATGTACTGACATTGAAATATCTTTTATTAATTAAATATAGTTTTATTTGACTTGTTATTTGCAAAAATAGAATTGCTTAAATTTTATCCTCATAAAAAAAAAATACAAAAATAGATTGAACCTTTGGAACTACCATGCATGCACAAGATGCCCACACTGAAAAATATTTATTTTCTAAAAAATTAAAATGAAGAAAATAAGGAACTAAAATATATTTGTAAACTAGAAGAAGAGAAAGTAGTTATCACTCCTATATAATAACTATATCTAATAAAGGCATACTTTGTCTTAATAGTGTATGATTTAGTGATCAATAATTAAGGTGTGATAAGAAATATAAGGTCTCAAATTTAATATTTTATAGTGACAAAAAATACTAGTGCGTGATTTCTTTCGGTCGGTATTTGTATTAATAGAAGATACATATATTATGAAATTAATTAACATGCGTATAAGCTTATTCCAACAAATAAAATGATGATTAAGGAGAAGATGTCATCACCAAATTTAGGGTGTAAGACAAATTACGAATAGCAAGTTGAATTACATATTTTGCATCCAAATGTTCCTCTCATGTGATCATAATTAGCTCTACATCATATGATCATAGTCAATTTATAATCTAATTTTGAATTGACCACCTTTAAGAAAAAAGAAAAATTGCTAGAATTATGATTATTCATTAATTAAGCAGCACCAACATTGATTAAAGTGGATCAATTTAAATCATTCTTAATGAAAATTCTAATTTCGTTATTGCAGGTAATAATTGCTTCACATGGATAGGTCCAGAGCCTAGAATTTTCGTAATGGAACCAGAATTAATAAAGGAAATAGTAATGAACAACAACATTTTCAAAAAACCAAAACCAACTCCATTGGTACAACTTCTTGTGAGTGGCATCTCAAGTTATGAGGACCAGAAATGGGCCAAGCACAGAAAAATTCTTAATACTGCGTTCTACGCCGAGAAGTTGAAGGTAAAGGGTATTAGTTGTTGGTCAAAATTCAAGTAAAATTAATTTAAATAAATAAATAACAATAATCAAGTTGAAATGTGAATATTTCGCTCGCTTTTAAAGAGATTCTAGTAAAATTTTCACTAATTTAACTAGCAGTAATAATCTCATGCCTTGTCTCCTCGATCCAAGCAGATATAACCGTTTGACTCAAAAATACTTTTAGATTAATTGTTGAGTCCAAAACTTCACCACTAAAAACACATTCATTCAATAAAATAACACTCTCTTTAATAATAATTCTCTTCTTTCATTGAATAAATAACATGGTAATAGATTAATAAATTAATAAGAACATGTGATAATGATAGTGGATAAATAATGTAGTAAATTATGGGTGAAGAATGATAAGAAATACGACAACTTTAGATCATCCTTGAATAGTGCTTTAGAAAAAAAATTATGGCCACTATCTTATGTTTATACTACTAACATAATATATATAAAGTAATATAATACTATTAACTATTTTAATATTAAAACATTTACTATGTATTTACTGATTTAAATCTTGATTCTGTCTTCATAGTACATTTCGATTGGAATAAATCTTAGTAACATTTTATTATATGAAGTAATATAATACTATGCACACTTCTCTACTATATGTATTTAATGATTTAAATCTTAAATTTGTCTGTATCGTATGTTTCGATTGGAATAAATCTTATAACATTTTTCTTCCTCTTGAAATTGTATAGTGTATGGTGCCAGCAATGCACAAAAGTTGTGAGGATATGATGAACAAGTGGGAAATTCTAATTGGCAATAAAAATAAATCATGTGAATTGGATGTACATCCATATTTTGAAGATTTAACAAGTGATGTGATTTCAAGAACAGCATTTGGAAGTAGCTATCAAGAAGGGATGAAAATATTTCATCTTCAAAAAGAATTAGCTGAACTCACACGTCAAGCTTTCCAATCTGTTTATATTCCTGGATGGAGGTACAAAATTAGTATATATTAATGGTGTAAATAATTTTTATACTAATAATAATATATGCATGTTAATTACCTATTTTATCACCCTATCACGTCACTCAGAGGATAGTTTATGATTTGTAATCTCAAGAATAAGATAAATTATCTATTATATGAAATATAGGTAAGGATGATCAGATAGTTTAAAATTTCTTTGTATGCATAAACGATATATATAGCTTAAACTCTTGTACGTATATCCAAAGGTGTGTGGCTTAGTGGTCTTAGGTTTAAATTCTAGTAGAAACAAAAGCACTTGGTGATTTAATTTCATCATGTCTATTTGGGCGCTAATGGATAGAGTTATCTAATATTTGTATGTCTAAACTTTAATAGCTTGAAAGATAACTCAAGCAAAAGACAGTTTTTTTTTTTGTTGTTTTTTCCATCTGGTGTTCGGTATCCACATTGGAGTCCGATTCCATCTGGATTCACATTGGAATTAAAGTCTCACATTGGGGTAAAGTGCTCTATAACAAAGGAGACTTCAGACCTCTGGTTAAGGGTGAAGGAATACTTACCACTCCACCACAACCCTTGTTGGTCATGTAAAAGACAGTTAATCTATTACAACAAGTTTCTCAATATATCCAACGCAAAATGGTGAATAAACATATCTAGGAGGGATCGTGTCTTTCAAGTCGCACATTATTTGTTATGAAATGGTGAATAGTCATTGGTTGAGTTAATGTATATGACATGGTCTGTTACATGTAGTTATATTTTAGATGATCTGATTGTCAGTATTATTATATTAAGTTATTGTGATAATTTCAACAGGTTTTTACCAACAAGAAGAAATAGAAGAATGAAAGGCATTGACAATGAACTCAAAGATACATTAAGGAAGATTGTCAACAAAAGAGACAGATCCATGAATTTGGGAGAAACTCAAGAGGATTTGTTAGGCATTTTATTAAAGTCCAATATGAAGGAAATTCAACAAAATGGGAGTAAATTTGGTATGACAACTGATGAAGTAATAGAAGAATGCAAAGTATTTTATTTTGCTGGCCAAGAGACCTCTTCAAATTTATTAGTTTGGACTATGGTTTTATTAAGTGTGCACCAAAATTGGCAAACTAGAGCTAGAGAAGAAGTTCAACAAGTCTTCCACAACAATAATCCAGATTTTGAAGGGTTAAATCGTCTCAAAATTGTGAGTATAACAATAATTAGCCTTAGAGCTTTTATTTCTATCTTTAATTCCTTTTATATACTCTATTCGTTTCAATTTGTTTGTTTTGTTTTGACTTGATATAGAATTTAAGAAAGTAAGGAATACTTACGAATTTTGTCATCTTAAATTAAAGATATGTTAAATATACCAAAATACTCTTTAATCTTGTAGTCTTAAACATGTCATGTGAAATTTTGAAATTAAAGAATTGTCAAAAAAAGATAAAGACACTCTTTTTTAAACAGACTAATAAGAAAAATAGGACAATCAATTTGAAACGAATATCTCTTTCTGAGCTTAGGAGTGGTTGAAGAATAAATAAGATCAAGATTTACACATGTGATTTAGTTTGACTATATACGAAATTTAAGAAATATGAAAAAACTCAAAATTGTCCTTAAATTAATGATTTTTTTAAAAATAGAATAGTACACGTAAACTTTTTGTCAAATAAGCATGACCCAACATGAGTAAAATATTGATAAAGTCATCCCTTGACTATTAACCAAATATGAAAATGTGTCATTTCTTGGAGACCGACTAAAGTATCACATAAATTAGGACAAATGGACAAAAGTTTATAGCCAAATTTGAACATGTACAATTGAAATCTAACATTTGCTTCAATTGTTTTTATTAATATAAACAGGTTACTATGATTCTGAATGAGGTACTAAGGTTATATCCACCAGCACCATATTTCCTAAGAAAAGCAAATCAAGAAACAAAGCTAGGAAAAATGAATATCCCACCTGAAGTTATCTTGATGATACCAACAATATTTATTCATCATAATGAAGAATTATGGGGTGATGATGTTAAAGAATTCAAGCCAGATAGATTTTCTCAAGGAATTGCAAAAGCAACAAAGGATAAACTTTGTTTTTTACCTTTTAGTTGGGGTCCTCGTATTTGCATTGGCAATAATTTTGCTATGATGGAAACAAAGATTGCCTTAGCTATGATCCTTCAACGTTTTGAATTTGAGCTTTCTCCATCTTATGCTCATGCACCTACTTATGTGGTTACTCTTCAACCTCAATGTGGTGCTCACTTAATCTTGAAAAAGTTATAGGTAAACATTGTTCGGATTCTTCAAGAAATGTATTGCTTTTCAAGGATCAACTTTACGTACTTATTTTGAAGAGTTTGAACAACATGTATTATACGTCATGTATTATTCTGGATTGTTATTATGAGTCATGGAAGTAGTCATGTTTGCATTATTGTAGGTTGTTTATATTATAAACTTTGTGTGCCTAACAGATCCTCCATCTTTCATGTTGTTAACGTCTTTCTTTGTCCTTTATTTGGGCTTTTTGTTATCCATTTAGAATTGTGGTACTTTCTTAATTGTCATGCTAGTGTATACTTTGTGTTCTATGATAATTTACAAGTTAGCTTTTAGATTTAATTCTTCTTTTTGAAGAATTTTTAGTGCTAGTAAAACTGTTTTTATTTTTATTTTCGAAGGGAGTTTAAATTGACATTATTACTCAAAAACACTTTAANTTTCAAACCTAAAAAACGAAAATTTTAGAAGAAGTTAAGGCTACTGATTTGTATTTAAAAAAAAAAGAAGAAGAGGCGGAGAAGAGTGAATGTGGGGGTGGAGAAAGAAGAATGGGCTGGAGAAAGAAGAAAGGTGAGGGATGTGGTGAGGGGTAGAGGAGAGAGGGCTGGTGGAGAAGAAGAAAGGGTGGGTGTGGGTCAAGGAGGGTTGAAGAAGATGATTTTTTTTTTAATTTTGTTAAATTGTTTTTTTTAAAAGAAAAATATTGTTTTAACTCGCTTTTAAGCTCGTGTAATCACGCATATTTCTAACTCACCAATATTAATTCCACATAAGCTCGGTCAATGGTCAGAGGGGTTTAAAATATTGTGTTTTGATGAGTTTAAGGGTTTGATTGGCAAAGTGATGAGTAGGAGGATCCAGCTGACAAAAGGAGCCAAGTTCAGGGGTCTTCCAGGTCATTCCGCCTTTATATTATAAACTTAATGTGCCTAACAGATCCTCCATCTTTCATGTTGTTAACTTCTTTCTTTGTCCTTTATTTGGGCGTTTTGTTATCCATTTAGAATTGTGGTACTTTCTTAATTATCATGCTAGTGATACTTTGTGTTCAATGATAATTTACAAGTTAGCTTTTAGATTTAATTCTTCTTTTTGAAGAATTTTTAGTGCTAGTAAAACTGTTTTTATTTTTATTTTCGAAGGGAGTTTAAATTGACATTATTACTCAAAAACACTTGAAATAAATCAATACAAACAGGCTCTAGAAATGTGAGAATGGCTTGAATAGAGCACATGAACAATAATAATTTATTAGCCACAAGTGATAAGTTAAAAGTTTCAAAATCAAGCAATAAAGCAATTTTCATTTTTCGAAAATCAAACAGTTCAAATTTTAACTGAAATTTGTGCATGATATTTTCAATTTTTTTGAAATAAAATTTATATATTCGTAAAATACGTAAAAAAATATTATAAGTCACAACAATTGATATTTCAAATATTTAAAAAATTTATGAAAAATTTACGATCAAAGTTAGATTTATTTGAATTTCGAAATCTAAAAAATGCCACATAAAATGAAATGGAGGAAGTAATTAAGAAAATTGGACGGCGTGTAATGAAGAATTTGGGTTGATTAGTCAACCATTAGAAAACTTTGAATACAAATCCTTCTTTGTTTGTTTGGTTTATTAAGAACATTTTTCTAGAAATCAGAAAAACCAAACTTTTACGATTGGCTAAGCTCATAAACGTAAAAATACTTTAAAACGCATTGAGAAGATTTCTATATTATTACTTATAAATGGCCACAAGTTTTTATTTCATATTTGGTAGCTTCAAATTAACAAAAACAGTCTAATTAGAAGAGTTTAGTTAATATTTATGCAGCCAAAACAAAAAATTAGAGTGAAACAGTTAACAGATTATCGAAATATTGATAAACTTTAGTTACTTCTGATTAACCTAATCTGATTAGGCACTAAGAAATTCCCAATTGACTGTTTAAAATCTAAAGGTAAAATGTAGGGCAGAATCCATGAACTAAAGCACGATGAAGATTAAGCACGATGAAGGAACGTGCAGAACCTTGAGACTGCCCTAATATGCATATAGGCCGGGTGAAATTGAATTCCCACACATAAGAAGGAACTCATTTGGATCGACCGTAGTAAAAAAAAAAGCAAATGAATTGAAAAAAAATACAAGGAAATGTGAGACCTTTCTCTACAGAAGCAATCGATGGAGTACAATTGCAGAGATGAAGAAAGGACTGATGATCAGTATATGCCCGCAACGGAACTAGAGCGCCATTGTTTCATAAGCTCGCTCTGATCTCTCATAGGCAATGTTCTAAACCCTAGCTTCCATCCTCACTTATATAGAGTTTTATTTGTTGGGTTGGGCCTTATACTTCAGCCCATAACATAACCAAGAGGTTATCTTTTTGGAATTTGAACTACTCTACAAAAACCGAACCGAAAATCGAACCAAATCGCAAATCATGTCAAACCGGAAAAAAACCCAACTAGTGATTTTGTATTGAAAAAAAAAACCCGATTATCTTTAGGTTGGGTTGGTTTCAACTAAAACAAACCAACCCGACATTATATATATAATTTTAAAATTTTGTTTTATACGTAAAAATATTTACTTTGATATAATTTTTAAATATTTCTTTTACTTTTTCATAGTTTTTATCTTTTAATATATTATTTCATGTTTGAAAGTTAGAATTCTTAATGACCCAATAAAGATTATAGTCCATAAATATTGGTAATTATAATAAAGCTTAAATCAAAATCAAATTAATATTAATGCAAAAAGAAAATCAATTCAACACTAAGAATGACAATAATATTGAATATTTGTTCTTTAGTTTTACATAGGTTAAGACAATTAAAATACATAATCTAATTTTAATTTCCTTTAATATTTAGTCATGTAACTAATATTTGTTAAACTTATTTTAGCTTGATTTAGTACTTTTAAATTATGATTATTTTTATTATGACTTATTAATTTGCAATATTTGTTTTACGCAATTTCATTATTATTATTATTATTATTATTTTGAATATTTTAATGTCATTAATCATATCATATTTTGTGTTATTTTCTTAAGAAACACTTAGATAGTTGTATTTTGGTAGGACTAAAGAAATATTTGAAGCACAAGTAATTATATGTTTGTATGAATATTTTACCGAAAAAACTGAAAATATCCGAAAAAACCCGACTTTTATTGGTTTGATTTGGTTTATAAATTCAAAAATCCAACACAAATGGTTTGGTTTGATATTTGAAAAAACCTGAACCAACCCGACCATGTACACCCCTAGTCCTAGTACATAACCGTGATCTTTAACTTAGTCTCGATTGTTGTATATGTCTCGTAAGCTGTAACCTTACGTATATATAGGACACAATACACATGTGTCTACTTATTCAACATTATACATTTAACATAAAATTGTGTCATCATGTAGGCCAAGTTAAACACCACATTCTTACGATGTAATAAATGTTTGTGAAGATATTTGATATCTTAGACATTACCTAGATGATATAGCTTTTATGTATATATAATTGGCGCTTTAACACTTTTGTACTCGCAAGTTAGCTAAGTTTGCTTTAATCTTATAGTTACTCTCATGAATATTTTGTCCCTCAATTTTTTGCTTGATTTCATACCTTAAATCAAAACATTTTAAACCATAGACATTACAAATGTACAGAAAATCAAATTCATGGTTTCAAGTTTCAACTGATTCCTTAGAATATGTACAAACTCTCTTCAGCACTTCAAAAACTACTTAGACACGGGAAATAAAGCATCCTTACCAAAATGAATTAACAATCATTATTCAAAATTAGTTCTTCCCAGGAAGAAGAAAATAATCAGAGGAGGACTAGTAAAGAATCACATTTCCCATTTCAATTGTATATCTTCAATACAATACATTGTTTTTGTTGTCATAACGAGCCAAAGCCCTCTGGCGGCCACACCTGCATGTGCAAACAAGAAGGATCAGCTAACTAGTTTTTACCTACCAGATTTTCAAATGGTTACTACATCCCAAATGTTTGTGCATCAATGACCATATATCGATATCAATATTGTTGATGTGAGTAGATGAATTTGCAAAAAGAAGTGTTCCAAGTAAAGGTACACTACTATCATATAATCAAATTAAAGACTTCAAAGTAGACAATGGTTATGTTAAGAATAGGGATGCTCTTATCTTGTTCAATATGTAAAGACAGATAAACTACAACTGCATGTGAGACTTGGAGTTAGCAGAGTTCTGGATAAACTTGCCTAAGCAACAGGCTGGAGTTCTCTAGTCGTAAACCGAATTTTTAAGGGGAAACACCAGATGCTAATCTATCCACAGGTAATGTTATTTCAGAAGTTGAGGATTCATTACTATGATTTGAATGACTTTATTAACAGTACGACCTAGATAATTGACCAAATGGAAAAATTCAACTCATGCAAACCTTTCGAAGAAAACACCAATCATCAATTTCTAGGCCAAGTAGTTAGGGCCTATTTGATTCTTCATAGGAATAACATATGTATGCTTTAGTCTGTGTAAGATTCTCTATTTTTTGGCGTACTTCTTGTGTAAGTGGTTATTCCCCAGAACATCAATAAGTTATTACTTTACCCACACACAAAAATGCAAGCTTTAGAACCTTTATAAATAGAAGAATGCAGATAAGTTTAGTCTCACTTAGATAGTAAAGATAATATAACTTACTCTATACAACACTTTTCCCAGGATAAGGCCACAAGGAATTGGCCCCAGTTGCCGTGAATCCTTCGAATCAAAGATGTTATCTCCCTGAATCCAAACATGCCCCTTTGGAACCTAGATAACCCCACACCAAGATAAATGAGGAGGGGTAAAAACCAAAGAAACTATTAGAATATAGGGCATTACAAATAAAAACTACAGGATATTATGGAATGAGAAAACTAGATATCACCTCATTCACATAGTAATTAAGCAGTGGAATGTCACGTCAAAGATGAAGAAACTTTTTCTCTTCCAACTAAGTATATTTATTAACACAAGGAAGAATTCCAAGCCAGTTTCAAATTGTTATTTCAGGTGGTATTCCAGAAAATCAGAATGAAACTACTAAAAAGCATACATCTAAATAAAGTAAAAAATAGAGCATTTTTTTGAGAAGTGCTTCAGATAAAGTCCTCATTCATATATAGAGATTAGAAGGCAAGACCCATTGTCCACCGAGTTTCGAACTGTGCACTACTGACACTTTGGGTTTACTTGGTTATTAAATAAAGAAAATTGAATTCTCATTTTCCCGTTTACTTTGAGATGAAAGGTGGCAAAAGAAATAGGTTCACATACTCTGCCAAAATGGAAGGACCTTGGATATAAGAAACTGAAGGTGAGCCTGGAAACAGCAATGAGAGAGAAAACCTAAGTGGGTAAGCATAAGGAAGCTTGGTGGCATGCCTAACATTGTGTTCAGAGCCCAAATTTCAGGTTTCTTAAGAGAATTGACACCACACTATCCTAGGTCCTGGCAATTACAAATACTAAATTAGACAGTAAGATCTATTACTCAGCACGTAACAGGGCACCTTTTTGCACACCATATATTAATAAGAATTAGAGTACTTCCCAAGCAATTAGTGGATGTTTTTGGTCACATGTGGTTCTCTTTACAACAACTATGCCTCAATGCTAAACTAGTTAGGATCCAGTGCTTCCATTAAATTATCTTCTTAGCTAGCGTCGGACAAATAGTTGGTCTTTTGAAACAACTTCACTCCACTGGATTTTAAATCTACCAATGTTATCTTTTAACACTAAACCATCCTAGAGTCCGAACCACTGGCAAACAAATTTATAGGTCTATATAGGCCAAACCATATAATGTGACCTTCTTTTGTTTTATCCTATGTGTGGTTTCTATGAAAGGGTGGAAAACTAGGAAGTCCAAAGATTGAAAGATACTACTTTTTCTCTCATTTGCTTAAATAAGTAAAGAGACTCCAAGAATTTAAAGCATTCACTGCAGAAACTACTAACTGTCTGTTATCTCTAACTAAGTTGAAATCTAATGAAGAACAAAGAGGTTTGCATCTATAAGGAAAGGGAAAAGACAGAGAGCACTAGGAAGATAAAAACAGTGAATCCACAAACCAATGACAAAACTGGACTATAGTTAATAGAAAATCATAACAATAGAAATTAAGCAGCCACAAGTCTTAGAAGAATTGGCTTGGCAGTCATGTAACTCCTCGAGAATCATGTTATTCACCTGTCACGTGTTGCCACCAGAGTCATAAATACCCGCAGTAAGCTCCTGGCTCACCCCTATCTCTAGAGGGCTAATCCCAAGCACATTTTTGTTTAAAAGCTCCTGACTCGCCCCTATCTCTAAAGAGGCTAATCCTAGCACATTTTCGTTTAAAAGCTCCTAACTCGCCCCTATCTCTTAAGGGGCTAATCCTAGGACATTTTTGTCTAAAACTCCTGACTCACCACTATCTCTAAAGGGGCTAAATCCTAGGACATTTTAGTTTAAAAGCTCCTGGCTCACCCTATCTCTAAAGGGATTAATCCTAGCACATTCTTCTTTAAGCCTTCCTATGACTTCTTCATTACAGCAATAACTCATGCTATATTATAGAGCACACATATGGTCATAAACTTAGACAACAAAAGGAACACATTGCTTGAGATATGGCTTCTCACTTAACAACTATCAAAAATCAATCCAAAAATCGAGAAAGGCCAAAATTACACAGAAGAAAAGAGCACACCTTTAAGCTAATATATCGGTCACTTCTTGAAGGGTCAGCTAGAAAAGTGACAGTATCACCCTCCATACCAATAATTCGTTTAGTTACAGTCTTTCTAGGGTTCTCAGGTGACCGAACAAGGATTACATCTCCGGGTCCCAACTTATCCAACAACGGCGACAAATGTTCAACCAGCAAAACGTCACCGGTAAGATTCAGGGTCGGCAACATGCTCGGACCGTACACCTAAAACAGTACAAAAATTCAAAAAATTATCCGCAAAACCTAATTTCTGACCGGAAAAATTGCAGATAAAATGGAGAAATACGTACCATTACTGGAGAGAAAACGTAGTTGTTTGTGACATGTAATAAGCAGAGGAATTTGGCGATAAGAAGTGATTGTTGAATTCCGTCCTTGGCTTTGGATTTCCATTGACTCAAGTACTGAAACAATCGCATTATCTTCTTCCACCTTCACAAATCAATGAATGAATCAACAAAAAAAATAGGATTTGGGACTTTGTACGGTTTCAGAAATTAATTGCTGTAATTTTCTTTTCTTCACTATTACACATTACGTTAGGAATGCTGGCTATTATTTCATAACGTATGATATTTGTTGTTACATAATGTCACACATTTATAATTTGAATGATAAATTTATAATAAAATAAAATATTGAAAAGATTCTTAAACTTGGCGTAAATTATTTGTTTCATCACTGAACTATTGACACCTTAAAAACATATTTTTTCTTGATTAACTAAACTTAGATACACTCCAGATCTTGCAACATGACATAATAAGTAGTCTCAAACTCTTGTATGACATGTGACTCTTAATAAAAAGTTGAGAGCAGTGTTGAAAACACCCCTAATATAAACTTGGCAATAGAATCGTCAATATGGGCTAGGCCCGTTGGGCCGGCCTGATCTAACTCGTGATTTGATAGGGCTGGACTACCATTTTTGAAGCCAATTTAAGAAAAGGGTTTTTTAGCTTGGCCTAAATAAGTCTGCCGATTTGTGGGGCTTGACAAATATGGATAAAGCCGGCCCGTGGGCCAAATAAAAATAAAATAGAAATAACAAGAGCCTAAACTCAATATCTGTTTAAAGTTTGAAATATTACAATTTAAATACAAATTATGTTTATAAAATATGTACTACATAAAATAAAATTCCCTAAAATTCCTAGGGAATCACCACATAGGTCATGGCCTATAGAATATTTTCATAGTTTTTGTATTTTATTATAATCATTGAAAAACAATTATGTTAATATTTCTATTTAGCTATTTATGTTTTTTACTTGAAATCAAACTTAATAAATATTATAAAGATAATTTTATTTGTATATTTGATTAACAAATAGTAACACTAACACCATGTAATATTGTCTTGTCGATATTTATGATAATATTTTAAAATTATAATTTAATTTAAAAAATATTTTTTTTTAAAAAGAGGTAGCCCACGTACTTGTGGGCTGGGCCGACCATTTTCTGGCCCACACAAAAAATGGGCTAGCCCAGCCTGGCCCGTCAAATTTCAAAGCATGTATGGATTGACCCGGATGGGGTGGGCCAGCCCATATTGACAACTCTACTTAGCGGGAATTTAAGAGTGTATTTCACTCATGTTGCAAGATTGGGAATGTATTTAAGTTCAGTTAGTCAAGTAAAGGGGTGTTTTTAAGGTTGTCAATAGTTCGGAGATGAAACCAATAATTCATGCTCAGTTTAGCATGTTTTCAGTACTTCTCTCTCTCGAAAAAAGTAAGGTATAAGGTAAAACTTTTATAAAAAGATAGGATAAAAGATGAAAAATTATCATTAAATAATAAAGAGAGAATTATCGAAAACATCCCTAAACTTGGCATAAATTATTAGTTTCATCCATGAACTATTGTCAGCCTTAAAAACATCATTTACTTGACTAACTGAAGTTAAATACACCTGTGATCTTGCAACATTAATGAAATACACCCTAAATTCTCGTCAAGTTTAGGGGTGCTCCTACAAGAGTTTGAGACCACTTGCTATGTCATGTGGCATATCGAGAGTGTATCGAGGTGTATCCAAGTTTAGTTAGTCAAGTAAATGGGTGATTTTAAGGATGTCAATAATTTGGGGATGAAACTAATAATTTGCGCCAATTTAGGAATGTTTTTTATACTTCTCTCAATAATAAATAAAGATAAAATGAGAAAAAAAATATTATGTCAACGACATTGTCACACTAAATCGGTCATTACATGAAATGGTCTTTTTGTTGTTACTTAGCAATAGATTTAAACTATACAATGCAATAAAATTTAAGTAACAATCAAAACAAACATTATATTTAAATTAACAATACCATATAAAGTGTTAAAACATACCTGCAAACCCAAGTGATTTGGGATTTAATCAAGTATATGCGTTTCCAAAAGTAGTTTAGTCCTATTCCTATAAGATTTCTAAAATCAACGACTTATATATTATAAATAAATATGCATAATTCCTTGATTGTTTATGATCACGCAATTAAAAAAAAAAGTTACTGATTACTTTTTATTTATCGGTTAGCTTATTTTATTTACAAAAAAATATCATAATCCTACTTCTAAAAGGACTTAATTAAGGCATGTACTTCTTCAAATCCGAATCATAATAGGTTTATGAATGAATTAAAACTATAAAACCAATTTTTTGTTGCATACTTATAATTTGTGTAAAAAATAATAGATGTCAAATCTCCGCTTCAATATTGTCTTCGGTATTTGGACAGTGCTACTACTTTATTCTATCATAAAAACAGTATTTTTATGAAAAGTCACTTTCACCACAGACGAATAATAGTAGCAATGCAATTTACTTGATGTGTTACACAATTGGTACCAATTTCGTATAGTCAATTTATAATATAAATGTCCATCCAAGAAAGCCAAGAGTAAATAGTAATACATGACATTATTAGTAATTGTGAAATTTCTTTAGTGTACAACAACAGTTGAAATTTGACAATTTATTAGCCAAATTATGAAGAATGCTGGAACACCATATTGCTGTATTAGGAACTGAAAAATTACAACCTGTATGAGTATATGAACATAGTGAAGCACTTTCGTCCTGATCGCGATCACCATTCAAACTATAGTAATAGCTTCAACTCTATGCTCCAGATATTGTTAGATATGAAGAGCTTCAAGAGAATAATAAACCAAAGGTGTATACTTTCGTCCTGTGTTTTCGTCTATTCAATTCTCTCCAGATTATACTTCACGATTTCCTCAAGTGCTGCTCGGAAAGGACTAGACGGAAGGCATTTTAGGTTCTGCATTGCTAAATCAGCTTTCTCCTTTGCCAAATCTTGTGCTCGTTGAATTCCCCCACAGGTCTTCACCAGATTGATGGCCTCCTTGAGAGAACCAGTATCGTGAAATTCTGATTCGATTATATTCCTAAGGTTTGGCTCTTTCTCTAATGCAAAAAGTACTGGTGCAGTAAGGTTTCCCTTGGCTAAGTCACTTCCAGCTGGCTTTCCCAGTTGTTCTGCTGATTGTGTGAAGTCCAATATGTCATCAACAATCTGGAACGATAAACCAAGATTCCTCCCATATTGAAACATTTGTTCACTAATATCACTGCCAACCTCACTGAAAATGGCAGCTCCTTTGGTGCTTGCAGCAATCAGGGAGGCCGTTTTATAGTAACTCTTGAGCAAATATTCATCCAGTCCAACATCACAGTCGAACAAATTAGAGGCCTGCTTTATTTCACCACTTGCAAAGTCTTTAATAACCTGCCATAAAAACCAATAACCACAAAGGGTGTTGAGGTACAACGAACTAATAATGATATCAATGTTGCCAATTCTACAAGATGTACAAACCTAGAAGATCTTAAGATACCTGACTGATGAGTTTTATGACTTCAAGGTTTTCAAGGTTAGCTAGGTACCAGGACGACTGTGCAAACATAAAATCACCAGCCAGTACTGCCACTCTAGTACCATATAATTGGTGAACAGTCTCCTTTCCTGCATTAGAAGTTTTATTAAGGGGCCAATACAATGAAGCAAAGGAGAAAGTATAATAGAAATTGCGATTAAGAGAAGCAAGTTAATGACAAAATTTGACCACCTGAATGACAAACAGAGAACTCATATTTGGAAGTGCTATAACAGAATCAATCATCAATTGATCTAAGCTAAACTATTAGGAAAAGGAAGCATTGATGGTAGAAATAACAATCTAGTATTATCAGCCTCTACAAACTAGGGAAAGCGAAGATCTAATCCAGTCTTGTTCCTTTCCTTAATCCTGAGAAAGCGCATACCTAGCCCAGTCTTGTCAATTTGCTCTCTTTTTTTTGGTGTGTCCACTGTCGAGTGTACCATTTCACAAAACAGTTGTACAGAGTCTCACATATTTTTTTCAGAAAGCACACAAATCTGACAAATGCTGAGAAGATCTCAGAAACCCGAAATGAAAAGTAGGAAGATTATTTAAACAGTAAGGACCTCATCACATAACCTCTTGCTAATCAAGCATATTTCCTGGACTAACCCTTGAAGATTTTAAGGTCCCTGGATCCCCCTGGGAGAGCAGGGGAGATCGTCTTTCATAGAAGTAAGTCAACCACATCAAGCTAGAAAACAAGAACCACATGTAAATCAATCAGGACAGCATCAATAACAATTAGAAAATACTTGAGAAACAAGTAACTAGTCCGAGGAAATGCACAAGAGATAGCTTAGAAACGATAAGCCCAAATCCCATACATCCAACCAATGTTGTAGTGTCAAATAAAGTTTACTGGGGGGTTTCTAATCAATAGAAAGGTGTTGTCATCAGCGTAAATCTGGTTATTTTGTTAATGTGTCTGTCCAGATTGTCTGGCGTCCCAGTAGATTCTAGGGCATCTTTATTTCTTTTTTCGTTAGATATACCTTAGATATTCTTCATCAACTGAAATTGTCAAAAGTGAGGCTCTTTAAAGGATTAGATATTGTTTTGAGAGTAAGAGCATGCATCACTGTATCATCATAGAATCAGAATGATGACAATATCTTCTTTAGCGTTTTCTTCTACAAATTCCTCCTAAATTAGTACTTAAAAATTTTTATTTTAAGAACAATAGCCCACAATGATGCCTGGAAAATAACTCTATTCCTAGTAATGGTAGAGCTGAAGATTTTGAGTAATATCCAAAGCAATAACCACTGAATATGTACAGTAACGTTTTCAGCCACCTGAATAAAGTATTAAACTAGATGCCAGAGTGATTATCATTTTGAGTTTTTAAATAATTTAAGGCGGTGAATTTGCAGACGCATCAGAGGAGAATGACAAGTTGCTTAAAATGTTTTACCTCTTCGTGTGTCACTTTCATCTAACACGTCATCATGTATCAAGCTTGCAGTATGGATCATTTCAATGATTTCAGCTAACCTTCTGTGTTTTGTGGTGAGTTCCCTGGTAGCAAGCATTTTAAGACATTAGCTTAGCTGATATGTTGTTGTTGAGTATTACAAGAGGGAAAAAATCAAATAGTGTTCCTCACTTTAAGCCAGACATTTCTGCTGTGGCCCTTGACACTAGGAACACTAAAGCAGGTCTCACCCTTTTGCCACCAGCACCAAAAATCTGCTCAGCTGCAGACATCAAAACTGGGTTCTCTGCGCCAACAATCTGAAAAATGATTTCTCTTAGATACAGAATAGAAGAGAGATATGCTAAAAGTAAATTGGTATTGATCCAATGAACAACATAGTTTTACAAATCCTAATAATAGCAAGTGACAATCACTAATATGAAACGTTTTCAGTTACTCCCTGATATTTGACATCACATTAGTCACCATTAGACATATGTGTGTTTATTTATCAGGATATACATTTGAGATACTCTCAGGCCCAACTGCACTTATTTCTTGTATCAAGTCTTTGAATCAAAGTAAATGAAATTGTCAAAAACCTAGGACCTTTTAAAATGAACTTCATAACCTCAAGGTCAAGGTACCTGTGCCGATGGGAGATAGCAGGTAACCAGGTGGAATAGTTGAGGTGTATGCACGCTGGCCCGGACACCACCATTATCCAAAATAAAGATACAATTTGGAAGTGATTGTGTAGCTCCTACTCATATGTTTAGATTTTTTAAGGCCAATAACCCAGACAAATAAATATATCTATGATGTCCAGTTGTTTATCCTCCATGACCATTTAGTAGTCTAAAAACTGCATCTCTCATACATCTAAAGCAGTTCATTCGGGAACAAAGTATGCTCACCTTAGCATCATTGAATTCTCAATGACAAGTACAACCATCTGGCGATGCCAGCTGGTATTTGAATCAAACCATGACCAAATACCAAATAAAACCGTCCTCAAAAATGTTCCAAGGTTAAGATATCATTTGGCAGAGTGATACTGCCAACTCCTATTCCCCTTCTATTTTAATTCTAGCAAGGCCAATAAACCCCAAATATCATCAAAGAAGCATCTCTATTGATTTTAATCCTCACTAGCATGACCACTAGTCCAAAATTGTACCTCTCTCTTACATCTAGAGCAATTCATTAAAAGGAACAACTCGACGAAGCATCGATGAAGTTAAATTATGACAAGTACATTAGTCATTTGACATACCAGCAGTAATCAAGCCAAAGGAAAGTGTTCCGAATCATGCCAGATAAATGATTATATGTATTACCTTGGCAACTATTAGTCTAAAAATAAGATTTTGTCACATATAATCCATTAAGCTATATAGCTGAAAAATCACATAAGCAAAAGTTGAAACATGAAAGATTGATTAATTAAACAGTGTCAACAAATAACTCACATTCTGCAAGTTCTTGTTTAATGTAAGTAGGTCATCAGCAACCACTTCAAAAACATTAGTCAATGAAATAGGCTTTGCTGACTTATTCAAATCCAAAACTGGTGCCAACCCTGCAATACAATCACAACAACAACAATATTTCAAAATTCAAATCATTCCAAGAATACCCTTATAAACTATAATCCTAAAAAAAAATTGAATTTAACTGTATACCAGTAAGTGAAGCCTTAGTTGAGATACGCCCAAATTCTTGTCTGCAAGACAACAACTTCTTCCCATTGAATCTTCTACTTACATTTCTCAAAACACCCTTTGAAAAAGAACATCCACAAGCCAAAGACTCCAATGGGGTTCTCCCAATTTCAAGATTATGGCAACTCACAGACATCATCTTTGTAATACCCACTGAGCTAAATCACCAGATTTTGCCTTGTAAAGCTTCAAGATTGCTTTTTTCGACACCCCAATAGGCAAAAAAGAACAGAAAACTGATATGGCAACAATTTGAACACTTGGGTGTGCTTTTATATCCTGTCTCAAGAAGAAATAATTGAGTGGATAAAAAAGAACCACATAAAAATGGAGTCTTTGGTCTGATTTAGTGACAGAAAATTGAAGAAAAGGACAGTTGGGCTGTGTTTCAACTCCTAAAATTCTCAAACACTCAAATCTATTTATCATCCAATACAGAAGCAATATGATGTAATAATTGTATAGCAATTCTTTATCATTTTTTCTGAGGTTGGTATGATAGCCAAGTAAGTGAGGTTGTATGATCTATGCGGCGGTGTCGGATATTTATATTAGAGTCTTATTTTTTTGATTACGTGCCGCGTAAGTATTTATATTGGAGCCCTATTTTTCGAATATGTGTCGTGTAAAGTCTAATTTGAAGGAAGCGTTACCTTTTTCGAATACGCGCCGCGTATGTATCTATATTGGAGCCCTCCTTTTTCGAACACGTGCCACATAAGTAACTTTATTGGAGCCCTATTTTTCGGATATGCGCTGTGTAAGGCCCAATTTGGAGGAAATTTTACTTTTTTTAATACGCGCCGCGTAAATATCTATATTGGAGCCCTACTTTTTCGAATACGTGTCGCATAAGTATCTATAATGGGGCTCTATTTTTTTGAATACGCATCACATAAGGTCCAATTCGGAGGAAGCGTTATTTCTTCGACTATGCACCGCATAAGTATCTATATTAGAGCCCTACCTTTTTAAATGTGCCGCATAAATATCTACACTGGAGCCCTGCTTTTTTGAATATGCGTCGTGGCCCAATTTGGGGAGAAACGCTTTCTACCAAGAATTTTTCCATGTCTAATTTTTGATTGAATTTTAGTTATGTTTTTTAANTTGTTTGGACATGCAATTTAAATTTTGTAAGTTATATATTTTTTCCATAAACATGAAATCTCAAAAATTGTGAATATTATAAAAAAATTCTCCAATCTTATCTAATCTTTTACTAAATGAGCAAATCATAATTTATAAATAAAATATCGAAAAATATTAAGGTGTCATATCCATAAATTGCACACTCAATGTCCCTTTTATAAATTAATGGTTGTGATTACTAACTTCCAAATATACATAATTTTATAAAGATCTACTAATTAATAATAATAATAAACTAGCTATTTTGTAACCCTATAAGCTTTCCTATCACATAGTGAACAATATAATTCTTTAATCACATATTAGATATTTGCATTTCCTACTTAAACTATCATAATTATTTATAAAAATACACTTTAAAACTCGTAAAAATACATATAAGTGACATGATACTTCAGTTGTGTTTTTATGTCTTATTCATTATCTTTATTTTATACCAAACAATCATATAGTACTAGTTACGCTGGAAAAATAGGTGAAACTTGTGAGATTTTCGTGTCTCTATGGATTAAACAAACAAAACATTTGAACTATTCGAAGTATGTCATAAATTTTTCTCGCATGACGATTTATTTTTTATTTTTTATTTTTGCATGAATATCGTGACTCTTTTTTTCTGTTCAATTATTGCATGAAGCTCATGACTATGATAAATTAGGAAAGTTATATACTGCATATATCATCATACACAGAGTTGGAGTTGGTGTCTAAGGTATGTGTTCGATCAGTCGAATCAAATAATATAATTTTGATCTAAACTTTATATTTATATTAAGAGATTCATTTAATTAACATGTTCAAATTATTGATTTAAAACTCAAATACTTAAATGGATTTAGAATTTCAAATCTATAAACTTTAGAGCTTGAGTATATCTCTATACATACATAGGCGACAAAGCTATAATATTAAGTGCAGATTCAGATGAACCAAATAGTTTTTAACATTTATATTACATAATTCATCAAATATTTATACGCGAAATCAAATGAGCTATAAATTTAATAATAAATTCAGATTCATAAACTCCAAATCTTGACTCCGACTCTTCATCTTCATGTCAATCAACAAAGTGGAAAGATTTTGTGTCCAAGTCTAGATATTGTGGAATCACTAATCAAATTCCACAAGTTCATAAATAATCTAAAATATAAAGATAATAATTCTCCAAGTGTTTGACTCTAAAGTTATTTCTTCAATCTCAGCAATTTCATTCCTCCACATAATTTTTAGATTCCTTTTTCCTTTCTTTTAGATCAGAAAAAATAAAGAATAAAAAAAATCTCCTTTTTTTAATTTTAAAAAATCGTTTGGTTCTAAATATTATCACATTTAACATACATCCAATTATCAGGTACTACAAATGGTTCAAAGTGATCAAATTTTGTTTGGATTTTAGATTTTTATGAATATACATACGTGAATGTTCCACTAATTTCATTTATTAGTGGAAAATATGCATTTACGTAAGTGAATGTTCATCTATTGCTGTCCTATTTTGACAAGGACTAAAAGAAGACATCGTATATTAAAAAAATACAATGTATTAATGATAAAAAAAAATACATTGGATTTTTTCCTAAATTATCCTAACTATCCGTTGTTTCTTTTTTCGACTTGAACTATCAAATTGATTAGACCATTTATTAGTTGTTCTCTTTTCACATTTGGACTATAACTATCTACTCAACTAGGTATGTTTTAATACACATATATAATTTAGTAGTATCTTATAATTAAATATCATTAATTACTTATTTAAGGTAAATTAAGATGGGATGATTCTCGTATAGAATTCTTACGTCTAGGATTAGAGAAATCAATGATTGTATTGATGATTTAAATTGATGAGTACATACTACTTATATAGGGAGCGAATTGTAGAGTTCTAAGCTAGCTATACTTAGAGTCCCACCACAATAACTATTATTACTATATAATAATAATGCAATTATAAATAATACAATCTTAGTCCTAATATAATCCTAGTCGACTTCAGCTAGTACAGTAAGTAGCAGCCTAGTAGATTTAAGTAGCCTAATCCTAGTGACTCTAACTCTATTGTATACATTGATTGGACAGGTTGTTCAACATGTTCCATGTTTTCAGTTTTCTTTATCTTCAACATTTTGATCATTAAATACGGAGGATTCCCTCCTATAAAATGAATTTTACTCCCTCCATTTCATATTAGTTTGTACGGTGTTTAAGAAATCATAATAAGAAAATAATTTTACTAATTCACTCCTTAAAAAATTTCCTGAAAATTTTACAAACAAATGTGAACACTTTCAACAAGAATTAATTACAAGGCCAATAATATAGAAAAAATTTAATTAATACTTTCTTGATTTAGAAATGTGATCAACTAATAAGAGATGAAAAGAGTACTTTATATTTGAAGGGCATCCTATTCTGAGCTTAACATTTGATTCATACGCTATTAGCATCCCAATAATTATGTGTTCGAATAAGACTACCTCTTTGAGAAGGAGAATTAAATAAATAATTAGAGATGTCAAATGAACGGATTATTGATCTGTTACATCCAAAATTTACTTGGGCTGGAATGGGCTAAATAAAATGCAGGTTATTATAATTCAACTCGCTCAAGTCTTACCAAGTTTTAATTGTTTTATTTGTTATTTAATAATATTTTTGCACCAAATAAAATTATTATTTTTCTTTGTTAGGATTATATATAACATATCAAATAAGAAATTAACTTTTTAAAAAATATTTTAATAAGAATTCTCATGAGCTACATATCAATCTTATTTTTAATAAGTTGAAATAAATTAATTAATAAATGAGTGGATTATAACTCATTCAAACTCGAACGAATTGAATGGATTGAGTTTAATTTTATCAGCGTATAAAAAGTGAGATAGGTACATTTAGTACTATCTATTGGGTTGTTTGGACTTTGGAGCCAATTGAGGAATATGCTTTGTTTTCCAATTCACTTGTACGTTGTCCATATATTATACCAAAGTTCTTGTGGACCAATTGCTCTACACGTCAAGATGGTTTTAATTTATTTTTATTTCCTTGAAAAGAAAAAATTATATTTCAATTTATGTGTTATTTTTCATTTTTTGAGAATAAGACCGTTTAAATTTGATTGAAAAATTGAGCATGAAATTTTCAAATTTTTTGAAATGAAATTTATAATTTATAAATCACGTAAAAAGTATTATAAATCATAATAATTGATAATTTAAAAAATATAAAAAAAAATTACGATAAAAATAGATTTATTTGAATTTTGAAATCTGAAATTCTATGTAAATAACAAGTACTTATAGTAGCCGCCCGTTTGGATTGGCTTAAAAATTGATCAAACCTACTTTTAAATTAGTTTTTAACTTCTGAAAGTGTTTGACAAATATGAAAAATAACTTAAAATAAGTCAAAAATGACTTAAAATAAGTTAGAAACCAAAAGTAGGTCTCCCCCTACTTTTTATTTTTGACTTAAAAGTCATTTCAATTTGACTTTTTACTTTTGACTTAAAAGCTACTCCGTTTTAAGTCAATCCAAACAGGCTCTTATCTGCTTTTGTCATTTGTGTTCACTAGCCACTTAACTGTTTCTTCACATGTCTCCATCTCTTTTTTGCTGCTTTTCAATCTTGATTATGACCTACTATTTCAATATTAAATGATGGATAAATTATCTTATAAAAATATAATTAAATTAATTTATTCAATATTAGATAAATAAATAACATATCTATTTATTAATTTAACTTATTTTGATTCATTCAAATTCAAATTCAAATTCAGTACAGTTTGTCCCTTTAATACTCACATGGGAGGGGACATCTCTGTGTGTTTCTCTCATTTAATCTTCTAGTATAATAGGAAGTACTATATATTAAACAAAAGGCTTACGCATTTTTAGATTTTACCATTTTTTTGTTAATGTATATATCTACTATCGTTAAAAACTATTTTTACCGTAATAGTATGCTATAGCCTATATGATAGAGTTAAGACTATGTATTTTTCTTCATTTTTTTCCTTTCCCTTTGAGTTGATTAGTCAAACTTAGATAGGAAACTTCCATTTTATTATTTTTATTTATTTATCTATTTTGTGATTGTGAATAGTTCATAATTTTTTTGTTTTAATAAATGTGAACGGTATCTAAGTGATTATTTTATATGGAACATATCTTACCAACGGTCGATTGTAGGATTAAATAAAAAAAAAAAATTAGAAATGTCACAAATCCAAAATATTAAATCTTTTTAAAGAAAATTCCTCGTCACGCACTGAAATACTTACTACTTACATTAAGGAAATTCAATAATAAATATACGGTCAAAAGTAAAATAATGTTATAGAGAACATATAACATCATATAACAATGAAAAATTGATTTTAAAAATATATGATTATTTAATTATAGTAAGATATTGTTACAAAAACGATTATTACAAAAACTAAAAAGACATAATAAATGATATATTTACATATGACAAAAGTGATATTCACCCAAGTCTTAACCATGTTTAGGTCAACATTATATACATAAAATTCTAATATATAAATAGTTTTTTTTTTAAAAGAAATTTCAATAGATCGAGGTCAGAGCGGGCTCAGCGATCAGCCTTCATTCGAATTATGTTAGACCCTGCTTAACCAATTGGACCACTATTATTCAGCCAACTATTTCACGTTCAAAGAGTTTAAGGCTCAAGGAAGAAAGTAAGAATCCAAACATTAAAAAAGGAAGTACATTGAGATAAAATTTAAGAAAGAAAAGACGTCTTCTGAAATTTATGGTCTAAAACAAATCTTAGTTATTCAAATCACTATATATATTATTCCATTAAAGGGTAAAAGAAAGAATTGTAAAGTTAAATTATTTTTAATTATAGAAATGTAACATTTCTTTTGTAATAGATTAAAAAGAAAACTGTATCACATAAATCTAGACATAGAGTCGCTAAACTCGATTTTGTGAAGAATAAGAAGAAATTGACTTTTAAAAAAAGTAAAAAATATGATAATAATAATCTCCTCATGAGTTGCTTCTCCTAACCATGACTTGATGACTTCACCCATAGATGCAGCCACCATAACCTGCCATTGTGAAAAATTGAGTTATTAATAGATTTGTAATAAGTAATAGTTTCAGTTGAATCCATAAAACTCGTTCTAATTAAATCCGTTTCCTAGCAGAACAAGGACTTACTTAGATTGGTCAATTACCAAAGTGAATTCATAAAAAGTAATAGTCCTACATAGGAGTGTACATAGGTCGGTTTGATTTGATTTTTCATTAAAAAAAACCTAAACCAATTATGTCGGTTTATTAAATCTAAAAACCAAATCAAACCACACAAAGTCGATTTTTTCGGTTTCGATTTTAGTCGGTTCTTTCGGGTTTTTTTTCCGGTTTTTTACAACTATATGGTGTTTGAAAAAGAGATCAAATATATTTTCACTTACCTGTGTGATAAGCTAAACTTAAGAAATGTTAAATGAATAGAAATTTTCGTAAAGACAGTAAAATTCACATGAGTACAATTTTTTTTTTGAAATATCAACGTTCATTATATTAAATTAATAAGATTAAATGATACAGTCAAACTGAATACAAAACGAAATATTTACAAAGTAAATTGTTAACTTCAAATTTGAAAAACTATAACAATATAATTGTAACTTCGGATCTTAATACAAAATAAAATATTTACAAATTTTACAAGCCCAAATTTGAAATAAAATATATAAACATTGACAAAAATATATTAACAAAGTAGATTATAAATAATATTTTTTTATCTATAAATAAAATAAAATTATATATATAATATTTACAAAATTTTAGAAGCCCAAGAAATAAAATATATAAACATTGAAAACTATAAACTAACTAAAAATATATTAACAAAGTAGATTATAAATAATATTTTTATCTATAAATAAAATAAATAAATAAATAAATATATATATATATATATATATATATATTATGTCGGTTTAGTTTGGGTTCAATTTGACTTTTTTTCTTTTAATACCAAATCAAGAGTGGTCGGTTTTTTTTTTTTAACCGCCAAACCAACCAAACCAAATCACAAATCAGTTTTTTTTTTCGGTTTGATTTGGTTCGTTGGTTTGGTTTGACTTGTACACCCCTAGGCTTACATATATAGTTCAAGACGAAAGTAACAGTTCAAGTTGAATCCACAGAACCCGTTCTAATTAAATCCGTTTCCGAGCAAAACAAGGACTTACTTGGATCAGTCAAGACAACAAGGCCAGAATTACCAAAGTTACAATTCCAAAAATTCCTTCCTTTAGATTGATAGTACAAATTCATGGCAATAGAAGCATGATTCATCGAATTATCTGGTGAAAAACAAGGACCACCCTCGTTAAATATATTGCAATTCACATATTTATATGCAAAAACTATGTTTTGCTCAAGTGCCATCTCATCTGATGAAGGTCTAGCCACACACCAAGTCTTCTGCAAAACCAAAATTAGTGTTAATTACAATCTAATTTCACTTAATTAACTAGCTAGCAATTAATCTCCATTAACTAATTCAACTCTTTAATTAACTTACCTGTCCATCCACTAATGTCAGACTCCCTGCTGCAACAACATGATTTAAACATTTAATTAGTTTCATCCAAATGCGACTCAATGTAATTACTGTCTTAAAGTCAAATTATAATAAGAGGCCTCTTAATCTTATTTCACAATTCGAGTACTTAAGGCAATGACTTCATTAGTCTTACCCTTGAGACGCCCTGATTCAAACTAAGAAGACTACATTGAACATGGTCGAACAAAAACATTAAATCGTAACACTACAAGAAAAATGACTTTTAACGACACGAAAAATTGTCACTAACCTGAGAAGTAGGACGAGAGAAGGAATAGAAGGGTGAGAATTGCTTTAGCCATTAGTGATTATACTAGATTAGCAGAGGAAACAGAGATGTAAAGTGATTGTTGATGAAATGTTGTTTGGCAATTTATTTAAAGAGAAAAAGGTACGTAAAAGTGGAAACTTTTAAGATGAGATGTTACGACTTATGTTGAATCTTGTGGAGTTAAAAGACAACATAAAAAATCCCCAACACGCAAAATTTACTCACATTGGATTAAAATTAGTTTTACGATAACCAATTAATCATATTCTAAAAAACATGTGTCATATATTTATTGATTTGATATAAACATCTGATGATGCAGTTTATGTTATATTAAAAGTACAACATTATGTTATTGTTATCATAGCTTGCGTGGTCCTGACTCATGTCATTTAACTACTTTTACAAGATTTTTCTATATGCACTTTGGTAAATTTTGTTTTCCACAAGCAAAGCAAACATTTTTATGGAGCACATGGGGTGATAGGGACGAAGCTAGGTGAGCGAAAGGGTTCAATTGAATTTTTATCATATTGAAGTCCCTCGTAAAAAAATTACACTCTATATAATTAATAACCTTTTTTATGTGTAAATGTGTATGTGCATATATATGCGGTTGAATCCCGTTTATGTAAGAGGAAGGTTCTAAAATAGCAAAAAATTGAAAATTTAAGGTTATATAGTTTTTAATTCCGCACGCCATTAGTATCTTCAATTATTTCATCGATTATATCAGTCTTTTACATCTCCTTAATTGTGTTTGAAATCCTTCTTCTTCTTCTTTTAGTTTCTCTTAAAGTGTCGATGAAAAAGTTTTGAGATCTACTTTCACTCTTTTGTCAATAACTTTATTCTCTACTCCATCTTTTAATTAAAGTTTTAAGTATGAATATTTCCTAACAAATTAAAGAACAACTCCACTTAGTCCTTTGCTTATAAATTTTATCGAATAATTTTCCAAGTGAAAAGGATAGATTCGATCGAAGTACCTTTAGCTCAAATTATATATTTGTGCTAAAAAAAATTAATAATAATATATATGTATTACATTTTGAATCTAGTAACTCAAGTAGTGGTCATGAGTTTAATAACATTTCAAACCCACAGAAAAATTTAAATCTTAACTCCATCTAATCGGATTTTCCCCCAATGTTCCCAAAGTAGTAATAGTGAATGACCATCTGCAATTGTACCCAAACTAATACAGCTTAAAAGTTGAAGGAAAACAAAGCAAGTGAAAAAGATTATGTGCTTTGATCTAGACTACAAAAGGCTTGAAAATTAAATTCTCCACGGGCAAATCTAAATAAAGTTGTTTTTTCTTTTTCTATTAACTTTTCAGGTTCGAAACTTACGCCTCAAATTCTAGAACATAAGTTTTATGAATCTACGTCTTTTATTTACTTATTAGAACGTTTTTTGATATGTCCACATTAAAATTCACTTAAAAACGCCTTTAAAAATACTAATCTTTAGGAGTAATAAAAGAAAAACAGATTTACTAATATAGGTGTTGTTTTTTCACAATCCATATATTTTTCTTGGAAATATGACTACATTTACACAAAAACTTAATTTGTACTCTCTTTTTTTAAATTTATGTGACATTTTTTTTAATCTTTTTTTTAAATTTATGTGATATTTTTTTTTATTTGTTTCATAAAGTACGTTACTTATTTATAATTAAAAATAACTTAACTTTCAAATTCTCTAACTTTAACAAAAAAATGACTCATAGCCACACATTAATATTAAGATTTACTTTAGACAACAAATTTAAAAATTCATTATTTTCTTAAACTTATTGTCAAGTCAATAGTACCAAATCAGCAAAGGTCCCAAAAAAAAATCTTTATCATGAATCAGCTTGATTGGATTTTCAAAGAAAACTGATTAACTCCATTGATTAAGGCAGTTGGCTCTAATGCTGTTCATAAGAGATTGAGTCCAGATTGAACAATAATTCAAACAGCTAGATTTATTGTTTGTGGGCCATTAATTTGTAGCAATTTCTATAACAAATATTCTGCATAATTCTGTATAAACACTTAAAAATAACAATTAGTACTATACAAAAAAAATACATTTTTTTTCAAGAAGATGGCAGCAGCTGGAGCCATTTCAGTATGGATTTCAACATCAACACCCACAAAGATCACTGCTTTTAACACCAAACCAAGAATTTCTTATCCTCTTAAACTTTCAAGAAATGGTATTTATCCCTTATCCACATTTGAGAAAAATGGCCAACATGAACAAAATTTCACAATCAAAGCTGCTGCCTCCTCTTCTGGTAATAATACAACTGATTCTTGAAAAAAGTTATTGTCTTTATGTCTTTCTAACTTACTAGTAGTAGATTTTAAGCTGAAATTTACATCTTTTGTGCAAAAGTGGTAAAAGCCCTTAAAACTGAATACTTACTAAATTTCAGATTGTGGGTAGTCTTAGTTTCTTGATTTTTTATTAAATGTTTATACAAATCTGATGTTTTCCACAATTTAGTGAGAAAACCCTAAATGATGTAAATGCACATTTCCTGATCAATGCCAAGTTTGCTTCTTGAAAAAACCCTTAAAATAAGAGGAGTGTGGCACAAAAAAATGCATGATTCCTGAAGCTGGTGGAGAGAATAGTCTGTGGCATTACTGAATTTAAGCTGATATTAAGTAACTTAACTCAATTATGTTCTCTAGGGTAGTGAATAAACATAAATAGACAGTGTGGAGTATGTACTGTCAATAAAGGTTTTAGCTTTATAATGGTATCTATTGTTAAAGAAATTGACTTTAGGCCTAAATCAACCCCAAAAGCTAGCTCATGAGGGGATGATTGCCTATGTCATATTAAGAGACCACCCATCCCATCACCTCTGATGTGGAACTTCTTCAATTTTCACACACCCTGGATGGATATCTAGAACGTGGACAATTTAATATGGGGTTCCATTGTCGTGAAATAAGAATTTAATTGAGTCCTGCTCTGATATGAAATGGACCTTAGGCCTAAATCCACGAGAGGTTATTTACAGTTATTATATTCAAGTCTAAGAACTGTTCACTGAATCAAATATGGTATGGAAGAAAAGATTTGATCTTGGCATAAATGTAGCTGAGATGCTGGTCTGTTTAGAGTCCTTCTCAGGACCCGCGCATAGCGGGAGCTTAGTGTACCGAGCTGCTCTTTGTTTTTAGAGTTCTTCACCATTTTTTTTTCTTTTGTAATGGCCATCTTTTTTTGTTGTAACTGCCTCCAGCATTCTCTTTTATCTGGGTTACTAATGAAAGCTACTAGTCCAATAAAAAGAAAAGTTAGTATGGAAGAAAAGATTTGATCTTGGCACAAATGTAGTCAAATTGCTGGTTTATTTAGAATTCTTCACCTACACAATTTTTTTTGTAATGGCGATCTGTTTTGGTTGCAACTGATCTCCAGCATTCTCATTTTGCTGGTTTACTAATGAAAATTGCTGATTACCAATAAAAATTAAAGATGATATGGAAGAAAGATTTGATCTTGGCACAAATGCAGTTGAATTGCTGGTTTGTTGAGAGTTCTTCACCTACTTGAATTATTTGAAGACTTTAGATTCGTTCTGATTAGATGTTAGGAAGGACCCTCAAGCTATGAGAGTAGAATTAAACAAAGTCAGATTTCTGGAGTGGCAAAAACCATCAAATAGGTAGCTTAAATAGTCTTTTAATCCACATATAACACGTAAATACTGCACCATCATATATTTTAATGTTACAGTTCAGAAAGACAGGAGTCAACCAGCAAATACTCTTTGACTTGCTCTTGCTATTTTTAATCCTTAGTGCTGACTTCTGAGATAAATCAAGTGGATTCATGTTTCTATACTATGCCTTCATGAAACAAGGAAGACACCTGATCATATCTTTATGTTTGTTTGTGAGAGCTGACGACTTGGCATTTTTTCGTGGATTCAGTTGGAAGTGCAGAATACACAGAAGAACCAGCTACTAAGGTGAAATTTCAAAGATCATTGAGCCTACCTGGTTGCTCTACTTCATTGTCATTGCTTGGAACTGGTCAGCTTCAAATCAATCAATAATCTTCCCCAATAATTTAAGAACAAATTTCAATTATTAGTTTATCTGTCTCAAGTTCTTCCAGATGGTTATGTTCTATGCTTATCTTTTGCTGCTCTTCCTACAAATTTAGGATACAGGGAAAAGGTTTTTGCAATTATTGGTGTCAAGGTCTATGCTGCAGGCCTCTATGTCAATGACTCTGTCTTTAGTAGATTAGATGCCTGGCGAGGATGTTCTGCTGCAGATATTCAACAGGATCCTTCCTTGTTCAACAAGATCTTTGAAGGTGAGTCAGCGATGTTTAATTGTTTGACTGGTGGGATTGGGAGGAGATCATATCATCTAGGTGATGCTAAAAATGATTCTACGAATTGCAGCCGATCTGGAGAAATCTTTACTTATTGTGCTGGTCAGAGATATTGATGGTAAAACTTTCTGGGATGCCTTAGATGAAGCCATTTCTCCAAGAATCAAATCCCCTACTGCCGATGATAAGTCTGCTCTTTATACATTCCGTGGTGTCTTTCAAGGGAAACCTCTTAAGAAAGAAACTTCCATATTTTTGACTTGGGTTGACCCAACAAAAATGCTTGTAAGTATGCAGTTTATTTACATTATTCTCTAAAGGCCTAGATTATATCAACTCCAGGCATCAAATGTGGCTTTTGTTTTCTTCTTAGCTTTCTTAATTCTAATTTGTTGCTCTATTGTATGGAAATCTTAAAGGTTTCACTCTCTTTTGATGGGATGCCTTCCTCGGTTGATGCAACTATTGAGTCACCAAATGTTGCATCAGCTCTCTTCGACGTATTTCTTGGAGGTGATCCAGTTTCTCCTACACTGAAAGCATCAGTCGCCAAAGGATTGGAAGCTACGCTCAAGTGAAGTACGTAATGAGTTAGTCTTCCAGTCGACTTTTAGTTCCCCGTTTTGTTTGTATAGCTCCATTGGAACAAATTGCTCAAAGTTTTGTTAGTTTCCATGTATTCGGACCAAGGACAAGCATTATGCAAAACGAGTATCAAAAAAATAAAATTATATTATTTGAGAGAAATTAACATTGGAACAGAACACCAAGAGTCTCATGCCAAAGCATTTATCTTTATTTGCTCAAGCATTATAACGACTTGTGCCATAGTAGGTCTGTTACTTGGATCTGCCTCAAGGCACATCAATGCAATGTTAAATACATGGTTAATTTCATCTATGGGAAACTCTTCTAAGTTTTTGTCAAGTACATACTCTTCTCTTTTCTCTTGAACAACTGTCTTCACCTGTAAAAACAGAACAAGAACAACTGACCGAATTAGTGACAGCTCGAAAGCAGCTAGCATGAAAAAGAAAAAAAGTGAACTACAAGCTTACCCAAGTTACAAGCCTGGTTCCTTCCTCCAAAAATGCTTCATCTGATGGCTTTTTCCCAGTTAGAAGTTCCAGTAAGACAACTCCAAAGCTGTAAACATCTCCTTTTACTGTTGCTTTTCCGGTGTCAAAATATTCTGCAAAAGACCATAATATAATTGATATTTTACCAAACACAGATTTGAGTCTTCTGATGGTCTAATAAAAACATACCAGGAGCCAAATATCCAAAAGTTCCAGCTACCAAAGTTGAAACATGCGTCTTATCTGGTTCCATCAGAGTGGCTAGTCCAAAATCAGATACTCGAGCCTCCATGTTATGATCCAACAAGATATTGCTTGACTTAATATCTCTGTGGATAATGTGAGGGATGCAGTCGTGATGTAGATATGATAATCCTCTTGCTGCTCCTACTGCTATTTTATATCTTGAAGGCCAATCCAAAACCTTCCTGGCAGCCGATTTTCCTGCATTATGATGTTACCATTCTTAAAGTTCATCTGTATATCAAACACTTGAAAGGTCTTTATTGTGCATCTCTGATTCTAGCATCAGCAGAAGCTGAAATAAGCTAAAAAGATTGAACAATCCTTAGAGCTATGTTGCTCGGACTCCAAAAAGTACCTCCGGAGGCAAGTTAGGTCCTCCAAAAGTACAGCATTTTTGGAGGATCGTACATGGATGTGGCAACATTTTTGGAGAGTCAGAGCAACATAGCCTTAGACAATAAGAAACAGACATAAACATATACCATGAAGTACTTCATCTAAACTTCCATTAGTCATAAGCTCATATATCAGAAGGTTATACTGAATTGTACTGTAGTATCCATGAAGTGTCACTATATTTCGATGCTTTATGTCCCCCATTGCCTCCAACTCTCTTTCAAAACCTCTGTCTTGTTCTGCACTTATTCTGTTTAACCTCTTTACCGCGAAAGAAATTGATTCGTTAATTGTCAGTTTATAGACAATTCCATAGCCTCCTGATCCTATAATATCTTTGTTAGTCAGCTTCATGGTCCTTTTCAAGAACATGTTGGACTTCAACGTGTTCATTTTTGGCGACTGAAACATCACTAGCTTTCCACCTGAATATGAACATAACAAAAACATAAGATAATTCCTCATCTATCATATCGAATCTTGAATATTGAACATCATATCATACCAGATAAGCTGTCTTGAACAACCATTTGCTTTCTCTTCCATCTACGGTAACAGACGATTGTCATAATAATCTTCGAGATGATAAAAGAAACCACACATATTGTTACATAGAGTGCAATATTTTTTGAATTTGCCATTTAGTCCTGCAAGTAGTTAGACCAAGTTAGAAACCAACATTGTGTTCATTTGAGCAAAAAGCTTGAGTAAAAAAACAGGTACCTGAATACTCAACGACTCTTAATCTTTGGCCTCCCAGCTTTAACTGTGGAATTACATAAAATGTTGTTAATCAGGTGTACCAGAAGAAAGAAACACAATGGAACAACAGATTGTTAGTGAATAGGAGCTGTTTAAACTAAATGCAGGTTTTAACTGTTATTCCTGAGCAACGCCTTTTCACTTGGCGTTGTTGGATATCTCTAAGGCTGACTTTCGTCCCTACAATCAATCTTCCTTCTGTTTTTTCACTCAACGGCCAATCTTAACACACAAACTAAAGTGCCTACATTCCACTTGCAGAAAATACAACCACAACTTAACTTACACGAGATTCAACAACCAAAGCTACTGATAGTCCCAACGGAACAGTATCTTCCTATAACAGTCCACAGTATTGAACAAGCAACTCATTGGTCCAAGAAAAGAACCATCTTTTGAAAAGAAAAGAAAAACTCGCTAGGCCTTCAGGAAAAAAGGCGATAATATTGTTCATGCTTCATACGGTTTAACTAATTCTATATACAATTACATAAATGCTATATGGGAGCTGCTTGGGTGTGAGTATAGAAATTAGCTAAGTGTTTGACCATAGATTTTGGGAATAGTTTTAGAAAATTTATCTTCAAATATCTGTTTTGGTCATGAAATGTTCAAATTTTTTTCCAAACACCACTTTCAACAACTCAAATTTTGATCTTCAAAATCTATGATCAAATGGAGAGCTACTAAAATCAAGAAGAGTACTTCAAATACACAAGCTTTAAGATGTTAGAATAGGACTTCACCTTGAAACTTTATTGCAGGAAGTGCTCATTTTCTTGAAGCAGACATCAAGAAGTACCCCAGCAAATGTTTTTTTTAACCAAAGAAATATCATGCATAGTTCTCAAACCAAAATCATTCAATGAAAGTTACTAAAAGACATCAATTTTAGGAGCATCTAATAATAGTGGATCCAAAGTTAGCTCACCTGTCAGTCTTATAAAGAACTCATTATCAGTATGAACAAGTCTCATGTGAATATGATTTATTTATTTATTGGGCTTTTTCCCTAACTGATGGCTGTTTTTAAAATTTCAATCATTGATATATATGTTCACAAAACATAAATACTAGTACTTCACTATTCATGGAAAGTCAGAAAGACCTGCCAACCTTTCATGTATGCATATATGTACTTTTTGTTGTCGTTATTAGTGTCCCCTCCATGAGTTAGGTTGCCAACATACTTAATTAAATAAAAAACATATACGTAAACGTAATCTTGAAACTTATACATACCCAACTTTTGTTGAAAATATTGACGTTTTACACTTGAAGAATTAACGTGCAAGGTGATATATATAGGTCCGCCCCTCTATTTTTCTTCAAGTGAAATTAAGTTTTGAATAACATTAGATAACACTCTAATGTTTTGTCTTGTAACGTTGAGCAATATATGAGTATACATTAGACATGAATCTAACGTTGTTTGAAATGTTTTTTTTCCGAAGGCTATATTTGTACAACTATTAAAACTAGGGACAAAATATAAATGATGGCCTTTACATTTGCATAATCAACTCTTCTCCGTTTATATACTAAACTTTTGTGTATAATAGAATTCAAACTCGTAACGTACACCTAATCCACACATCACATACTAGGCTCTTACCATTTACCAAAGCAGGTTGAAATGTGACATATATTATTTGCTGTCTCATAAAATTAATATGGCACCAGCTGTCGTTTTACAATTATGTGGATGTTGGGAATATTATTAACATTATAAGGATTGATTTTCTTGGAAAATGTTTGACCTGTCAAACATGCTATTAATACTCTTTTTAATTTATATAGCTCCAACTGCCGCATGAATCTTGTGAAAAGCAAGAAGCATCTTTTTGGGGGGAAAAAAGCAGATCTTTTTGACGTTTGGGAGTGTTTAATTATTAAATTAGGTATAAAGTTTGAATTATTTTTTTTTGTAGTTGGGGGTTGTTCACACGAACAAATCATAACAAGTGAGAGTGTCAATATTCAAAAGTTATTTTTGCTTTAGGGCATTTTGTTGGAATTACACTGAATATGTTATTGCATTCTATTAGCATCTGAAATCCATCAAGTCCGACAAATCTGAAATTGCACCAGGCGAACGCGCTTCCCTACTAAGAGGTTTTCAATTTCCAGTCAAGCAGGAGGAAGTTTACAAAAATCTATCACATCGTTTACATTCACAAATTGCTTAGACATTCATATATACGAAGTATAAAACCCCATCCCCCCTCTTAGTTTCTCTTTCTCCTTTGAACACTTCCTTTTTTTCATTTCTCTGATATGGCTATACAAGTATAAATCTTGAGTGACCTACTGGCTTCTCACAATCCTGCAATTTCAAGATTTCTAAAAATTACTTAAAGAAGAATAAATGAGTTGGCTGGATAAATGGATGATCAAAAGAGTAAGAAATCTTGCCTTCCGAGTCGCCTGAGCTCAGGTTGTTCAAGCAGCATGTCTTGAATTGGCCTTATCGTCGTTCCCTTGACCCCAGAACTACAATGGACAATAGAAAAGAACACTCTTAGTGATGCTGAGATCAACTCTGTATGTCTCACATATTCCCAAACTTACTTTCACACAGAAAATCTTACAATGCAACAGATTTAGGTAAAAGTAAGAAAGAGAACAACAAGAACATAGTGCATTTACCTGTAAATGAACTCGAGGGACATTAGTCTATGGTGAATGGTATAGTCACTTCCAACATAAGTGACAACCAAGTTACCAGCGTCAGGGTGGGGCCAGCTCCTTGATGTAGGAAACCGCAGTATATAAGTACCTGGTTCTTGAAGAGCTCCCAGACTTTTAAGTGAAGATTCTGCTTCTTCCTTGGTTATGAACCCTTCGATCCACATGGGTGATGTCGAACCCCACAATGAAGAAATACATTGCTGTGACAATGTAAAAGCTACTGGGTACAGCCAACACCACAACTTTTCAAAGTTGTCTTGAGACACTAGATCTTGACAACCAGAGACTCTCCTCAGGAGGTTGAAATCCTGGAAGTTGGACAAATTCATCAGCAAGAGAAGCAAATAATTTTCAGAGTTGTAATATTGTCAAAATAGTTTTGGAATTGTCAAAAGGCCAACTTGCACACAACTCAACTATTCCACTGGATACTTGCTACCTCCCACCAACACAAGTACTGGTGATTCTGCCCCACGCCCCCACCTAACCTAGTGTTTTTTTTGTTTCTATTGGAATTTTGAACCCTGGTCTCCAAGGTTTACACCCACTACACATTAGCAACACCCTTAATATGCAAATTGGCCTTTCACGCTGCCCAAAATTACCACATGCCAACAAAAAATGACTTTGGAATAGAAAAATGAGAATTCACAAATTTTATATGACAGATAATTATTCTTTCCGCCAAAAAGGGATGCTTCTCTTTCCCTTTTCCTTTAAACTTAATCTAGTCTTCTGCGGAAAAAATCCACCAAATCCTCCCAAACGCGATTGACATTGCAAGTTAAAAAAAGGAATATAGTTCCGAATTTGGTGAGTAAGTGGATTTGGAACCTCAAAGAACATGTGGTAATCACACTAACTTCTAAATAGCCCTCTTTGAAGTATTCTTTCAGACTTCCTACCAGTTAAGAGAGAAAAAAGAGAACCTGATGAGTTAGAGATCTGATACGACCAAATGTCATCTTCAGGAAATGCTCTTGAAGCCTGGACACCAAATTCTCCCAAAGGACATGGTGGTTATCGTTGGATATTAAGTTCCAACAGTTAATTCCCTCTTCTATCAGCCTCTTTGAAATTGATATTTGATGCCTAAAAAGGTAATGTGATTCAGACAACAGCATACAAGGTCACTAAAATAGTGATGACAATAATGAAATGAAAATTGAAACCAAGACGTGTACATTTTGTTTATATCATATTGAACTGTGTGTCAATCTAACCCTGATCCATAAATTTAAAATCAATGTATTAATTCCAATAGTTCAAATTTTCCCTAGAAGCATATTGCAAGTGCACATGTTTTTATCTCGACCATCATATAAGCAATCCTTTCAACCTAAATTGATAGTTGATCCTATTTGTGATGTTAGAGATAATCTTGTTGCTTTTCAGAAATAACGTTTACTTTATATTAGTCATTTAAGAAAACATGATTCTAAACCTCATGAACTAATGAGGAAAAAACTTAGGAAAACAGCTATGCCTTGTGCTGGTCATTTTTTCTACGACTTAATTTTCTCAGAAGCAGATCATTTATGACGATTTCTTTTACTTATTGGATGCCAATATCATTTTGGTATTACCCTTCCAGATTTCCTATCTTTTTACTTTTTCATATGTTACTTGTTTTCTTCCAAAGAGTAAGCGATTTCAAATGCTCAGGAGTCAGGGCCTCAGGGGACAAATATAAAGGAAAATAACATAAACCATAACACACAAAAAACCTTCTGATTTTCTGCCATGAGATAAATCGCAAATGTTTTTTTGCTTGCGCATGCATATGCTCTATACATATTTCGTTCTTTCAGAACTTTAATGAAATAACAGCGTAACTCTGAAAGAAGGGAATAAATGCCAAAAGTGGCCCTAAGAACTAGATGGTGTTAATATACCATTCAAAGATACCTCAATATGCAACAATATAAAGAAAATATACCTGTGGTGTGAACATCCAGAGAATAAAGAGACTCTCTCGGCAAAGGTTGCAAGTTCTTCTTCTTTAGCAGTCATTGCCATTTCCTTGAGAAGAAGACGCCTCTCGTTCAGATCAGCGAGACAGTATTTAAAAACAACCATATCAGAGATTGGATCTCTGTTACTTGGCAAGTCATCAATGGGTGAGTTCGTAGTTTCACTGTTCTCTGAATCAGAAGAGAAATTTTCTGCCCCACCATGGCTTACTGGTCTTGCCACCAAAGAGTTCTGATGTGCATGGTTATCCTATTTTCAATGCATGTTTAGTGAGAGTGATGATAACAATAAGGTCGGGTATAAGAAGTTGTCAACAAGAAAACATTTTAAGGACAAAAAATGGTATAGGATACAATGAAAAGAAGAATAATCATGATGATGATCGCGCACCAGCAATAAATATTGAAGAGAAATGCAGGTAGTAAAAAACATTATTCGAGATCACAGCCCCTTGAATGATGACATGCATAATAGGAAAAACTTGTCGCCAAATAAGAAGTTTTAGAAAACATTCCTGAGAAGATGGAATGGTATTAAGAGAAAAAAACAGAAGTACCAGCGTTTCTAGAAGTGAAAGTGCGAAAAAGTAACAAGGTACATGAATGAATTGCACGGTTTACAGAAAATATTAAACACCATACATATATGAATTTGACACTGTAATAACCAAATTACAGCTAGAAACTAAGGACAACATCCAATATACAATAATGGCAAATTGGCAATGTTAATCTAATTCCTCACAGTTAAGATTCAAAAAACCAAACATTTCTCATTTGGACCACTTTGTGCAACCCCTTGTTTCACATCGCTTCATCACTTAAGAGACGATGGCTTTTAATAACACTTGAGGACAAAAACTTGATGACAAGAAGAACCTTCATTTTCAAAACCAGCAATGACTTATACTTTCAACCTTATTCACCCACTTAACAAGTAAGGTAGTTATATGGCCCTATTTTACTTATCATTTTGTTTGAACTTGGATTTGGGCACTAGGCCCAAATGAGTGATGTAATTGTTTTTCCCTTTTATATCATAAAGCTGGAAATTTAAATTTTTTTGTAAAAAAGGTAGTTATACAAGGTGCAGCATTCATAAACATATACTCTTAGTTACGTGATCTAAGCAATAGTGTCACTACCATATCTATCACGACCTGCTACAAAAATAATAGGACGAGGCAGATGTTAAAAATACCTCAGAGGTCCAGGAATGAGATCTTGAACCACCATTAGCTTGCTTCAGCACAAAATCATCCTTAAAATTTGCACATAGTTTCTCTTGTCCTAATTTGACCCGTTTTGATGATGGACTTTGTTTTGCTTCACGTACAATACAGGGCCGGTCAGAAGATCCATCGTCCAACACAGGAGATTGAGATCCATTTAGCAAATGGATCCCCAAAGATGATTTCCTCAACATTAGAGAGGTCGCCCGCGTGCTGCGATTCCGAGAAATACACCGTATTGGTCTGGAAAATACCTCAAGGAAAGGATATTTACCCAGTTTTGGAATGTCAAACCTAATGCTAAACAGCCTGTTATCGCACTTGGATGAAAGCTGCAATTGAGACAAAAGATCAATTGGATTTAATAGAAAGAAGCATTATCTAAGTAATCAGATAGCATTAGTATGTTTATTCATCTCCAAGCATAACTCTCGTCAATTTCCAGGTATAAGTGAACTACAACAATGCACTCTACTTAATGTTGTAATGGTCTTTACGTTTGACCAGCTACATAAAACGGTCCACAAGTAGTCAAGTTCACAGATTATAAACTAGGATGATTTTTGTGAGGCATAATATATCCATATTGAGGTGCTCATCGCGTAGAATATTATCATTCTAACTCTGGTGGCACAGATTGGCAGAATTCAATGTCAAATTTGCAACATCTATGATCATGTAAAATAACTCAATGGTAAAAGGAACAAGCACTGACAGTATTTGCCTCGTTAATCACATATCTTCTTTGCAAGTAGAGATTCTGTTAATAAATATACCTTCTCCAAAGCAAGTATTCTCTAATTCAAGATTGCAATCAACAAACACTTCTGTCCACTTGGTCTTGCAGGTATTAAAAGAAGAGATACAACTATCCAGTACCTGAGATATCTTGAGCTTAAAGGAAGCACGTCCACTAATTACTTTGCTTGGTCTATCAGAAGAAGCATATTCAATTCCATCATAACTTGTAAGAAGGGCTGCATCAGCATCAACTGGCTTCTCAACCGGTGTATTATCATCAGAGTACACAAGCGAAGCAACAACCTTTGAAAGCATAACATATATGCATAAGAACAGTTGCAGCAACTTACAGACTTCAATTAATTTTTTTATATAGACAATAAATGACAAACCTCCGCTTCTTCAGTCATGGGGCGGCTAAAGTTATCCATCAGTGTTACATCTATATCAAAGTTTCTCCGACAGGAGGCCTGCTTTAAATATATAGTTAGAGGAGTAAAAAAACTCGTATCAGATAACATAAAGACATAAATGCTTCGGCAAACTCCCTCTTGCTATTTTAATCTTTATGAGAGCATCAATTTTACAACCGACAGCTTTTCACCATGTTCATCTCAGAATATTCTCTCTCTCTCTCTCTCTCTCTGTGCCTTCTCACCCCTACTTCAACCAGCACACTAATTACCTTTGAAGGATAGTGTGCTTAGATCAGTCTCACTTTAATAAATGCAGATAAGAAGAAATGCCCAATCAAATAGGCATAAATGCCCATTTCGAGGATAACTATTTTTCTGCCTAGTCAAATAGTCCCTCGTGAAATAGAAACGAAAAAACATTAGGAAAAACGGATGAGCAGATAATGAGCTTTACCAACAATTGTACATGTCACTGTGCAACAGCTCACAAAATTACAAAGTCGCTCTCAATGTAATGCAAAGTTATATGACATATTGCATGGCAATACAGGTCCACAATCCTCCAAGTTCTAGAGAGATGTCAGATCTTCATTGACAACCCTTGAAGATTTAACTTTTAAGATTAGCAGTTTCGCAATGCTAGTTCTGCTGTTTATCTGCCTCATGTTCCACAAAAGAAATGCGGAATTTTTGCAAATTTTTCCATAGTTCAACCTACTTCTGCTGCTGTCATTTCTGAAGGACTTTGCTGTTTGGACAATAAGCAAATCTACAGAAAATATTTGCAATAAACTCGCAAAACCCACACTTTTCATCTTTTGCGGAACAAATGAGGAGAAACGAGAAGAATTAGTGTTACGAGAAATTCTGAAGTATGCCTTTATTGCTGGTAAAATATCAAAAGTAAACCATTGCTGATCTTAAATATTCAACGGTTGTCAATGACATTCGGATGTCTATCAAGGACTTCGAGTCATGTGGATTTGATGTAATGTAGCAAGCTTTCACCGCCTAGATTTGATCCCATCACTTAAAAATCAACTTTAAATAGAAGATGCATGAAAAAATTGAGGAGTAACGCAGATGTTCAACACATTCTAAAGTAACAGTACCCGATCTTGGGAAGATTATTCACAATACAGAGCTAGAAGTTCGTACGGGGAAGTATGGATCAATTTTTTATAATGTTTCTTACTATACTGATTTGTGTCCAAGTAATTTGTCAAGATTTGGTCTGTTTCCAGAGCCCCTGGATATTTCTCCCAATATATTTCGAAGCAGTATATATTTTTTACCTTTCCACCAACAATGCTCCAAACACCATCACTGTCTTCTTCAATTTCATAGGCACTTGAACTATCAATAGATAGTTGTACTGGAGGGTCCTGATAGGTGCACATAGCAGAAACTAGTAAATACATGAGTAGAGACAATATTCGTAAAATTAATGACAATTCTGCTTACCTTAACATAGTGATTTTCTATAGTTGATAGTATAGGAAAGAGCTCTGAACTGTGCACATAACCATCCAGCTGAGAATCCTTTCCACCAATGCAAGTCAAAGATATTCTAGAATTGTCTGATCCCATATCATTACTGAGTGAGGAAGTCAAACACTTCTCACCTACAATCTTCCCATCAAAGTAGAGGTGCAAAAGATCTTGTGTGACCTGAAATACTCCACTTATAAGTGTTGCTTAAACAGCCATGAAACAAGACAGTCACCAAGAATCTGGCTGTCAGAGAAGAGCAGATAACAACCTTCTGAGATCTTTGGACAGGTGATAGATTTAGATGATGATTCAATTAGTGTATTACCTTTGTTCCATATCAAGGAACATCTTATAAGATCTCGTTTGTGCATTACATTCAATTTTTTCTTACACATCATGTCACACCAGTAATTATACTAATTCTGGTCTAGTTTGTGCTGTCAGAACAAGCATACTGATGTCACTAGTCTAGTATGGTGGAAGGAAACCAGTGAAGCAGATGACTCATGGAGCTATCGGATAATGAGTTTCACATCAATCCAGCTTTGCTAACTTTTGGGGCAGAAAGACTTCACTTGACAAAGTGAAAAGCGACTAGGTGTAGGCCAGTCTTTTAGTTTCCGTATTCTTGTGTTAAAATTCGCTTTTCCAGAGAAAACATAACGACAAAATCAATATATCTAATATGGTGACAATGAGCAAAAAAATTAACTGTAGAAGGTAACAATGGGAATGGTGGAGTGAGAAAGTAGTAACACAACAAGGGTAAGAGTATATAAATTGCAAAACACACATCAAGTGCTAAGAATGCAATTACAGGAACTAGGGCGAGTCCAAGTTATTTACCTCACATCCAACATGAACCCATTTCTTGGTAGGAAATTCACATTCAGAAATTGCATGTGCAACTTCTCTCCAGGAAGTAATATTTGAATGGCTTGAAATTAGTGAAGGGAAAAGTAAAATCTTCTTCCTCTCATCAAGTAACAGGAAAGGAGCATGGGATGTGACATCTGGATGCTCCTGCATAATTGGCAAGCATTATCAACCATATCAAAGGCAAATGGTGCAAAGGACACAATTATATCTTGCACAACATATTCAATGAAGTGATCATAAAGATTCAAAAGCCTCTTCCTTGATAATACGAGGTATGGCTAGGTTTATGTCTTTATCGTGAAATAGTTGCAACTCTCAAAAAATCCATTCTTTAGTAGAAAAGCATGATTTGCAGACAGCTATAAGTGGTCACAGATTCAGTTACCAAAAATCAAGAGCTAATGCAGGCACACAAAGTAATAATGAGATAGAGTATAGGCTTAAATAAAGACAGTAAGGGAATCCAGAACACAACATAAAAAATAAAAAAAGACTTTGCTAAGTTGCAAACCTACCAAACAAACTGAACTTAGGAGGGTATCAGCACAATAAATAAGAAAAACATATCCATAAAAGCAAAAAACAGAAGAGCATGAACAATTCACATTAGCCTGAAGAAACAATTTGCAACTCGCCAATTCCTAAATCACGGACAAGCTATAAATTAAAAATCTTTCCACATGACAACAACAACAACAACATATTCGGTATTATCCCACAAGTGAGGTCTATAGAGGAAAGAGTGTACGTACACCTTACCCCTACCTCGGAAGGTAGAGAGGCTGTTTACCACAGACCCCAGCTCAAGGAAAAGCATATAAAAGAGGTAAAGAAAGTATGACAAAGCATTCCAAAAATCTTTCCACAAGAGTATAACCTAAATCAGCAAAAAGAAAGTAACCGCCATAAGAATGTTAAACCAAAGGAATACCCCAAAACCCCATCTCATTCCCAACACGAACAACAGTCATACACTAACTAGTTAGACAAAATGAAGCAGCAAATACACAAAACTGATACACATAACTACTCAAAAAGAACTGAAAAAACAGCATTTTTTTCAGTGAGCAAAAAAAAAAAGGAAAACCTGGTAAAGGATTGTAGAGGGTAAAGTTGAGGGTTCATTCAAGTATAACCAGAAACACAAAGAGAACTTATTTGTAACTTCATAATCTTTGAATTCCACTTGAAGATCTCCCAAAAAGCTATAATCTTGAACACCCATAGAACCCCTTTCTCAAAAAAAATCAAAAAAGAAAACACCCACAAGCACAAAATCCCAGAAAAAAACGATCTTTAATCTTTGTGACTCAACGGCGGCAATGGCTGCGTCGGTTTTTCTTGACGGCTGTTAATTAACGGTTTGGTAGTGTCATCGGCAGTTCAGGTTCTAGTCTTTACAGTTCCCCCCATATTGAAGTATTTGGCTATAATCCTCTGTATCGCGGACTTATGTATATTTGAATAGTGACCAATAAGGATGTGACACGTAGGATTTCAAAGAAGTTTGATTTTTTTTCAAAGTGGAAGTCAAAGCTAAAATCTTCTTTTTTTTCAAAAAAAAATCCTCCAATTTCATAATTTCTTTTTTTTAGCCTCCGTTCATTTTTAATTGTTAAAGATACAAAAAATTAGATGTTTATATTTATTTGTTTTGTTTGGAAAGCTAATAGATAATTTACCGTTTATACTCATTTTACCTTTATTATTAAGTAATCATTATTTTTAATTCATTTCCTAATGAGTAAGATGATTTATAATAATTAGAGGTGATATAGTAAAATAATTATTTTATTTGTTGCTTATTAAAAGATGTGTCAAGTCAAATATGGTTGCAATGAATAGTATTTACATTTTGAAAATGTTAAGGTTTTTGATACAAAGAATGTTGAAACTTGAAAATCGAAAAGCATTTCATAATAAAGACTTTACGAATAGTCATATATATATATATAAAAGAGAACCCTAGATCCGCCTATGTGGCGCCACCACAAACCAAAATTCCCTTATAATTTATTTATTTACAAAACTAGCCTTCCTCTTTCATTAAAAATTGTGACTTTATGAAAAGTTGCGACTTTAATGAACAGTTGCGGCTTTTATGAAAATTGTGACTTTTATGAAAAGTTGCGACTTAATGAAGAGTTGCGACTTTTATGAAAAATTGTGACTTTTATGAAAGGTTGTGCCCTTTCTGAAGGGTTGCACCTTTTCCAAATAGTTGTAACATTTTCGATAAGGCACAATAAACATTTGTTCGCACTACCCTTTGTTGTCTATAAATAGAGGGATTTCCTCTCATTTTTAAACAACGAAAATTTTGAACATCTTCTTCTTCTTCTTCTGCACAATTAAATATTTGTGTACTTTGCTCCTGTTACAGATCCTGGTATGTATTTTTACAATCATTAATTTATGCTTAGGTTATTAAGAATAAATGATAAAATGTTATAATTTTCATTTTCCTTTACATTATTAATGTTGTTACCACGTAATCTTCTAGGTAAGATAATATAGTGTTTTAATTTTAATGACTGATAGATTTTAAGTGATTTTATAAATTTCATGATATTAAATTCCTGCGCGAAGCGCATGTAATTTCACTAGTTTACTATAAAGCTAAAAAAATTGTTGGTACATAAGTGACACATGATTGTTACACAGCATCGAATGAACAATCACAAGATAACTTTTCCCCAAATATACAAGTGCCAATAAAAGTATGAACATACAACAACATACCAAATGTAGTCTCACGAAATGAAATCTGAGGTGGATAGAATGTACGCAGAGTATGAACATGTAAGATATCTACGTAGAGTAAGCTAAAAATGAGTACATTTGACCAACTTATATATTATGTATATGTGAACATATGAACTTTAACACATCACACAGAAGAAACTCTCAAGTTTGATTGAACCTTTAGAAGCAACATTCTTCCTGCATATGAATAATTCTGCAGCTTGATATCTTGAATTTCTCCTGAAATCGATAACCTTTGGTATTCTACGCAGCACATTTCTACTTTGGCTTCAATTTCAGGGAAGCGCTGCACGAATAAGCTAGGTTTCAATCTCATATAAATGCTAATGACAGAGTTCAGAGCAACTGAGATGAGCAGAGACTGTATTAAAGGAAGCAAAGTAATGTACCTATTGATGCAGTAACGCTTTCCAGTAGGCGGAGGGCCATCATCAAATACATGCCCAAGATGAGCATCGCAAGCTGCACATAAAACTTCTTGACGAGGCATGAAAATGATAGACAAGTCCATCTTTGACTTCACATTGTTGTCTATGGGCTGGTAGTACGATGGCCACCCGGTTCCACTATCAAATTTGGTAGAAGATCTGCAACAAGCAATATCTAATTTCAGGTTTCACATGCCAAAAGTATTAAGAATGGTTGAGTAATAACCAAATATAAGGAGAATACATACTCAAATAAAGGAGTGTCGCAGCAAATGCAGTGATATGTTCCAGGGGTCTTACTGTTCCAGTACTCTCTGGAAACAAGAACAATGCAGAGATCAGTAAAACAGGCAGCGACGAAAAATTTATAGCACCGTATTTACCATCCCAATGGAAGGGCACTAAGAAGTCGATAAAATTACATCTACTACATAAGTGGTGCAATCATGGTACATCCTTAAATATAAAATATAGACTACAATTTGATTAAATAAGAAACTTGTTCAGTTATTTGCACACATAATATTAGACGTTCCAGTTAACCACATCATGTCTCTGTCAATGATCATTGGGCATTGAGAGTTGAATTCTATTCTGAACTCGTCGTTGAGGTCACTTTGGGCAAGATTCTCAAAATTAGCATAGACTATAAGAGATAATCAAGTTCCTGGTTCCTGCTTCAAGGAAGATCTACGAAACACATAACTCAATATGCCGACTCCCTCCCTTGTCTTCCTCTCCCCGAAACGTGTAAATAACAAGCAAGAGGAAAAAGAGAGCAAAATTAAGTATGTTTCGTGGTCCAGTATTAAACACAGATTATCGCAAGACAATAGGAGTTGTGAAGATTCTAGAGTCGGGTGTAAAAGACAATTGTTGTCGCAGGTAGCTGAAACTGGAATGCCAAGATTGTTGTAGAAATTTTAAACATCTGATCAGGACCAAATATACACATTCCCTCTAAATACTTCTCCTTTTTCCGTTTTGGTGTTAGAAGTCTAGTGTTTCCCCTAAATCGTTGGGTTTATAAATGGAACCCTCACAAAAAAAATCGCTGCAAAATTACACCTACATAAACCAAGTCGTCAACCTTTTCTTCTAAAATCAATTCCTAAATCAACCAGACTTATCCTCCTCAAATATAAATGATAACATTTGACCAATAAACAATACAACGGTAAGCATCAGAGTATTACTTGCCAATATTCAAATACCGATGCTTCCTTGAGAGAGCATCCTATTATTATTGAATTCTACTGACAATCAAAAGACAAAAGATCCACTCCAGCATAAAAGGAAAAGATGAATAGAAAAAGATCATACCCAGTGAATGCCCGTTCTGTACCCTTTTGCCGTGTAATGTAAAATTGTTCATTTGTTAACTTCTTCTTCCACTCCTCATCGCTTACAGAGCTATAATCCATTTTACTGGCCCCTGCACAATGATGTTCATTTTTTATGTCATGGTAAGATGAATCACATCTCCGAAAGCTCCATACTTTAACAATTTCAGCAACATCTCATAAGATGAATAGACAAATATGCTTCACAAAGCTTAAATTTATGCCAAACCATTTTGAGACTATTTCACAAAAATACAATCAACCTCTGCAGTCTAATAATCTTATCTTAGTAAAATCAAGTTGTACATTGTCACATTGATACGAATACAGACTCTAGGCATAATTCAACCCCAAAAGCTAGCTCATGAAGTGATGATTGCACAAGATGGCACATAACCACATCCCCACCGATATCTAACTCTACATACATTTTGAAAATTTTCATGTTCTTGTGGCATTTCAACTGCTTTCTTGAGCCAATTCCCAGTTCCCAAAATTATTTTATAATGGTTCTTGACTATTCCACAACAGTAGCTGCTACTTCCCACCAGCACAAAGTACAGGTAATTCAATCAATCTCCATAATAACTTGGTACAAAATTTGTAAGAGACACAACAAGCTCAGAACATAAAAACTAAAGACTGAATCTTTAAAGTTCTTTCATGTTCTAACTTTTACTACAGTGTAAGCAAAGCTGCCACTTCTCCTACACGTTTGACAGAATCCAATAGCTTTAGCTCAAACCCGTATTTATATTGAAAAAAAACCACTTAATATGTATATAAGTAACTTACCGACATTCTAGAATCCAAAACCTATAAACTAACAACAACAACAACATATTCAGGGTAATCTCATGAGCGGGAGTCTGAAAGGCAACAAATTGGGGCATTCAAACAAAAATGGAAAAGTGATTCTCTATTCGTACAAATTATACTAGAAGAGAGAAAAAAGAGACCTTGAGCACTATCGGGTTTCGAAGAAGAAGCTGAGGAGCCCATTGCACGAATTGAGACTGAGATTCTGTTTTTGATTCCTCCAAAAGTTAGGCAAGACAATGGCTTGCTGTTAAATCCCAATTGGGGTTTTGATGAAAAACTCAATGCTGAGCTGAAAGAGGAGATTGGTATGGTCCAAGAAGCCATGGACATATGCTAAAATTGATTCTGGAATATGAAAATGCTGGCATTTTCTAGTATTCATAGAGGATATGTTCCCATGCTTCGCAAGTCCATGGAAAGATGGTGGTTTTATCATCTTAAACCGTTAAAGATGTTGACTTGTCCTTTCCTATCCACCGTAGATATATACCAGGATGTAATATGAGAATTAAATTTGTATGATCTTTGTATTTAAATTGCAAAATATAAATATATATACCGAGTTTTTCATATGGGTAGTTTTTGTTTCTCCATGTTCTTCCTAACTACTTCGAGGTAGTTTTTAGGGGTCATTTGGTAGGCTGTATTAAAATAAATAATTCATGTATTATGTATGATATTATTTAGTATTATGTTTGGTAGGAATATGGGCTTATGTATAACTAATTCATGGATTAGTTATACCTCCTACATGGTATTATAGGGTGTATTACTAATAACTTTCATTTGGAGGTATTAGTAATACATTAGATATAATACCATGGGATAAGTCTATGTAAAGATAAAAATATTCCTCAAATCATTTTAATTATTTTATTTATTTTCTTGATTTGATGTTTTATATTTGTACTAGTAAATCTATTTAAATAAATTAGCTTACAAATTATTTAGAGAAAGTTGTTTGTTACTGCATAAATCCAATACAAATTAATACAATATTTAAAATGTGAGTTGCTTAACATTAATTAAAAAAAAAAAAGGACAATATTTGTGTGGTTTCTAATTATTTGTATTTGAACAATTTATAAAATTGCATACATATTAAAACTATAACTTGCAATTTTTATGTGTAAATGTAGATGATTTATTCAGTTTTACTATTGTTTATGTCTTTTCAATTTTAAAAGTTGATAGTTTATCTTTTTTTTTAAATTGAAAATTGACATTTTGTAAGTAATCAATTTACTAAGATGACAATTATTTATCCTCAAATAATTTACGTGATAAAAAAAAGGCAAATATGACAACAAAATTGATCTTCTCATAGCTAGTTAGAAGGCCATAAAAAAAATAATATTATCCGGCAATTATTTACCTTAACCTAATTACATAACAATTCAAGGGTATAATTGGAAAGGAGTTTTTTTATAAAGTTTTAACCCAATTCCAAAATGGGGTTGGAACCAATGAACCAAACACTTGATAAAAATAAACCCTGCATTACTAATCCCAGCATTAGTAATCCCTGCATTATTCATTTTTGTACCAAACGACCCCTTAGTGTTTTATGTTTTGTATAATGACAATAGTTGAACAAAGTAACTATCAAGAATAAATATTTTATTCTACGTTTTCAATTAGGTAAGTGGAGCACGATACTTCACAAAATTTAACATTTAAAAAGAGAAAGGATTGTTAGTGCAAGCATGAATGGCAATCCCTTCTACCATGCCAATACTTTTGCTTAGCTTAACTTTGAAATTAGTTGAGATCTTGATTTTGACTACATATATCTATATTGGTTTATTGAAAAGAAAAGTGTAAGTGTGTCGGTTTGAAATGAAGATACTATGTGTGATCACTTTATCTAAAAGTTCATATGTTAAAAGGAGAATTTTATTTATTTACGACACTGTATGTCTATCTAAAATCTTACTGGTTATGACCAGGTTTTGATCGTGAAGTCGAGTGTAGCTGAATATGCCTTATTTTGAGTAGTGGTGTTCTTTCAGTTGGCCAATATTGAGGCTTATAGATAACCACGTTAACTGAAAATAATTTTAATGGGCTTTGCATTGCTACTGGGCCTGGACCACAAGCTTTTATTACATAATTGGGCCTCAAGTTCTCTGACGGTAAAGGTTTATATGTTACAGCCATTTGTACGGTGGTGTTTAAGCGGTAGTCACTCTTTAATTATTGTTTTTGCAATTAAGTTATTTTGTTTTAAGCAAATGTTAGATACTTTATTGTCCTTATTAGTACATATTATCTATTGGTTCAAATTAAGAGAAAATAACACAAATTTCTATTATATAGAAATGTGAAGACGACCGGACGACCAAGGGTAAATCAGTCATTTAACTTAATCAAATATCTATACTTCTTGCTACACGTGTCACTCAATGGCCCAAGATCACTTTATTACCACACAAACACTCAACTTTATTCTAGATGCATCCTCTCCATTGGATTTTTCTTACTTCTATTATTTAATTAATTAATAAATAGAAACTATTTTCTTCACACTGATGGTGGTAGCAATTTCAGGTTAGTATTAGTATTTTTCTCAGTTTTTGGTTTAAGCTTTCTCTTGAATCTCTTCATTTTTCTTTCAATTTAATGGATGAATTCATAGATGTTTTGTCATACTTGACCTATTTCTTTGGCATGATATATTTTTTTTTTCAGACTTTCTAATACTATGCTTTCCTTTCTTTTATCGTCTCAACTGGGTGATTCAACTTTAGGTATGTTTTTATCTTAGTGTTGATATGATATTGAAAAGTTAATGTGGTATTAGTGTTGATATTGAAAGTTAATTGTGGTAGTTATTTCCTTCTTTTTCTAACTAATACTTTTAAATTTTTTACTTTATTTGATCAAAATAACAAGAACAATGAATAAATAGCTAACGACATATTAGAAAGGTGGTAGAGTTTCCAAAGGTTATTATGTGTAAAATGCAGTTGTGATATTTTGGGGGAAGATAAAGATGAATAAAACATTATATTCTAGGTTGTTTGGACTCTTCAAAAATATTATCGCAAACATGTCGAATTCTCCAAAAATGCACTACTTTGGAGGATCCGACACACTCTTGACGACATTTTTTAAGAATCTGATAACATAGGTTATAGTAATAGTTTCATTTGCTCTAGGATTCTTTTTGAATTTTGAAAAATGGCTCTTGTGACATATAAGTACTTTGTTTCAAATTAATACTTGTGACATTTTGGAAAAAGGAACATGTTTGACATTTTCAATTTCTATGCTATATTACTTCAACTTTATGAACTATTCAAATTTTGAATTTGGTGATCAATCAAATATATGAAGATAAGGTCTCAATTTATATGACGTTAAAATATTATTAAATAATACAATTCTAAATTATGTGCTCTGTCAAATACTGTTATATAAAATGAAGCAAAGAAAGTAATAAAGTAGGAATATTATATTAAAAATCTCCATCTCCTCATGCATATGAATTAATATCATATACATGACTTGAACTTCTCACAGTTGTCTGATAAAGGATTTTACTTTTCTTGATGGAAGGTGCATTTCAGTTTCTCTGAAACAAGTCCAGTGTTTCACATGTTGCCTCCATGGTCAGTGGTAATTTCTAATTGATCTGCTCTGGTATATAATATATAATATGCTCATGAAATCAAAATACAAATATAGATGCACCCTTCTTATCTATCTTCAGGTACAAACTCGAGATTGACCAAACATAAAAATAATAGTGTATATATGTGTTATCATTTATCAAAATTTTTAAATGTAATTGTGTTCCTTATGTCTCCAGGAGTCAGAAAAGGATACTGGCATGTACCAATTGCCTCACAACTTGAATATGAAGAGGAAAGGACATGGTTGTGCATTAGGCGTGTCAATTTACCTATGGCAAATCAAGATTCTACCCGTGTAAACATATATGTAAGTGCCTTTTATAAAAAATAGAAGTGCCTTTCTATTCATTTTCAGTTATTTTATTTTGTTGTATGTGCTATACTGTGTGAAAGAATAGTTGGAGACTCTCTAATCTGCGGATTAATTTTTTTTATAGAAGAATATCAGGCTTACGGAATATGTACTGTTACATTAAAGTTTCACTTTGTCTCATGAATGTCGGTAAACTTAATAAATTGTATCCGTGGAGTGGTTCTTGATTCTGAATCTGATAGACTTCTATGGCATGTTCAAATTTGTCTGATTTAATCTTGAATTTGATGTTGTTCTATCCTTAAATTGTGGAGGAGATAGAAGTTTTGTCTTCTCCTGGTTAGACCTTGCCTAAATACCTTAGATTTCTATTTCGTCATAATTGACTTAGGAAGGGTAGTTGATATATTTTTAAGTGGTATTAAAAAGAAAAAGAAAAAATTATTATTTTTTCATTCTTCAAGTAGTTACACAAGGCAAACATTTAATCTATCTCACCTAAATTTACATAATTATGCTATTCAACACTAATTGCAATTTATTATAAATTTGTTGTTTTTATTGTTGATAAAGGAAAAGATACATTCTAGCCGAAGAAACATTAAGTACTAGATGCTCGCCATGTCCTTGCAACATAGTTAGAGATAGATTTTATTATTTTCTTATCAAGATCAACAGAGAAAGAAACAAACACATGAAAAAGAGAATCAGTGACGACTGCTGTACCTGTTGAGGTTGCGGTACCATCTGAGGAACCAAAACAAGATCAAGCACCTAAGCAAGACAAATTTTAGCAATTAAGGTAGTATAATATACCATTCTTTTTTCTCTTTTATATTACGAGGGTAAACGTGATGCATGACTTTTCAACTCCAATAGTTCCTTGGAGATGGGTATCTATTTTCTAGGTAATAAACCATCATCAACTGACTATATTATGACTTTCCAACATTATTGTGGTCTGTCCATTAGTGATTGGAACAGAGTACAAAAATAGAGTAGGAATTGTATAAAAAGATTCCAAGTATTTTTGAACAATTATTAGGTTATCTAAGAACTTTGAAAAAGTGACCTCTAAAAATTCTGACAGGAGACTTCCAGTAAAAATGTTGAAGCAAGAGATTTTCATTTCATTTTGAAGATATGGTTCTTTGTTTGATTGATAGTTTTTGACATTGTAGAGCTATAGAGTAATTAGTTGCTAGAGGAATTGTAAAGATAACTTCAAACTGCTATTTGGATGATTTTATAGTTATGGGTAATACTTTAGTACAACTCTAAGTCTATTTGTTGTGCTTGGAAGATCTTAGATTACTGATTCTTATTCAATTTGTATGAAATTTATAGTTATGGGTAATACCTTCGTACAACTTTAAGTTTAGTTTTAAAAAAATTGAGATGCAATTTCTAAATTTAATAAATTACCTAAGTTGCTAATTTGTCGATATTAACTTTTGGTTACAACTTTTATTTGTAATTTCCTAGATGTTCTAAAAAATATAATGTGGCTCTTCAAAGTGTTGACAAAAAGTGAGATTAGTGAACAAGTCGAATGATGGTTAAGCACTTCCTGATGAGTCTCATGGTGTAGTAACATAATTTTTTTTGGACGTTTGTTTGGTGAAGTAATGTGATGTTTTAAGTGATGTATCCGATCGATACATCGCGTAAATCAAGAATTTTGTAATTTTTCAAATGGTGGAAAATTTTAAAAATATGATAAAATAAGTTGTGTATCTAGATAATTTTTTTAAATATTTTCATAGTAAAATAGAAATAATACTTGATCAAATGCATATGCCAACATTGGCAGAACATGCCGTTTTCATGCAAATATCTGAAATTGGGACGCAATGTATGGAAGTGTTTTTGGATGTATTCGAATTCCACCAAATTTAAGAAATTTTTATAATTTGAAAAACAATAGAGATAAGATATAATTAGTGCTTAACATTATGAGATTTGTGTAAAGTTTCTAAAAAAATTAAGTATGTTTGGCCTGTGCTTAGCATGGGCCAGTACCCATCTAGTCTATCTGTCTATATAATATATAGAAAGGTGAAGAGAGGATGAACAAGGGCATTTTTGTCAATAAAAAAAAAATTTCAAGCTTAGTTTAATTGTACGTTGTGCATAAAGTATTAAAATTTCCAAAAAAACCAACCAAAATGTATGTAATTCTCAATGTATCTACCACTATGTCAATAGTTGTGGATTCTAATGGCCACACGTGTACCAATACATTGGGAGGAGTAAAAAAAATCATTGCAAAGTTACATGGACCCTATTTATTAATTTAATTCAAAAGCATGTACATTCAAACTGATACATTTTTTTTAAAAATCTTTTTTATTTTTGAATGTATAGTTTTTAATGAGATTTTTTCATACCAAAAATTCAAATTTGAGGGCTTTAAATCATTTCCTTTCTTAGTGTGGTTTGGTCACGAAAAAATATTGTTTATTTTATTTAAAAAATTTATAGTTGAAGTCGTGTTTGGTTAAATTTTATGCAAAAAATATTTCAAATTTAAATATACTTTCTCTAAAGGCATAATACATAAATATGTCATTTAATTTAGTTTCATCTAACATCTATGTCCTTCAATTTTAGATGTTCATAAGTAGACACATAATTGATAATCTTGTATAAAATTGAACAAGTTGACACTTGTGTTCTACTTGACGTCCTACATGACAATATAATTCACGTCCTATGCGACATTTTATGTGGCTCCTACGTGTGTTATTCCCCGTAGGACGCATGTTTCTACTTCTTCAATTTTATAAAATTTTAAGTGCTTACTTGTGCACACCCTAAGTTGAATGTCATAGATGTCAGACAAAGTCAAGTTAAAAGATATATTTATATATTATGTTTTTCTAAATATGGTTTATATTACTCAGTTTCTAAAATTTACTTGACTAATTTACCCGAGACATATAACCAAATTGCACTAAGTAAAATAATATCTCAAAATAGATAGTTGTATAATGTCATAGATTAGATCTCTATTGATTTTGCAAATAATATTTGATTATTTGAATGTGTTTTTTTAAAAAATGGGGTCATTTTTATGAGAATAAATAATTTGTGATAAAATTTTAAAAAGGATAATATAGTTAGGGGCCGTTTGTTTATTGGTTAGAGTTATGCAAATATTAGTTATGCATGGTTTAGTTATGCAGGATTTAGTTATGTGGTATTAGTTATGTTGGTATTAGTTATACAAGTATTAGTTATGTAGGTATTAGTTATACAAGTATTAGTTATGTAGGCATTACTTAGTTGTGTAGAGATTACAACAATATTATTAATTACAAAATATATTATTTACAATTAATAAGCAAGCAAATAGTATAATATCCCCCCAAAAAAATAAAGAAAGAAATCTTCTTTATACTTGAGTGGAATTTCTGTTTTTTTTTTCTCTCTAAAAACATAACTCTTTATGTGTTTTGAGATTATTACTCAAAAATCTTTCTCTTAAAAGAGTTGGTACTCAAACTGCTCAAAACTCTTTTGGAGATCTTAGTTTCCTCTCATCTTAAATGTAAAAACATTTTAAAGAAAATGAACTCAGTTCTACTCTTCCTCAACTCATATGCTCAAGTTTTAAAATATTTTTAAAAAGTTTGCAAAAGACTTCTTAAAATAGGGTTCATGCCGAATTATGGACGTGACTGACTCAATTCAAGGACTCAATGATACCTCTCATCTCAAGATTGTTCGACTCATAGGGCTCATGCGAAACTATGGGCATAAACTGCTCAACTCAAGGACCTTCACGGGTAACATGTAGTAGCCCCATGATTAGGAATATAATCCCTAAATGATTAGGAACTCAATACTCAAGACTTAGAACTTGAAGATACTCCTCCTCTCAACGATACTCAACTTATGAAAGTTCATGCGGAATTTATGGGCATGAACGACTCAATTCGAGGGTCTAAATAACAATATGGAATTCATGTATATGATTTTTCTCATTCTCATACTTACTTCCTCAAAACTTAGCCCAAATCAATAATTGATCTCAAAGGATTCACAATTGAACTCAAAGACTTTCTTGAACACTACTCTTAGCTCTTTCTTGAATTTGAATTTTGAAGTATGAATTCAAGAGTTATGATTGATGATAGTGTAGACTCATGAATACATTTTCATCATTCTCATACTCACTTACTCGAGTCTTGAAACAAGTTATTAGAAATTATAGAAGACTCCTCAAAAGACTCAAAGAGACTTTCTCAAAAGACTCGAAAGAACTCTCAAGACTTAACTCTTAGCTCTACCTTGAATTTGAATTATGAATTCAAGGTTATTATTTGTGGTAGGAAAGATATCATAATGATTAAATGAGTTTTAGATAGTTAATCATGAGAAACGGTCAAGAAAACACTGTCTGGGAGCAAGTCCGCGACACGGAGATGCATTCTAATATTTGATCGCGAAATAATATATCTAAGATTGTAATATTGGGCCCGTTAACGGGCCCTTTCATATCTAGAATATATAGATTTGTTTAAATCACAATTTTAAAAGTCTTATTTTCTTTCTTATATTTTATGTCAAGTTCAATAATATTATTATAGCAACTTCTTTTTATTTTCATCAATATGAGTTGTGATACAGTAACAAAATTGTTCCACTCTTAATTGAAGGTTTTGGATTCAAATTTTGAATATAGTAAACATCATGTTGGGAATTTGCGGTGCGTGATTCAAATTTAATTGAAATTTTAATAGGGCACCAAAACTAAATGGAAAATATACAAAGAGAACATTTTATTTTCATCGTAATTAGGGGATACTCAGGGCGGAGCCACGGTGGTTGATCGAAATTTTTTATACTATATATATAGCTTTAGGTTAGTGATACTTTCTTGTAATGATCTTTTTAAACCTTCTAAGGTATCGTTTTTTATTATTTTTTCTGAATCTTCGGTTAATCCAGAAAATCAGTCGTTTACTTTACCTATAAAGATATTTATCATGATGATGTATTTTTTTTCATCAGTATAATTTCCTTTTCCTAATAGGAAATATAATAACTTATTTTGGGACCATAAATCTAGACTTGTTTCTGGATCTCTTTTACAATCTAGATATATATAAAAAAAAATTAATTGTAAAGTTGTGTATATAAATAAAATGAACCCACTCTTTACACAATGAGAGGCGTGCATCAATGGTATGAGTTCAACTTCACCCTGTGAATCCGAGTTTGAACCTCAGTCGAGGCATAACTTTTTTGTTTTGTTTTGTATTTTTTGTTCTTTTTCGTATTTTCCAGATACGTTTCCTTTTAAAAATTAATCAATAAATGTAGACTATTATAGTTCTAGACTTCTAGTTTATGTGAAGTAACAATAGGAATATTCTAAATTTATTAGTTAAGTTTTCTTTTTTATGTTTGTACTAGTGTACTTGGCCGCGCTTCACGCGGTTATGAAAAGAATTAAAATAAAATTTTATACTAAATCATAAAAGATAAGCTATGAAAAATCAATTAAATATATCTATATTTTGTAACAATTGTTATTCCAAGTCATCTATAAGGTATATACTCTTTAATTGAAATTATTAGTTTCTTACATCAATATATATATATATATATATTTTAATTCGTACTTCTTCCTCCTCTTTGTTATAACTTCATCACTACTTACTTTCTAGTATTTGTCTATTCACCAACCTAAAAAATTATCATATCAAAATCACTAACAAACAAAATAAGGTAAGAAAGAAAATACATATAAAAATACACAAAAAAAAAGAGAACAAAAAAAAAAAAGAATTAGCTATGCCGAAAAAATTGAAAAAAATGGCACACACAAATTCCTAATTCTTCTAGTTTTGCTTAGCTTATATACAAAATATTAAAGAGTATATTTCATATTTCAAATAAATACTACATTCAATATACAAATTCCTAAGAGTGAAAAGTCATTGTAATTAAGAAGATTAAGAATGTGACTTTAATATTTTGACATTTGTACATTATGAAACAAAATAATGAATATTAATCATAGAAAATGATAAGACAATTCGAAAATAAAGTTATTGAGACATTTATTTTTATAATAAGTTCAATAATAAGTAGGAAGAAAAAGAATTTTTTTTTACCAAAGTAAAGAGAGAAAATACCACACTATTCTAGTCCAACAATTATTATATAAATAGATAGACTTTTAAGAATCATCAATTTTTTCCCCAGAAAAATCAACACATTATTATAGAAGAAGTTAACATTTACCCTGTATAATTTTTTTTTATATATGTAACACTCCAGACTTTATCAAACAATATTGTTCTTGGAGAATACATACCTAATATTGAAAAATAACTATTTCAAATTGTTGAAAATAAGCAACAATAAGTGTATCTCTATATATTCTAATTAATCATTCAAACTTCAATTCTATCAAACTAATTTGATCATCTCTCTTGATGAAACTGTCACCGTCACTAAATTTCTTCTTTATTTTGTCAAACTTGTACAAAACTAATCTGACACTGTCATAAAAAAATGTCTTCACCTTGTCCTTGTGTTTGGCTACTATGACACAAAATTTTTTTATGTAAAACATATCTATCATGATCTTCATGAACATGGTGGCCATGCATATTTCCGCATCACTTTTTCTATATTCTCTCTTTTCGTTATTAAATACATGATCAATGAAGAAAATAGAAAAAACAAACAAAAACGAAAAAAAATATATTAATAAAAAAAAAGAAGGAAAACATGAAAATGAATACCAAACAATTTCATATATGATTTTTATTTATAGATTGTTTGAATCATAAGAATTAGATAGAAGGAAGTTGAGAAGGCATGTTATTTAAGTGGAGAATGCAAAAATATGGAGGTTTTTTTTTGTAACCCATGAATTATAATTGAATATAATAAATATGATAGATTTTAAAATTATTAAACAAATAATTAATGCAAAAAATGAAAGAAGAACATTAAAAAAAAGAGAAAAAATTACTTAAAATATTAAATATAATAAAATTTATATGAAATATAATATAGATATTATTAGTGGTATATATATAAAATTGATTGATAGAGGAAAATCTTCGATTAGTAGTTAGATGACTCTCAACAAAGTCATAAGTCACTATTTTTAACCAAAATAAATTATACACTTAGTAACAATAAGATTTGTATAAAGTATAAAATAAAGAGAAATTTTCTACAACCTTAATCATTAAAAATTAGAAGGAAAAATACGAAATCAATGCAAAAAATTTCGAGCTCCTATCAACACCCATACACACAAGTCGATCACCATTCAATACCCTTTATTTTATTATTCAAGTCAAACTAAAATATGAATATAATAAGTACGTATCGAAAACATAAAAAATTAAAATGCTAATGTGATAATTTCTACAAAGTCTTACAAATAAAGAGAAATTTTCTACAACCTTATTCATTGAAAACTAGAAGAAAAAAATACAAAACCATTGCACAATTTTTTGAGTTTTTGTCCACATCCATAGACACAAGCCGATCATCATTCAATAGCTTTTATTTTATTATTCAAGTCAAACTAAAACATGAATATATCAAGTACAAATAATATCATGACTATGACTAATAATTATTTAAGGAGCTATGATAATACAAAACTGTGGGAATAATAAAAATAAAGAGCACTGATTTTTATATTAGAGAATTTTAAAAAAAAGATTCTTCTAACTTCTTATATTGCATATTTAGTACAATTAAAAGAGTTAAATGAGTGATATTATTAATATTTTTTTATATAGCACATAAATAAAGATAAATAGAAAAAAGTCCAAAAAATATATTGCAATTGTATTTTTTGGCCAAAGAGAGGTCTTAAATAACTTTCTATATTCCTTAACTATATTATCATGTATACATATAAATTATTGCAATATATAATAACATAGGATCAATTGTTTTTTAAAATATTATATGAATAAATAGAAAAAAGACAACAGAAATAAGGGGGAGAGAAGATAATGATATTTCTTGGACAAAATAAGTGATACATCTACTTTTCAATCCCCAAAATTATATATTTTTATAGCAATACAATTCTAATGAAAAGAAATATGAATTTTCTTATACCACATTATATCTTCTAAAGCTCTCATTCAAATACTTACAGTAATAAAAAATTTATATAAAAATAAATAAATTATTTAATCACAAATATATCAACTTTGCATGTTGATGAATTTTTTTTAAAGAAAATAATCTAGAAATAGTGTTTCAGTAATTATTGTCTCATCATGATAGGTTAAGTGCTTTGATTTTATGTTTCGTGAAAATTTTGCCCTGCAAAAGAAACAATATATGCTAAGTTAAACCAACAAAAATATATGAATAAAAAAATACAGTTTTCTTTGAAAATCATGTACTTCATGAAGATCGGTATAATAGTAATTTGCTTTTCCAATAATTAATATACATAAATAAAATCTCATACTGAAAGAGGAATAAAGAAATGTAGGAAGATGATGATTTACAAATACGAATAAATACAAATGGAGGCTGATGAAAAACTATCTTACTCAGAAATGAAATGATCATTTTTGCCAAATTCAAACTTGAAATTTCATCCTAATTTCACTTTGTCAGATAAAATATTCATGAGCTTTAGATCGATGATATATGAAACTTAAAACTCAATAGAAATATACAATAAATATAATCAAATAAGAAAGAAATAATGTAGTAAGATTTTTAACTTACTTGATGAATATAATGAAATAAGGAAGAAATAATGTAGTAAGATTTTTACTTACTTGATGAGTATAATCAAATTAGGAAGGAAAGATGTAGTAAGATTTTTACTTACTTGATGAGTATAATCAAATTAGGAAGGAAAGATGTAGTAAGATTTTTAACTTACTTGGAATGGATTAAATAAGTAAAACAGGAAAGAAATGGAGCAATTTAAGGAAAAGATATGAATGACACTAATTGTGAGATTAAGGGGAGAAAAAAACCAACGTAAAAGAAGAAATTGAGAAAGGTTTTAAAAGATATGAATAACATTAATTTTCAACAATAGTTATTGTAAAATATTTAATATATAATATTATTTTTTATTTAGTTACAAAATAAGTGATAAATAAAAAAAATGTCAAAAAAAAAAAATATGAATCCTGGCTTTAGAAGCATGCCACATCAGCAGCCTTATAATTCAACTTTATATTATTATATAGATTTGAGAATTATTTAAAATTGTCAATAATTTAGACAATATATTTATAGTTTTTAAATATTCTCTCCGATCCATATTATTTTATCATTTTTCTTTTTACACGCATATTAAGAAATCAAACAAAAATAAAAATTTACTAATATACCCCTTAAAAACTTCTTGCGAATTTTACAAATAAATGTGAACACTTTCAAAAGGAATTAATTACAAGGGTAATATATGAAAAGTTTGATTAATGCTTTCTTGATTTAGTAAGGTGGACAACTAATATGAATCTATGAGACAACTATTTTTAGTAAGATGATCAACTATTATGAGATGGGAGAGTAGTACTTAGTTTATTTTTTTATAGTATACAAAATTGTGTATTTATTTTCCTTTTTACTTGGTATACACAAAAGTTAGGTTAGAGCATTTTTATTTATTTATTATTTTACTAATTTTATTTATTTATTTATTGTTTTCAAAATTGTTATAGTTTTAAGTCTTATATATATGAGTAATAAGTAACTTGTTAAATTGAAAATATGTGGAAAATTTTCTTGTAAGTAGATACAAATTTAATAGAGTATACTTTTTGTTTGGAATATCACCTCAAAATAACTTGTTAAGGATATAATGAAAAGAAATGATAATTATTATTATTGACCGTCGCCATGGTTATTTGTAACTTGAACCCACTTAAACAAAATTTTAAGTCCGCCACTGATGATACTATTGCATATAAATGATCCTGTATCGTTATAATTATTTTTTTTAAAAAAGGAATGATCATCCTGATTTGGAATGATCGTAGACAATTACTACGTTCATGTAAAAAAAAACATTTGGAAGCTCACCTTCTTTAAGTCATTTAAACTCCCAAACAACCGTGAAGAGTGTGGTGAAATAATTAAAGATCTTTTTATTCTTAATTATATGTCTTAAATTTGAATCATGATAATGACGAGTTCTTCTATACGAGCGTTTTACACCTAATTAGTGAGATACCAGCCTAACAAAAAAAGTCTCCATTAAATATAACAACCATCGTACCAGTCAATATATTTGTTGGTACAAAATTTAGATGCGTGAATCAATATTTTTTTAAAAATTAACGTTATGTTTAATCACAAATCATACTGCTTGCTATCGTACTTTTCCTCTAATAATGGGCAACTTTTTTTGGTATGTGCTTATGGGAGGTAATAAGTATTTGGATGAAATAGTTAAGGT
>NC_064290.1:1523663-1577705 GCF_019186545.1 Solanum stenotomum | reverse complement strand
AAAAAAAAAAAAGGACAATATTTGTGTGGTTTCTAATTATTTGTATTTGAACAATTTATAAAATTGCATACATATTAAAACTATAACTTGCAATTTTTATGTGTAAATGTAGATGATTTATTCAGTTTTACTATTGTTTATGTCTTTTCAATTTTAAAAGTTGATAGTTTATCTTTTTTTTTAAATTGAAAATTGACATTTTGTAAGTAATCAATTTACTAAGATGACAATTATTTATCCTCAAATAATTTACGTGATAAAAAAAAGGCAAATATGACAACAAAATTGATCTTCTCATAGCTAGTTAGAAGGCCATAAAAAAAATAATATTATCCGGCAATTATTTACCTTAACCTAATTACATAATAATTCAAGGGTATAATTGGAAAGGAGTTTTTTTATAAAGTTTTAACCCAATTCCAAAATGGGGTTGGAACCAATGAACCAAACACTTGATAAAAATAAACCCTGCATTACTAATCCCAGCATTAGTAATCCCTGCATTATTCATTTTTGTACCAAACGACCCCTTAGTGTTTTATGTTTTGTATAATGACAATAGTTGAACAAAGTAACTATCAAGAATAAATATTTTATTCTACGTTTTCAATTAGGTAAGTGGAGCACGATACTTCACAAAATTTAACATTTAAAAAGAGAAAGGATTGTTAGTGCAAGCATGAATGGCAATCCCTTCTACCATGCCAATACTTTTGCTTAGCTTAACTTTGAAATTAGTTGAGATCTTGATTTTGACTACATATATCTATATTGGTTTATTGAAAAGAAAAGTGTAAGTGTGTCGGTTTGAAATGAAGATACTATGTGTGATCACTTTATCTAAAAGTTCATATGTTAAAAGGAGAATTTTATTTATTTACGACACTGTATGTCTATCTAAAATCTTACTGGTTATGACCAGGTTTTGATCGTGAAGTCGAGTGTAGCTGAATATGCCTTATTTTGAGTAGTGGTGTTCTTTCAGTTGGCCAATATTGAGGCTTATAGATAACCACGTTAACTGAAAATAATTTTAATGGGCTTTGCATTGCTACTGGGCCTGGACCACAAGCTTTTATTACATAATTGGGCCTCAAGTTCTCTGACGGTAAAGGTTTATATGTTACAGCCATTTGTACGGTGGTGTTTAAGCGGTAGTCACTCTTTAATTATTGTTTTTGCAATTAAGTTATTTTGTTTTAAGCAAATGTTAGATACTTTATTGTCCTTATTAGTACATATTATCTATTGGTTCAAATTAAGAGAAAATAACACAAATTTCTATTATATAGAAATGTGAAGACGACCGGACGACCAAGGGTAAATCAGTCATTTAACTTAATCAAATATCTATACTTCTTGCTACACGTGTCACTCAATGGCCCAAGATCACTTTATTACCACACAAACACTCAACTTTATTCTAGATGCATCCTCTCCATTGGATTTTTCTTACTTCTATTATTTAATTAATTAATAAATAGAAACTATTTTCTTCACACTGATGGTGGTAGCAATTTCAGGTTAGTATTAGTATTTTTCTCAGTTTTTGGTTTAAGCTTTCTCTTGAATCTCTTCATTTTTCTTTCAATTTAATGGATGAATTCATAGATGTTTTGTCATACTTGACCTATTTCTTTGGCATGATATATTTTTTTTTTCAGACTTTCTAATACTATGCTTTCCTTTCTTTTATCGTCTCAACTGGGTGATTCAACTTTAGGTATGTTTTTATCTTAGTGTTGATATGATATTGAAAAGTTAATGTGGTATTAGTGTTGATATTGAAAGTTAATTGTGGTAGTTATTTCCTTCTTTTTCTAACTAATACTTTTAAATTTTTTACTTTATTTGATCAAAATAACAAGAACAATGAATAAATAGCTAACGACATATTAGAAAGGTGGTAGAGTTTCCAAAGGTTATTATGTGTAAAATGCAGTTGTGATATTTTGGGGGAAGATAAAGATGAATAAAACATTATATTCTAGGTTGTTTGGACTCTTCAAAAATATTATCGCAAACATGTCGAATTCTCCAAAAATGCACTACTTTTGGAGGATCCGACACACTCTTGACGACATTTTTTAAGAATCTGATCAACATAAGTTATAGTAGTAGTTTCATTTGCTCTAGGATTCTTTTTGAATTTTGAAAAATGGCTCTCGTGACAATTTGGAAAAGGGAATATATAAGTACTTGTTTCAAATTAATACTTGTGACATTTTGGAAAAAGGAACATGTCTGACATTTTCAATTTCTATGTTATATTACTTCAACCTTGTGAACTATTCAAATTTTGAATTGGATGATCAATCAAATATATGAAGATAAGGTCTCAATTTATATGACGTTAAAACATTATTAAACAATACAATTCTAAATTATCTGCTCTGTCAAATACTGTTATATAAAATGAAGCAAAGAAAGTAATAAAGTAGGAATATTATATTAAAAATCTTCATCTCCTCATGCATATGAATTAATATCATATACACTTGAACTTCTCACAGTTGTTTGATAAAGGATTTTCCTTTTCTTGATGGAAGGTGCATTTCAGTTTCTCTGAAACAAGTCCAGTGTTTCACATGTTGCCTCCATGGTCAGTAGTAATTTCTAATTGATCTGGTCTGGTATATAATAAATAATATGCTCATGAAATCAAAATACAAATATAGATGCACCCTTCTTATCTATCTTCAGATACAAACTCGAGATTGACCAAACATAAAAATAATGTTGTATGTGTTATCATTTAACAAAATTTTTAAATGTAATTGTGTTCCTTATGTCTCCAGGAGTCAGAAAAGGCTACTGGCATGTGCCAATTGCCTCACAACTTGAATATGAAGAGGAAATTAAAGACGTAGTTGTGCATTAGGCGTGTCAATTTACCTATGGCAAATCAAGATTCTGCCAGTGTAAACATATGTAAGTGCCTTTTATAAAAAATATAAGTGCCTTTCTATTCGTTTTCAATTCTTTTATTTTGTTGTATGTGCTATACTGTGTGAAAGAATAGTTGGAGACTCTCTAATCTGCGGATTAATTTTTTTTTATAGAAGAATATCAGGCTTAAGGAATATGTCCTGTTCCATTAAAGTTTCACTCTGTCTCATGAATGTTGGTAAATTTAATAAATTATATTGTATCCGTGGAGTGGTTCTTGATTCTAAATCTGATAGACGTCTATGGCATGTTCAAATTTGTCTGATTTAATCTTGGATTTGATGTTGTTCTATCCTTAAATTGTGGAGGAGATACAACTTTTGTCTTCTCCTGATTAGACCTTGCCTAAATACCTTAGATTTCTATTTCGTCATAATTGACTTAGGAAGGGTAGTTGATATATTTTTAGTGGTATGTATTAAAAAGAAGAAGAAAAAAATATTATTTTTTCATTCTTCAAGTAGTTACACAAGGCAAACAGTTAATCTATCTCACCTAAATTTACATAATTATGTTAGTTGAATGTGCGTAATTGCAATTTATTATAAATTTGTTGTTTTTATTGTTGATAAAGGAAAAAATACATTCTAGCAGATTTTATTATTTTCTTATCAAGATCAACAGAGAAACAAACACATGAAAAAGAGAATTAGTGACGACTGTTGTACCTGTTGAGGTTGCGGTACCATCTGAGGAACCAAAACAAGATCAAGCACCTAAGCAAGACAAATTTTAGCAATTAAGGTAGTATAATATATCATTTATCGGATACCATTCTTTCTTCTCTTTTATATTACAAGGGTAAATGTGATGCATAACTTTTCAACTCCAATAGTTACTTGGAGATGGGTATCTATTTTCTATGTAATAAACCATCATCAACTGACTATAGTATGACTTTCCAACATTATTGTGGTCTGTCCATTGGTGATTGGAACAGAGTACAAAAATAGAGTAGGAATTGTATAAAAAGATTCCAAGTATTTTTGAACAATTATTAGGTTATCTAAGAACTTTGAAAAAGTGACCTCTAAAAATTCTGGCAGGAGAGACTTCCAGTAAAAATGTTGAAGCAAGAGATTTTCATTTCATTTTGAAGATATGGTTCTTTGTTTGATTGATAGTTTTTGACATTGTAGGGCTATAGAGTAATTAGTTGCTAGAGGAATTGTAAAGATAACTTCAAACTGCTATTTGGATGATTTTATAGTTATGGGTAATGTTGTGCTTGGAAGATCTAGATTACTGATCTTATTCAATTTATATGAAATTTATAGTTATGGGTAATACCTTCGTACAACTTTAAGTTTAGTTTTTAAAAAATTGAGATGCAATTTCTAAATTTAATATTTCGACTATATAAATTACCTAAGTTGCTAATTTGTCGATGTTAACTTTTGGTTACAACTTTAATTTGTAATTTCCTAGATGTCCTATAAAATATAATGTGGCTCTTCAAAGTGTTGACAAAAATTGAGATTAGTGAACAAGTCGAATGATGATTAAGCACTTCCTGATGAGTCTCATGGCGTAGTAACATAATTTTTTTGTGGACGTTTGTTTGGTGAAGTAATGTGATGTTTTCTTCTAAAGTGATGTATCCGATCGATACATCGCGTAAAACAAGAATTTTGTAACTTTTCAAATGGTAGAAAAATTTAAAAAATATGATAAAATAAGTTGTGAATTTAGATAATTTTTAAAAATATTTTCATAGTAAAATAGAAATTATTATTATTTTATTATTTCTATTATATAGAAGAGTGAAGACGACCAGGACGACCAAGGGCAGAAGTGTCTTTTCAAGTCAAGTCAAAATTGTCTAGAACCTCCTTTCTTCTCCAAAACAGAACTAGAAACATCGCTATACTCCAAACCCAAAGCAGAAGAACCCTTCAATTCTCCTTCAGCGTTCGAGAAAACCGTCCTCTTTCAGTGCCATATCGCCAGCAACACAACTGTAAGATTAATTGATACGTGGTTATGCAAGGCTGCCATGACTCCAACTCCGCCATTTGGACTCATAAGGACGATTCAAGGTAAGTAATCTAATCCATTAGTTATGGTATGTTACATGCTATTTCTAACTCATTAAACCTATTTCTAGAAATATCAGCTCTCTCATCTCTTTCCCTCTTTTAGTTCTCCATACACACACTCTCTATTTCAATGAGTATTGTTGCAGTTGTGCGAAAAGTAAGGATCAAATTTAGTAGTTAGAAATAATGAATCTTTCCCTCCCTGTATGTATAAACTCTCCATTTCACCTTTATTTTCTGGATTTCTCTTTATATCAATAACAATAATTTTCCAGTTTTCTCAGTGTTTGCTGTTTAGAAAATTATTGTGGAAACTATATCTTTTAGTTCTCAGATAAAGTCGTAAAAGTTATTGGAAAGATTAGGCAACGCTTGGCCTAAATAAAGTTACTAATTCTACCGTTCTACTACAAGGACATATTAGTTGTCATGATTATTGATAAGTATATTTGGACACAAATTTTTCTCAAATCTCACACACTAAGGAGCACATGCCTTTCAATTAAACACGTCCTTTCAATAACCTTTATTTTTAACAAAAGCCTGTAGTGAAATTAACTACAAATTGCCCTCATCCTGGAATAACCATATTCAAACTTAATCATCATATAGCTGTTGTTGAGGATAATTGTAAAATTCTCTTTTACTGCTTTTTCCATAAGGTAACTCATACTTGATTAAGTGCCCGTTAAAATTCTCTTTTACTCCTTTATCTATAAGGTAACTCATACTTGATTATGTACCCATTTAGATTGACTTGTTTTAGGTGTTTTAAAGCAAAATGCTTATAAACACTTATTTCTAAGTCAAAATAACAAAATTAAGCCAAAATCAATCTAAACAGGCTTTATATCTTCTTTGTTTTACCCCTCCATAGTTCCCAAATCCTTTTTGCTCTTTCATTATAGGATAGATAGAGCTACCATTCTTTAAACTCACCGGTTTAAAGAAAAAAGTAGTTTAATTTGAGAAGAAATGAAACTACGTAGCACAAGAAAAATGGAAAAGTTGTATGTCTGCTCATTACAATGATCTCGAAGATAATGATACTTTATGCCCAATCAGTTCTTGGATGATCTGCAGAATATCCTTATACGTGAGGGAAAGAACACACAGAAAATTATCTTACACAAATTAGTTTCCCAATAAGTATTGACACTATTTTTACTATTTGCATGCCTCAATTATATTTGTTTTGTTGTTGCTTGAACATATCGTAATACTGAAAGCTTGCTGCCATAAATAAGTCTCCACTTTCATGGTTAAAGTGAAGACTTTTCTATTTGAGTTAAGCATTTGACAGATTTTACTAAATGAATTTTAGAAACTAATACTCTTCTTATAATAAGTGTATCTAACCAAAGACAAGATAGTTGTCAACAAGTAGAAGCGTGGTTGTGGAAATTTGAAGACGGAGAAGAAAAACTTCTTAGAACAATATAAAAGGGCTCTTCTAGGCTACAACAATTATATTTATAAAAAGAAAAATTCATAGAGTGTCCCCTACTTTTCATAACATGTGTTATTTTAGATGGATATCACTTTCAATTTTTTTGGTATAATGTGCTTCATTAGTTCTTTTCAATTTTCGAAGATTGTTGCCTTATCTTAAAAAGAATGCATGTTCTTTTATATGTTTTTTATGTGGGATTTTAGACATCTATTATAGCAAACATACAAGGAACTAAAAATCAAGTCCTGACCATTTGAGGAATGAATGACAGTACCATTGCTGGTGCAAAATATTAATATTACTTGGCTAAAAATGTTGGGCCCGTGCTTAGCACGGGCGACACTCATCTAGTTTCATTAATGTAGCATCTAATTATGTGTCCTCTCGTGTGTTTTCAAAATTACCATTCACGTCAAATTTTGATCTCAGGTAAATGTATCTTACGTGTAATACATGTGTCTTAGGTATTTGAGGTCAAAATTTGTTATAATTTATTTCAGATACATTGTATCCCAATGTGATTCACATATATTTTGAGATATACTGACTCTCTCGCTTGCCGCTTGCCTCTCTCCTCTCTCGCCTCTCTCCAGTTTATTTGTATTTTCAGAATGTCTTGGATTGTAGCTTGTATTCCGAATACATGTATCTAGTGTGAATCACATGAATTTGAGATACATTGTCTCTCTATGTTCTCCTTCATATCTCACTCGTCTCTCTCATATCTCCTCGCTTAATCGCCTCTTTCCATATGGATTGTGTTTCAGAGTATATCTGATAGCAAAAATACATATATCTGAATGCATCTAACTTTAAATTTGATATAAAATTATTAATTAGTGAGATAATATATACTTATTTCAAATGATAGGAAGAATTAATAAATATAATAAAAATATTTGAAATAATTAAGTAGTTTTTCCTATAAATATAATAGGAATGTTCGTATAATTAGGTAGTTTTTTATAAATTTTATCCAAATATTAAACAAATTGACTATATAATAAATTGGATAAGTCTTAAGTAGTGTCCTTAAAATAGGTTATCTGTGCACTTACCTGGATCCAACGTGTAATCTACAATAAAATATTGTTTTGTCACATGTGGCGTCTCCATCAATTACTCTCAAACAAGAATGACTCAAATACCAAAGCAAAATTTTGAAGAAGAAGAAAAGAGGGATAGTGTAGAAAACATGAAAGGTCTAACAACACCTTTACAATCAAAGTATTGGCACCCAACCGCCCAAAACAACCTCAAAAACCCAGAAAGTTTCAATCTTTACAGTCACCCAGTTCAATTTAATGGCAAAAACAACAACCCCGTATCAAGAAAAGTGAAACCCATCTCTTGTTTTGCTTCAGAGAACACAAATCAACCAATCTTGAAAGAATCAAAGCCTCCATTGGTTGTAGTTGGATCAGCTAATGCAGATATCTATGTGGAGATTGATAGGTTACCAAAAGAAGGGGAAACAATTTCAGCCAAAACAGGTCAAACATTGGCTGGTGGAAAAGGGGCTAATCAAGCTGTTTGTGGTGGAAAGCTTGATTATCCAACTTTCTTTGTTGGTCAAGTTGGTGAAGATGCTCATGGGAAATTGATTACTGAAGCTTTAGAGAGTGGTGGAGTTTGTGTGGATCACCTTACTACTGTTTCTAATGCTCCAACTGGAAATGCTGTGGTGATGCTTCAGTCTGATGGGGAGAATTCGATTATTATTGTTGGTGGTGCAAACATGTCTTGTTGGCCTGATGAATTGTCATATGAGGATTTGGAGATTGTGAGAAGTGCAGGGATTGTGTTGCTCCAGAGGGAAATTCCAGATTTTGTTAACATCCAAGTTGCAAAGGTTTGAGCTTTTCGGTTTTATGTTTGATTTCTCAATGGCTATATTCATTTAGGCGAAATTCAATTTGTGTGTGGATTTGTTAAACTTAGATTCGAATATGTTAGGGTGGGTTACTGTCCACATTGGTTAGGGAATGGAGTGATGGTTTGCTAATATGTAGTTGGACAATGCGAGTTAGGCTCGGGTGCTATAGCTTTACATGGTATCAAGTTAGGCCTGGGTGTCATGCCTTTACACGGTATCAAAATTGGGAAACCTGGTCCACGTTTCAATCAGGCCTGGATGTGAATGGGGTGTTAGAATGGGTTACAACCCCACATTGGTTGGTGAACGGACGGATGGTTTGCTTATATGGACCTGGGCAGTACTCCCCTCAAGTGCTAGCTTTTGGGGTTGAGTTAGGCACACGTGTCATATCTTTATATTTATATTTTCTCACTATTCAGTATTTCTTTTAAGCTATCTTGTTTTTATGTTTTTACTAAGGTTCTCCTTTTGAGGAACTGTTATCATATGTAAGTAAAGAAAGGTAGATCATTTTCCTTTTAGGATAAAACCGGAGATTATACTATATTAAGTTATTAACTAAACTGTGAAGCAGTACAAGGAGCATTGTGCTGGCTTGATCCAGCATCATTACAGTAGTTACTTACAGTAGTAGCGTTTAGGGGGTGATCAATTAGGGAGTCGTTACTGAAAGAAACAGGGATAAGGGGCCCTATACAATAAGATGCTTCTAAGGGGGGGACTCGAGTGAGTTACTAGTCTACTAATAGGGGGTCCTGAGATGTCTTCCGCTAGTATACTAAGCATGAAATGATGCAAAAAAGAAGGTAGATCATAATAATGTGTTTTCCCCACCTACCTTTTTCTTGTGGTAAACTAAAATTCGCCTTGGATATCTTTTCTAATGTTGACTTGGATGATTAAGGTCACTGTCAGATCAGCTTACCCAGTTGTAATTGTGAGTTTCGCGCACTGAGAAGGGAAATAGCCTTCTTTTACATAATATTGGAGAGAACTTACTTTCATTGATTTTTCTGTGACACTCTTTTCATATTTTGACATTCCAAAATACTATTCCATTGATGTATTACTTACTTCATACTACTGTGACGAATTCAAATTCATTTAGGCTTTAGCTGTTTAAATTTCAATCTCTGATGTGATATTTTCTTTATCAAACTAACTTTCAAAAAACAGTTTCAATATTTCTTTGACTACTAAAATAATACACAAGGCAATTACTATCTTGAGCTCCATGTCTAATCAATCATCGTCATTTATTGAAATGAAGGAAGTATATTTGTGTGTGTGTTTTCGTGAGTGCGTGTGTGTGTGCCCACATGTGTCATGAAGATGTCAAGTGTCTTTGGCTGATATGCATCTTTAAACATCTTGGTATCTTCAGGCTGCCAGGAATGCAGGTGTTCCAGTTATTCTAGATGCTGGTGGAGCGGATTCTCCAATCCCTCTAGAACTTCTTCGTTGTGTTGAGATTTTCAGCCCAAATGAAACTGAGCTGGCTCGCATAACAAAAATGCCAACTGGAAATTTCGAACAAATCAGCAATGCAGTGGAGCAGTGCTATGACCTGGTCTGTTTTTCACGTACCTGTTTATTCATTTTTCCTAAAGTTTGCATCCTAAATTCAGGACATATATCTTGCAGCATTTCACTTGATTTAGACTTTATCCGTGACCCAAAATAACTATCCGAGTTACATTTTTGGGGTCTGAATCTAACAGTCCCTTTTGATGTGTTATAGTTACCTGCCCTTATTGATTTTGCAAAATGTAGAGGTCCTGATAGACTTTTGCTTGGTGAGTCATAAATGTCTGGTGATGGCTTTGCTTCTCCTTATAAATGTGATGGCTTAATGCTTTGTTGTTTGTGGGGCTCTGGTTTGGTCCACCGACCTAGTAGGACATTCCTTGTTAGATTTAGCTACGTTTCCTGATTTCTTGCTCAATGTTTGGGGTGTCACAAATTACAATAGTTATCTGTAAATTTGTAATTATGTCAATTTGATTTTGTGGAATGATGTTTCCATGCTCTTTTGTTTCCCAGGGAGTTAACCAGGTCCTTGTTAAGCTTGGGGCCAATGGAGCTGCTCTTTTCACCAAAGGAGAGGAACCCTTGCGGCAACCCATTATTAAAGCTGCAAAAGTCATTGATACAACAGGAGCTGGTGACACTTTTACAGCTGCTTTTGCAGTGGCCCTAGTGGAGGGTAAATCTAAAGAGGAATGTTTGAGATTTGCTGGTAAGCATGCTGGTGCTTTCTCCCAATTTTTGTTTCAGCTTCTTTAGTCTTATATTTTTTCTTCAAACATGTTTCGTTAAGATTTTTTCTTGAGCTGAGGGTCTATCGGAGACAACCTCTCTATCCCACAAAGGTAGGGATGATGTTTGCGTACATCTCACCCTCTCTCCAGATCCCACTCGTGGGATCATTTTGGTTATGTTGTTGTAGTTTCCTATCTAATAAAGGCTTGTGCATTTACAGCTGCAGCAGCTTCTCTATGTGTTCAAGTGAAGGGAGCCATTCCAAGCATGCCCGAGAAGAGAGCAGTGTTCAATCTTCTCCAGTCAGCTTGAAGACTTGGAGTTTCCTTTTATCATCTCCTTGTACAAAAAAATAAGAGGTATTTTTCTAAATGTTCGGAACTTCAGATTATATAAGTTGGTGCTTTACCCTAATCATAGGAGGAAAAAAAACGACTGTTCAAAAAGACAGTCTCATAAGAAGAAATGAACGAGAGAGGACACAAGGGTATCTAGATGAAGTTCCAGTTGACAACTCCCTCTATTTTAATTTGTTTGTCTTACTTTCCTTTTCAATCCATTTAAAAAAAATGTCTCTTTCTTTTTTTCGGCAACTCTTTGATTCTAACTTTTCACATAACTTGTTTAAGGCCACAAGATTAAAGAACATGTTGGTACGTTCAAATCAAAACCAAACAAACAAATTGAAATGGAGGAATAAATAATAAAATAATGTTGTCTTCACAATCTTGGATATACATCAGTTGCCCAAACATGTTGAAACCGAAAATTAGAATTTAGATGAAAGATGAACAACAAACCAAATCTGAATTAGTTATAAACTGTGATAGTGATAAATTTGAACGTCCCTCTTCCCTCATGTATACCTCTGTTGTATGTGGTTCAATCAAGTTCCCATTTCTGGTTATTGAAACAGTATTGCTTCGCGTTGGTGAAAAGAATTCCTTTATTTCTTGACATGAAGGTTCTCAGGTTGATGAGTTGAAGTTCCGGACTCTTGATTTTCATAAAGAGGTGAGCAAATACTATCTATTTGCTCTTTTCTTTTGGTAAACTTTTTCCACTTTCCTTCTGAACCACCACACTTGTGCATTCAGGACTTCGGTGGAGCACTTGTTAACTTCAGGAAGTAGCACTAATCTGCATAATTTGCTGATGATGCTTTCCGCTTGTTGGATTGGGGATTCAAGATACAGCTCTGAAATACTTACTCTAGCTTTTTCTGAAGAACTTCTGGTGTAGCATAGTTTTCGATAAATTGTTCTTTTCTTGTGCTTCTGTCATCTCAGCTGATAAATAACTCCAGGAAGTTGGTTAGCATAGCTAGTCCTGTGTGCCAGGACAGGAACTAATGAAGCAGAGGCACAGTATTTTCGTTAACGATTAATCGTTACTGGAAAGATTGCCAGTTTTGAAAAACTTGAATGATATAAGCCTCTTGTTTCTGACTGATTTACTTATATTAGTTTTGCTAGTATTCTTGTTCTTTCTTTTTTGTGTTGCCATTTAGTTTCAAGTTTGATTGCATGAAGTGAAAATATAGGAGTATTTGATTATGGTCAAGTAATAGTTGTGTTAAACACATATCACGTATCTGTAGTAAATATCTGATGCGGATAAATTTTTACGGTGAATACACCTTTATAACATTAGGTGCAGTTATTTTAATTCAAACTATCTATATTCACACACTTTTTGGTTACCAAAACTTAATAAATACACCCAAATTCCATACCTAACCTAATTTTTTTAGATTCTTACCTAAGCCAATCAATAATGCAGAAAAAAGAGTGATGGATTTAACGGTTGATTCTGTTTTCAAAAGGACAAATGCAAATGATTTGGCTTATAATACAACTTTTGCACAAATGTGAATAACGTGTTTGTTTGTTTTTCATTTCTTCGTAGGACGTGATTTTTTTAGATTCTGTTAACGTGAGATGCTTTGTGTATTGAATTATTTATTTGTTCTTAACGATGGTGAAAAGATAGTCCAAAATATCAACTCTTGCAAAGGATGAGGACCTTTTGGTTGGAGTTATATGAACACTTATTTGGACTTGAATCAAATACGTAACGGAAAAATTCCGTTGAAAATCTCTCCATTTATTTTATTTTAATCTTTTAATATAATATTTTTATCTCTCCATCTCAGGTCTTTTTTGTTTAGAAAAAAAAATATTGTGCAAAAACATTTTTATTTAAGTATTTCTGCTGACTACAGTTTTAACTTTATTCCCTAGCCCCATTCTATTTTATGTGAATCTATTATCCACAAAGATAAGAATAAAATTAATGATCTTTTTTTTTGAGATTTTACTCGTGAAATTTACTTATTATTATCGTGTAAGATAGTTAATTGACTAAACACAATTTTATTAAGAAAAAAATTGTGTCATTTAAATAAGTGAAACGACAAAAGAGAAAAGGAAAAGGTAATACGCGGTGTTTTTGTTTTTTGACAGTAAAATAGTGGTCATCTTTTTGTCACGTTTTATATTGTGGTAAATAAAACTAGAAAAAATAATGTAAAGCCTGACTACATAACAATGATTGAGTTAAAATCAATTTGCAGTTGGAAAAAAAGAGTGAATTTATTGATCATAAAAAGTTAGTGCATATGCTTAGTGATATTGAGAGTTTATTTTTTTTAAAAGAATTATTCGATTAATAGTTATTATCTCAAAAAATTATTTTATTCATTAAAAAAATTATATACATTTAAAAACAATAACTCGAATGGTATATAAAATTGTTGTTAGTCCTGTAATAAATTAAATATGTAAAGATATTCTCAACCATCAGATTAATTATTGTTTCAAGTAAAATTAAAAAAGAAAAATGAGTTAAATACTTGAAAAAAATAAAAGTAAATATATTAACAAGTAGAAAACGACTGAAACCTTAGGAAGTATAAAAAATAAGGGGGATGACACAATTGAAAAGTATTCATTGAACATTTCTAGTCACACAAAAAAGAGGTCAATTAGCAAGATAAGGTCACACATCTTTTGAAGGACGGAATAACACCAATATCAACAATGTTTCAATAAAAAGAGAAAGGTTTGTCAAGTTGTTGTCTATGGATACAAAAATATCCAAGAAGCACAGGCTGATTCGCAAATTCAAAACCATAACTTAGTAATGAGTGAAAGAAAACATTCGAGATTTATCTGTTAGCGACTTATATAATAATCGAGTCCATAAATAATATTATAATTAATTAAATAAAGTATATTATTTATTATTTTTATTATAATGATACCTCAGAAAAAGCAGCACCTTAGTATCAAAATGATAATGATTCATTAGGAAAAAAACAAGGACGGACGGACCACATAGAGAAAGAACAAAAAAGTAAATAAAAAGTTGTAATAGTGATAGGAAGCATCCAAGGACCAAGGCAATGCCATTTTGGAATATATATATATATATATATATATATATAAAAAAAACAAGATACACCACAATTGACTAAACAGAAAATAAATAAAAAGCATATTCTAATTTTATATCTATTTTTTTGTGGTTGGTGTAGTCCATTGCAAGTCGTAACTACCAATGTCTATGAACAAGACTACATAACTAGCTCTTGTTCCTTGTGTTTTTCTCGGTAATGTTTGAATTAATTTGTGCATATTCTCATATTGTTTAGAGGTAAATTTAAAATTTAACGTTGTCTAAATTAGCTTTGGTTTATTTTCATATTTTTATAAGTGGATTTAAAAGTTGATGGCGTTCAAATTAGTTTATGCATGTCTTCGTATTTTTAGAGAGAGATTCAAGATTTATAATGGATTGATTTTCACCAATTATTATTATTATTTAAAAAAAAAAAAAACACTTTATTTTATGTGCTCAAGAGGAATCAAATTAAACCCTAATCAAAGACTGCAATTACAAAGTTAAAAGCAAATTCTTTTTTCTATGACTAGATCAAGAGACTATCTTGTTATTAAATATTTGTTATGTGTTTGATAGATTTCTCAATATGAATACACAATCTATGCAAAAACTATTGAATTCTCGATAACCCGCACCTCACACCCTAGATTTGTCCCCACATATTTCATGTTATTTTGAAACACATTCCTTTTGGGGTGGAGGTGGGGTGGGGTGGGGGGCTTAGTATATTTAGTCCTTCGATATTGATAATTTATATTTTGGTCCTTCTAATTTATGATTATGTACATTTGGCCTTCGATTAATTAATATATGTAATTCTGATCACTAAATGAATATTCACAAATTTAATGAATTATTAAACAATTTAATATCGATGTATTATGTTAAATTGTGCGGTTATTCCATATTCAAGGATAATATAGGTGTTAAAATAGTCTAGATATGATATATTTTCTTTATAAAAGGACCAAAATGTACATTTTCTGTTAACTAAATAATGTTAAATATGTTTAATCAAATATAACAAAAACTAAAAACAAGAATTCATCAACAACTTAGAGACCAAAATATAGTTATCCAATTTCCTTTTACTATGTTTTAGAGAAAACGTTAATCATTTCTTTTATATTTAGAATTTAGAAAATAATTTTTATTTTTCCGTCTTCCCTTAATGTCGTATTCCTATAGGTTATAAGAAAGAATGTGATATATAATATATTGATTTTACATGTCAAACGTTTTATTTTTAATCTTCAAATTATACACTTAGTCAAGCACCGTCCAATGAATTCGATGAAGTATTAAGGTCAATGAGTAGTAATGTATTCTAAACCATTTGTGACTTTATATTTTTTTAAGATGTGATGCATATGAATCTTGATTAATACTTTATAAAAATGTATTATTTTTTTTAAGTTTCAACAAATTACATAAAACATAGAAATAGGGTTGTGGAAGAAGGAATAGTATAACTTCATGATTTTAGATTCGAATCCAAATATATATAAAAAAATAATTATTCAATTAAACTTTTTTTTATTAATTCTGATATGAGTTTAAATTAATCGGGAAAAAAATTCCTAGACACGCATGGGTTGTCTTTAACGACGTCATTCCCCCACGCCCACCACCCCATATTTCACCATCAACTTTGGGTGGTCTCTTTCATCTAAAAGAGGTCCCATATATTAATATATATATATATTTCAAATTATTAGTCAATACAACTATTAAGAATGCCTTTCTTTTTCTAAAATTTACTTTTATTGTTCCAAATATTGAAGTATTGAAAAATATATAGTATTATTTTAAAATTGCGGTGGCCGGGGGAAAGGGAGATGGGGGAACTGGGAAGGGATCATAATGCGGAGAATCGAATCCTCACAACAAAGGTGAAAATTTAGGTAACTCTCCAACTAAGCTACTAAAATTTCGTGTATTAAAGAATATATATGATAAATTTGATAGGCATTTTTATAACTAATACTACTTTAGTCCGTCCCAATTTATATAAAAATATCTAATTGCACGATGGGTTTAAGAATGAAAGAATTTCTTTTTATGAAATATGTTATGTATCTAAATCATCTCATTAATATATATATATATATAAAAAATAATAAGAATATGTTATTTATTTGAATTGACTTAAAAAGAAGTGTCACAAAAAGCAAAATATACTATAAGATATTAATTTTTAAAGAATATAGGGAAGTTTTAAAATGTTGCTCACACTCAATCAATCATTTTAATTAACCTTAGTTGATTTAAGATTAAAGTAAGAATATATATATATAATCACAATTAATGTCAAAATTTGTGTATAAAAAATTCTTGCATTATATGATTGATCGGATGTAAATAGTGGCAAATTTATGCATAAGAAAATGGGTCACATGAATATAGTGCACATGTTATTTTGAAATTTTGAATTCGCCTCTAAATATTCGTCGTAAAATAATCTTTTCCACAATAATATTTTTCTTGTATCAAATTAAATAAATAAGGAGTAATATCTTAATCAAATTGTTCTATCAAACCAACCCCACCAACCCTACAACTCTCACCATTGGGTTTTTGATAGGTCCACCTAACCTAAATGTAATAAACCACGTGATATTCATTTTTTAATTAAAATTTAAAAATATTTGGAAGGATAAACTAATAAATTATTCAATAGAAAATTTTATCCATGACACATGTCCAGAGTTGTTTCAATCACCGACAGTCCCTTATCCTTTTTTTTTCTCATGTTAAGTTGATTTTTTCAATGGAATTTTTTTTATAATAATTGTGATAATACAAATGTGGTCAATGAACGATAAGAGAATAACCTTATCTACATTTATGTGATAGGGCAACTAATTTTTTTTAATCAATTTTGTGTGTTGTATGGTTGCTTCTTTCGTAATCAGATGTCTTGAGTTTGAATTTGAATATAATTTTTTTAGGAGAGTGTGCAAGCCCTACGCAATGTGAATTCGGCTAAGTCAATCTTTAATATAGGTATTAAACATCGATAAAAAGAACAGGAGATAATTTTCAAACATAATTTAGGTGAAAAGTAATGATGTCGGTATTCTAATTGATGATTATATAATTTTAATTAATGGTTGTTGAATGGTTACAATTCAATTGACAGTTTCTTCACTCTTAATTAATAAAACGCTTGCATGGTTTGACAAAAACAATTAAGTTAAAGAAATATTAATTAAGAAGGAATTAACTTTCCATAATAGTGACAACACAACAATGATTTACATTATGGAGTTGGATAATGCAAATAGTAAAAAAGAAAAAGGTAATAAATAAATATTTTGTACTTAATTTGGTAAGTGCATTAATGAACTTGATTTTACTATAATTTTTATAGAATATTCAAAATCATTATCTTAGTGGATCGCAACATAATCTAACTTTTGTCCTTATAATTAGTGGGGAAATCTTATACCTAACTAAATTTAAAGTTTCATTAGTAATATTCAATGTAATCTCATAAATAAAATTTCAAAAGAATAAATCTTATCTTGTCGTTTTGTAGAGGTACATTATTATTTTCAATAAATTCTCAATTTAAATAAAATATAATTTCATAATCTTTATAGATAGTATACAATAAAGTAACGTTCAATACGAATGATGAGCTAAATATGATCCCATATTAATGAGCAAAAACAAATCTAAAAATATGATTAACTAAGAAGTCACTTGTTATGAAAATAAATTACACAATAGAACCATTACTAAAGATATTCAAATTTCAAGATTTTTAACATTGACTTTATTGTGATATTAAAATAATCCCTTTAGATTTAAATATTTACTGACATTTTAGTGTATTTTTATAAGGGATAATTGTACAGAATAACAAACTTATAATCTAAAATAAATAGAGTAGCTATTGTTTGATTTAATTGCGCCCCGTAGCAAACGTTTGTCAGTCACCTCTCTCCCTCTAAATTCTCACTCGCCACTCTCCCTTTCTCGCTCGCTCCCTCTGTGCTCGCCTTTCTCGCTTTATACAACAGAATTGTATAAATTGTGTTTCTGTTTGTATAAAGTGAGAGAAAATTGTATATACACATGCAAATACATATATATTTGTCTTATACACTTATAATTATACAATACAAGTATTCCACTGCCCAATTCTCTTTTGCCTTTTTCTCTTTTTCGCTTTATACAAACACAGATTATACAAATATAATGTATAATTTATGTTTGTATAATGTATAATTTATGTTTGTATAAAGTGAAAGAGAGAGCGATTTTTGATATGCAAATATTTTTGTCAACGTTTTATACAAACGAGAGGCTAACAACAATTTATACAAATGGTCTGCCAGCGAAATTATACAAATCCGAAGAGGAGTCAACGAATTATACAATTGCTTCTTTTTGTATATATGTATAGCGAAATAAACATAACTTTCAATTGTATATGTATAGCGAAATTATACATATATATGTTTGCTATAGAGCGCAATTATGCAAACTTTGCTATAGCATACAAATATGTTTTTTTTGTTTGTTATATGTGAAAGTTGCTCCTTTTCTTTTTATAATGTATTTATACTTCATATAGTAAATTATAAATTTAGATGAATTGTTAGTCGAAAAGTTACATACGCCCCTTGCGCTTCCCATATGCCAATGTGTAGGAGTGTGCAAAAACCGAACCGACCAATAAACCGAACCGAAAAAAGTGTTATTGGTTTATTGTTATTGGGTTATTGGGTTAACGGTTATTTAATGGTTTTACAAAAAAAAATTATTGGGTTATCGGTTCATTATTGGTTTTTACTATTGGGTTATTGGGTTAACCGATAACCCATTAAGAATATAATAATTTACTATTTTAATTTTTAGTTATACATATATATAATATATTAAACAAAAAATATTAATATAAATAGTAGTATATTAGACTAAAAATATAAAAACCCTACGCAATAATTAGCACTACTTAACAATTAACTCTCCTCTCTACTTTTAGTTATTTAACCTTTAGGTTTTACTTTTTAGTATTACTTATTTACTTTAGTTAGTTTATAATTGACTAATATTAGCTTTTGCACGATTGCAAATATCTGCAATTTGATTAACGTCAAGAATTCAGATTGTGTTTGTTTTTTAGAAAAATAACGTAAGAACTTCATTTAGTTACCATAAGCATGGCCTCATTTGCTACTGTTTTGACTTTTGTCTATGATTTGGTTTTATTTGATTCTCTTTATTGCATAAAGAGGACATTGTTTTATATATTACGGTGATCGAAAATTGACCAAGTCTTTGTTGTGATGACCAAAATACAACAAGTTGGTCCTTGTTGTCCCGTTTGGAATGATTATTTCGATGTATGCGTATCGCGTCAAATTATTGGATAAGTCATATATTTGTTTTTGAAAGCATTTTTTTATTGGTTAAACCGAAAACCAAACCGTTAAAGACCTAAAACCGATAAATCGAAAACTGATAACAAATATCTTATTGGTTTGGTTATCGGTTTAGCATATTTAAAAACCGAAAACCGATAATACTTATAACTGAACCGAACCGACCGATACACACCCCTACCAATGTGTACCTACAAAATTCTCAAGTAAATAAAATAACATACGAAAGATTTTTGTATAATTATTTTGTCCTATATTGGGTCCAACTAAATTCAATTTATGAGAAATTATCTTATTAGACATACATACGTATCATATATACTAGTTTTATCTATACCGTCAAATAAGAGTTTTTTTTAATCATGTATTAATACACTTATATACATATATTTTTGTTACCAGATACACTAAAATAGGAAGAGAGACGAGCGAGATGGGGAGGGAGGAGAGTATCTCAGATACATACGAATCACACTAGATATATGTATCTGTACCAAATACATAAGAGAGTGTAGAGCGAGGTGGGAGGGAGACAAGTGGGATTTGTTATGTATTTTAGATACACGCGAATCCACTTGGACACAGTATACATCTAGAACAAATTACACCTAATTTTTATCTCATATATCCCGAGACAAATGAATCTAGACACATCAAAATCTATGTGATCTTCAACTTTAAATATGTATAAGTAGACATTTAAACTATAATAAAATTAAACAAGTAGACATACACGATTCACACATATCAAATATGTTCTCTTGTAAACTGCGTTGTAAATGTCAGCGGAGATCAAATTAAATATGGAATAAAACAAAGAAAGTTAGAAAATATTTGGGGAAAACACAACCGTAGAAACACGCAAAGCCACAATCTTTTGTTGCCTTTAAAAAGACCGAAAAGCTCACCAATTTTCCTCTCCTTTCTTCCTCCTCTTCAATTGGCCTCCTTGTTGCTCTCTCTCTCTTCTCCATCTTTCAAAACCCGAAAAAGGGTTACTTCTTTCTTGACCCTTCGTTCATTTTCTGTTAATTTTTTGTAGGATTTTAGGCTCAACTGATACTATTTTTGTGTATAAGAATCATACTGGTTTCTTCACAAGTGGGGTTCGGTCTTTGTTAGTACGTTTCAATACGGAGTTGGCGTCGGTGGGGGCAAACTCCTGCTGATTCTCTGATTTATTCCATTTGGGGTTGTTGAGATTTGTTTTATTTTTGGATATTTTTTATCTGATCTTCTGTTTAAGATCAGGGGAACCTAGAGAAGAAAAGGGTATCCTAAGATATCCTCTTTTTTTTTGAATTTATTCGTTGCCCAGATTGTTTAAAGTCTTCAAAAAGATGCAGCAAGATCAGCACAAGAAGGTTTCTTTCTTTCTTTATCTTCCTCTTTGAAATTCTTTAATAAAAAGGAGATCTTGATTGAGATTTCTTATTTCGAGCTTTTAAGATTTGAGGGTATCTGGTAAAGAACCCTAATTTGCCTTAAAAGACGAGTCATTATAGCCAAAGTTGATTGATTGAGTCAGCTGTGAGGATTATATAACTGTTTGTTTGTTTGAGGAAGCATGAAGTTGTTGACTAATTTTAGCTGCTAATGGAGGACTAAGTTATTTGATTATCTGAAATTTTAGTAATCTTCTAACCATATGAAGTTGTTGACTAATTTAGGCTGTTGTTTGTTTAGAATATATTGTTTAACAGAGATGGAGAATTTGCATATGAAGGACTAAGTTGTTTGATTATCAGAAATTTTAGTAATCTCTTAACCATATGAAGTTGTTGACTAATTTTAGCTGCTATGTAAAGTATTTAGAAATGTAGGTAGGTAACTCATTAAACAGAGATGGATGATTTGCATATGGAGGACTAAGTTATGGATGATTTGCATATGGAGGACTAAGTTATTTTAGTAATCTTTAAGCATATTGCCAATTAACATACTTGTGAAAATGCCCTTGTGGGATAAATTGTTTCGACTTTTTTGTAGGGCAGCATTCTTTTTACTTTTCTTCATAGTTTTGAAATGTTCTTTGTTTTCCTCTGCTTTTCTTCCTTTACTAGATTCTGGACTTCTACTTCATGCTAACTGCTGTGTTAGTTTGAAATGTAATCTGATGTTGTAGTCCTTTGATCGGGCCTCATTTGACTCTGAAATAGTATTTCATGATTGTCTAGTCTGATTTTCAAATTGGAATGTATTGTCTATTCAAGTCATAACTTAATCCTTGATTCTCTTTATGTTACAACAGAAGTCTACTGATCTGAATATAAGTGATACTGCATCAACATACACTTTGAGAATATCAAGCAACATGCAGATTTTATCTTATATTTAGTTTGTCTATTAGTCAGTAGACTATTGTAAACATGTCTGAGTTTTTGTTACTGTTTGTACAGAGTTCCAAAGAAGTGGAGTTCTTCACCGAGTACGGTGATGCTAATAGGTATAAAATTTTGGAAGTTGTAGGCAAGGGAAGTTATGGAGTAGTTTGTGCTGCAATTGACACTCATACAGGAGAGAAAGTGGCTATAAAGAAAATACCTGATATTTTTGAGCACATTTCTGATGCAATTCGAATTCTGCGTGAAGTCAAATTGCTTAGACTTCTAAGGCATCCTGATATTGTTGAAATTAAGCGAATCATCTTACCACCTTCAAGACGAGAGTTCAGAGATATTTATGTTGTTTTTGAGCTTATGGAGTCTGATCTTCATCATGTTATTAAGGCCAACGATGACTTGACACATGAGCACCACCGTTTTTTCCTGTATCAGATGCTGCGTGCATTGAAGTTCATGCACACAGGTAAAAGTCTTGTGAATTCGGTAACTATTGGTATTATGACATCTACCATCAACTTCTCCTAAGGATGTTTATTTTCAGCCCTGTTTTGACTGACATATATATATATATATATGTTCATTTCAGCTAATGTGTACCATCGAGATCTTAAGCCAAAAAATATATTGGCAAATGCAAATTGTAAACTCAAAATATGTGATTTTGGATTGGCAAGGGTTGCATTCAGTGATACTCCAACCACAACATTTTGGACGGTAAGCTTTCGTGTTAGCCCTATGCCAAAAGCCTTCTATAAGATTTACTTGGATTTAGTTTAAATCATAGAAAGCTTTATAAGATGGACATTTTCATTCATTTTACTCTTTGATTTGACTGAAATTTTCTTATTTTTTGTCTTCTTCTGATACATCATGCAGGATTATGTTGCTACAAGGTGGTACCGTGCACCAGAACTATGTGGGTCTTTCTTCTCTAAGGTAATTTATGTGAATAGCGTGCAGCTTATTTTAACTTTCATGTAAAAGATACTTTTTGTTTTGAACCTTATCTATGAGTTCCATTCTAGAACTTCATGTTAGTGGTTCTTCTAATAGATCAAAATACTTTTTTGTCAAAAGATATGTGAAACTACTTCTCAATTTTCCCAACACCCTCCCTTGGGGAGCCGTACTAGAAAAAAGGAAAAGAAAAAAACCAACTCATTGCAAAGGGTGTTGTAAATGAGTTGGTATTAGACACAATTGTGTTTATGCTCCATTTATCTCTCAAACTAATGTAGGGTCACACATTTATAGTCATCAATTAGTTAGCCACTTTATTGCTAGCCCATGCATAGTCACAGAACATGTTCACGCCTATTTTTGCTGGATTCAGTTGTTAAGATGCTTTTTTTGGCATCATATAAAGCCTCCCTTTTCCCATGCTTTAGAAAGGTGAAAAGGTACTTGTATACATAGTGTTAAAAGGAAGGGCTTTCTGGTTAGAATAGAAGATTTTTGTTCAGTTCTGAGTGTATTAAATAGTGATGTGTAGGTTAAAATCATTCTTGTTCAGGGAGGACTATTGAACTCTCCTGGACGTTGATTTTTCTATTCTTCAGGTAACTGTGTTAGGTCTTGCGTCAATTTCTCAGTAAGGCCTTACTGAGGTTTTTGCTGATTTGTCTTCTAATTCGTGTATGAATTCCCTGCAGTATACACCTGCTATTGATATCTGGAGCATCGGGTGCATTTTTGCAGAGGTTTTGACGGGGAAACCATTATTTCCGGGCAAAAGTGTTGTTCACCAGTTGGATTTGATTACTGATCTTCTAGGGACGCCATCAGTTGATATTGTATCTGGGGTAAGAGCTGTCAGTTAAATTATTTTTTTTTGCTGATGTTAGCATTGCCTGACAGCATGTTGATAGAAGACTACTCCTCTTGAGTGCAGGTTCGTAATGAAAAGGCAAGGAAGTATTTGACAGATATGAAGAAAAAAAGCCCAGTTCCTTTTACTGAGAAATTTCGAAAAGCAGATCCTTTGGCACTTAGACTGTTGCAGAGGTTGTTAGCATTTGATCCAAAAGATCGCCCAACTGCTGAAGAGGTACACTCCCTCATATATTTCTGATGTTAAGATTACGTGAATGACATCTCCACGTGCTTGTCCGTTTCTAATTTCATTTTCATTTTTTGTGTTTTTCCTCCTATCTTTTAGGCTTTGGCTGATCCGTACTTCAAGGGACTGGCCAAGATTGAGAGGGAACCTTCTAGTCAACCAATCTCGAAGCTGGAGTTCGAGTTTGAGCGACGAAGGGTCACAAAGGATGACATCCGTGAACTAATATTTAGGGAGATACTAGAGTATCATCCTCAACTTCTGAAGGACTACATGGCTGGAAATAGTGGTGCAAATTTTCTCTATCCTAGGTTGTAATATACTTCTCTACTATTTCTAGTCTCTATTTTCTTGTACCACTATATCATTACTGACTGACGGTGCGACAATCATTGAATTGCAGTGCCATTGGTAATTTCAGAAGGCAATTTGCTTATCTAGAGGAGAATAGTGGTAAAAGTGGCCCAGTAATACCTCCTGGTCGAAAGCACGTCTCTCTCCCGCGGTATGATTCCATGAGTTGTTTGTCTTGTTGGTTGTGTCAATGAATATGTCCTGTTCCTTATCTTTTATGCTTCTCTTCACTTTATCTTCCCAAAAAAGGAGTTTTTGTTTGTTCTTGTATTTGCTGGATAAGTAACCTGACTGAAAAGAAGTTGTACTTGCTTACTCCCGAGGAAGTTTGGATTTGGAATATTAACTTGTTCATCACATTGGAAACACTGTTACCTTAGAGCATGCCCCTTTCCCCCTTTTCCCTTTTGCTCTCTCCTTTCCTTTTTCAGTCTCTGCTTATTTGGGGCTTCATTACATATATTCTTAAATGTGTTGCAGATCTACTGTAAATTCCAGTACCATCCCCCCGAGAACACAGCAGAATCCTATGTTTGATCATAGGCAAGTAACAGAAAAGGCAACTGCTGGCGTCAGAGTCTCAGACCCGAAGGTTTTGCGACCACCACCTCGAGTACCCACAGGTAAGGTTGACATTGTTTGTGCTGGCACTCATAGTGATTATGTACCTTTTTGTCAACATCTTCAAAGTGAACTCAAATATTTCACCACATGTAATACATTGGACGAACTGGAACTCAGTACTCAGCTCAGGAGAAGGCTATTTAGGAAATCTTCTTAAGTCCCCTTGCGTGTGGAAGAGAGTGTGCATGTGTGTGTGNGGGGGGGGGGGGGGGGGGGGGGGGGGGGGGGGGGGGGGGAGCAAATAAGGATGAGGAGTGATCATATTTAAAGGTGCCCTAATGAGTGAGTATATACGGAATGCTGAAAGTTAGGAAGTGTTGTATGCTTGTTGGAATCACTTTTAATGTCCTTGTCAAATATTAGTGATAGTGGGTTGTGCATGTCTGTTTGTTTGATTCTTCTTTAATATTCATTTCTATCATTTTCAGCCAAACCTGGAAGAGTTTTAGGACCAGTTTTATCATATGATGGTGACAGAAGCATCAAAGAAGTCACTGATGGAAGAGTATATCCCCAGAACTCTGTTGTCCAACCTCATGGCATGTCTCCACATTATCTGTTCAGAAGTAACTCTACACATCTAGAGAGGTGTGGGACAGAAGCAGAGAAGGACCGCTCTCAAGTTAAACCGCAACATGGCCAGTGCATGGTTGCCAAGTCGTCCGCTAGTATGAGTTTTGAGATGAACACTAACCCATATTACCATACACAGGCAAGGGTAGCACAGTTGGGAGGTCAAATCGCCATGGATGCAAAACTACTACAGGCACAAACACAGTTTGGTGCAGTCGGTGCTGCAGCTGTTGCTGTTGCCGCTCACAGAGAGGTTGGCACCGTTCAGTATGGTCTAACCTAGTAGATACTATTGTTTGATGGTTCTTTGAATCAAGTGAGGACATCCACCTTGCAGTGAGACAGTGCAAGATGTGCATTTTCCCTCAGATCAATCAGCATGGGAGATCTGAAGAGGGATCTGTTAACCCGGTAGATGAAAACCATTTATTAGTCGTTAGGGTCTCTAAATAGGTATAATTTAGGTTCAGGTTACCCTGTTGAGTTAGTATTTATGCCCCCTTGTATGTGTGTGTATATATATAGGCGATGCATCATTGATATTAATGAAGAAAAAAATTGTTCTCCTGACTTCCTTTCCTTAACTCTTCATATTTCATGCGTGATAGAAGAAAGATTCTAAAGAGAAAAGGAACTCATTTGAAACAATGAGCAACAAAAGAGAGCAAGAGATTGATAACATAAATATAAATGAACTAAAAGTGTATTTGCTTGCTAAAGACGGATCAACAAAGATAGTGTACACAGACTTTTCACCTTTGCGTTGGAAGTGAGAGGTGGTCTCACAGTTCAAATAGTATGGAAAAAGAAATAACAACGGTGAAGAAGCCATTGTGTGTATTTGGAGTACCATCCCTGTGCTTTTATTGATTGATACTCTCCAGAATTAATCAGTAGAAGAAGATCCTACTGAGTGGATTTCAAGTAAACAATTCAACTACTATCTGTTCATCCTGTCATGTAACAAAATATTTATACCTGAACTTATGGATGACCAATATTTCTTTGCTGGTGCGGAAATACTTAAATTGACAGTGAATCCAGGCAAGTTTATGTACACCTCGCCTCGATGATAAGCACAGTTAAGCCAATGAAAACTCAGTATTTCACCTTTTCATTCATCATTTCTGAGGAAGAATTTTACTGCCTTATAACCTTATCACATGACTTTATGCATAGATGATTGAATATACAATATAATAAGAACATTTAATCATTAACATTAGATTTTACTGTTCAGATTTTGGCACATTTGCTTGTTAACAGTTGAGATCTGGCAATGGGATAATTCCTTCATAGATCGTGATCAAAGCTTTTGTTGGTAACTAAGTGATATTTCATAAACATAAACAAATGAATCTCCAAGCCTTGAGAGTTTCACTTGTGTATAAAGTGAAACAAGCAAAGAGAAAAGAAACAAAAAAAAAAAATACAATATTCCTAACTAAAAGTGAAACTAGCAAAGAGAAAAATGAAACTATCTATTCATCTGTCACAATGATATCAAAGTCGCTAACGACCCATTCAGCAAGTTGATTGCTGCTAACATATATCTCAGTTCCCAAATCAATAGATGGCCAATGCCTCTCAGCTGGTTTAGTAAATGGATCCTGCAATATCACCCAAGAAACAATGTTACAATTCATCTAGGGGTTAATGCATTCTTATTTTTCAGGTACGTTACCTGTAGTTATCTTTTAGGCAATCTAATAGTGTGTGGAGAAGTTAAACGCGTCAAAATATAGTCAAGTACCTGATAGAAGTAAAGTGATTGTGAGAGTCTCCCGACATCAAGTTCCCAAGTTCTTGGATCACCTATCCATCCTTCCCCTTTCTTAGTTGGATATCCATATTCACCCCAAACAGGGTGAGGCAGAATTTGAAGTATTTCCTGAGCTTGAGGGTTGCTATATTCATCACAGTGATTGAATGGTTCCTCAAGATACATTCCGTTGCCTGGGGAGCAATGCATATGATAAGCATCATAGGGAAATCTTGCCTCATCAGTACGATGAACTCGAGTTCCATTTGCAAAAGTATGGTAAATTGGGCACAACTTCAAATTCTCCTTGGGGTTGCACCCTGGTGATACAGTATGAATATCAGGATTGATGATCATTTCACTGTAACGCGTTACGTCTGTGGTGACATCCCCATCACAAGGCCGACCATTGTTCTTCCAGCAACTACCTATGTCCATTAGATAGAATTGGCTTCTTGGACCACCTCCTTTTATCACATCTAGTGTGAACCTCACTTTGAAATTTGGTGACTTTGGGACCTAATTCCATATCAGCAAACAGAACATAAGATTGTATAACAAGAAAACTACTACTACTACAACAACAACAACAACTATGACTCAATCTCAATCAAGTTGAGGTCAGCTGGGATCGGCTATATGAATCTCATTATACATGTCGCTCCATTTAAGATCGTCTCTATGTGTGTATTACCAGAAATTCTCTATATTTTGACAAGAGAAAGACTCCTGGCAAGCATTGGACCTAAAGTAAATGTACTGACATGACTAAAACATAATCACAGCTAATTGGTATCGCCTATAGGCATCATTTTCCGCAAGGTTTACATGGATTGTAGGTCTTTTTCAAGATATTGTATAACAAGAATATGATAACGACCATTAGGAAGAGAAACTTACTATTTTTGACATGCCTCTTGTTTCATAATGATATCCACCAGAAAATCCAGTAGTTGCATCAGACCTCAAGTAAAGCATCAACCAAGGGTACTTTGATGAAGTCTTCAACACATGATGAAATTTCCAGCTTCCTTTTCCAAGAATCTTATGCCAAGTAACAGAGAAAAATGAAGTATCATTCCGAGTCTTCGCTGTACTCATATCAGCATCCAATTCCCATGTCCCATGAAACCCCCCCTTCAACTTAGTGACCTTTGGATGTTTCCTATGACTATGTAATGTGCTATAATCATGGTATATCCTAGGCATATTCATGCACCCTTTCCCAAAACACGGAAATCGCGGTATTTGATCAAATGGTTGAGATGGTATGCCATTTCTGGGACAAATTGCTGCTGTTGTGTCCATGTTGCCACTCTTGAGCATGATCATCCAAAAATTCCATGGTTTTGGCTCATCTTGAACTTTGCATTTGTATCCTAAGAACAATTCTTTCCAAGCTGCATACATATCCACATTCAGGTAGTATTGTCCTAAGCTTTTGGCATCATGTATACTTAGTTTGTTATCAAGCTCATTCACCAAGTGAACCAGCTTTGCTGCAAGATCAATATTTTTACTGTTACTGTTTTCTATAAAGAAAATCAAAAGCATAATAACTTGCAACAGACAGCAAAAGAAAAGAGGTTAATATACTTTTTGACAGTATAATAAGTTCAATGTTAAGAATTCTAAAAGTCGAATCCATTAAATTAAATCCTGAATTCGTCTCTACCACAGTTCTAACTCGAAACCTTTAATTAACGAACATTAATTGTATATTATTCTATGCCTCACACATCTAACACTCACATGAGCCACAAAATAGTTTTTTAACTAAAGGTGTTAGATTCGAGTTATGTGGGACCTTGACCATGCGAATACCGAACATCACATAATGAAAAAAAAAGTAATATTGTATATTGACTTACTTCTATTATTTGATTTTTGGAGATCAAAACAATCAGCATGCCTAGGACTTCCCATATTAGGAGCTTCTTCATACACTTCATTACATTGATTCCATGCCTCTATAGCAACTCTTAAATTATCCCTTTTCATACCTGGATCTCCAATGGCTGATTTCGCTTCAAAACTACATGATAATCTAGCAAAAAATATAACTAAAACTACTTGAAAAATCACCCAAAATCTCAAACGTGAAGCCATGTTGTTTTTCAATATTTTCATCATTGTTAAAATAAAAAAATATACTAACCCCATTATATAAGGTTGTTAAAGTGTTTGATTTGGACAAGAAGTAAATTTGTAAGAGTTTTATCCAAATTGACATTTCGTAAATATTGTCATATTATCTCAATGTTAGAATCCTTTATAGAGTCAAATAACAGTCTTCTCTTGTATGAAAAAAACAAGTACTAGTAATAATAATAACAGAGAAATTTCGAAGTATGATAAATACAGAAAAAAAGATTACAAATTTTAATTATCATAGAATACTATTGCCTATCAACTACTCTAATACTACCTAAAAACTAGGATTCTTTTTTTGGTGTAACGCATTGGAGCTCCGACTAAATTCGGATTCCTCACTTCAAAGCCCATTCACGACAATCCCAACAGAATTTTCCCCATACTCAGAACTCGTAGTCCATCACTACACCACAACCCATGTTGGTAAAAAATAGGATTCTCATTCTTCTCTTGGCACAATCTTGAACTTCCCAGTTTGTTGTTGCTGCAATACAAACCCAAAAATCATTGTTTACGCAAAAAATTAACTTTTATGACAGTAAAACACAACTACTAATTTTAAATACGAGATCATATACAGAAGAAGCAGATCCAAAATTTAAATTCTATAGGTTCAAGAATCCAAGTTTCAAATACTTAAATACAAATCTAAGCTACAATTATAGCAACGAGTTCATCTAAATCCAATATTTTCTATAAGTAGAACAAATTTATGTGAAAAATACACTTAAAATTGAAACTAATAGTCTATCTAAACCTACAACTTTAGAAATAGCAGGTTAAATATTGAATCAATAAAGTTCAAATTTTAAATCTGCATCTGCACCTAAGATAACTAAAGGCAAGTTAATGTATATAAGTTAAATCCGAGCACGAAAAAATTGAAAAAAAGGATAAAAAGATTCAACCTTTTTCCATAGTTCAGTATGGCTACTGCAAAATCCAGCAACAACACCGCCATTTTTACGTCCTTCTGTGTATTCAATGCAGAGATCATGTTTCAACCCACAAGTAACATGGAAAGACAAAGGGCATTTCGGCTCAGAACAATCAATAGCACATCCTTTTTTGGATTTACAAATGTAACACTTTTTTTCCCATCTTCTTTTAGGAACTTTGCTGAAATCAATTCCTTCACGACCTTCTGGATCGACGAAGAAAACTTCGGGAACAAATAGTGAACAAACAACATGAGCCCATTTACCTTCATTCACAGTAGATTTCAATGCCCCGCCGGATTCAGGACAGAGACAACAAGTAAAAGATTTTGGGTTTGGGATCTCTGATTTTGAGGCTAAACATTGAGCACAAAACCAATCGCCTTCTGGGATTCCATCTGTAAAAGGATGACCGTAACAAGATGTATGAACCATCAAATCACAACCGTCACACAAAACGATTGGATCTGATGGATCTCCGTCTGTGCTATTACAAATAACACAAACAATCCCATCATCGTCATCGTCATCCTCATCCACATCAATGTCATCATCTGTTGTTTTCTCAACTAATTTTTCTCCCTTGATTTCATCGTCATTAAAACAAACTGGGTTGTACTCCTCATTGAGGTCAAATGGATGAAAAGCCCAGACACGTTTCTTCGCGGGCAAACAGAGAGTAGTAACAGTGCTGTTATTCGTAAAAGGTGGAGGAGTTTCTGGAGAGAATTTTCGCTTTTTAGCAGGAAGTTTTGATGATGAGACAGATCCATTTTGTTTTTGATCTTGTTGATGCATCAACATGAATCTTTTGGCTGGAGGTAAAACCTGAAGTTTGCCACCCATTGTTTTATTTTTTTGTGAGATTGAGAAGATTGTGTGAGAAACTGAGATGTGGAAGAAGAGGGAAAAGGGGATTATGAAGTAGAGAAAATTTGGAAGAAAAAACCCGGGAGGATTTGCAGTCAAATTATTTGAGTTTTTGAAAATTCTGGATTTCTGCCATTGATTTTGAACTTTTGCAGTTTCACTTTAGCGGGAAGTTTGAAGGGAATGGCTCCAAAGTTTAGAATTTTGCGCCAATTTCTGCGCAATAAAACGACGTGGTTCTATCTTATTATTATTTTTGAGATAAAGTATTGAAAACATCTCTAAATTTCACGCAAATTATTAGTTTCATTTGTGAATTATTGATAACTTTAAAAACACTTTTTTATTTGACTAACTGAATTAATGGGAAAATTGTATATAATAGCAAACTATTAATTCAAATTAAATGCTATAAATATAGTTTGATTTAATTGTACCCCATAACAAACTATTGTTACTTCGCCTCTCTCCAGCCACTCTCGTTCTCTCCCTCACCTCTCTCGCTTTTTATACAAACGCAAATGTATAAAATGTGTTTCTGTTTGTATAAAGCGAGAGAAAATTGTATATATACATATATTTTCGTTCCCCTCTCCCAAATCTCGCTCGCCACTCTCCCAGATCTCGCTCGTTCACTCGCGTCTCTCACTTTATACAAACACAAATTTATACATTATGTTTTGTGTTGTATAAAGTGAGAGAAAATTATATATACAAATACAAATACATATATTTTCGTCCTATACACTTGTGATTATACAAATACGATATTCTCATGCCCAGTTTTCTTTTGTCTTTTTCTCTTTCTCACTTTAAACAAACACATATTATACAATTGATCTTTTGTATATGTATACCAAAGCAAATTATACAACTGTTTTCTTTTGTATATGTATAACGAAATTATACAACTGCTTTGTTTTGTATATGTATAGCGAAATTATACAACTGCTTTCTTTTGTATATGTATAGCGAAATATACATATTTATGTTTGCTATGAAACGTAATTATGCAAACTATAGCTATAACATACAAATATGATTTTTATGTTTGCTATATGTGAAAGTTAACACATAAAATTAAATTGAGAGACTCTCAACGATTTATACAAACGAGAGGCTGACAACAATTTATACAAATGGCTTGCTAGCGAAATTATACAAATCTGAAGAGGATCCAGCGAATTATACAATTGCTTCTTTTGTATATATGTATAGCAAAATAGCCTAGTCATAACATGTTTGCTATGGAGCGCAATTATGCAAACTTTGCTATAGCATACAAATATGAATTTTGTGTTTGCTATAAGTGAAAGTTATTCTATTATACCCTAATCTTGTAACTTGAGTGAAATATACCTTTAAGTTTTTGCCAAGTTATGAGGTGTTTCAACAATTCTTTCAGATTTTTTATTAAGAGTCTCATGCTTCTACAAAAGTTTGAAACCACTTGTTATATTTCGTGGTAAATCGAGATGTATTAAAGTTTAGTTAGTCAAATAGAGAAGTATTTCTAAAACTGTCAATAGTTCGAAAATGAAACTAATAATTTAGTCAAGTTCAAGAATGTTTTCAATACTTCTCTCTTTTTATTTTGCACGCCCTATAAAATATACCGATTTAAATAAGTATTTTATCACAATATTCATATTAATTGATGTTTAATTTTTAAAAAAATATTTTGAAAAATAAGTAATTAATGTTGAGGATTAAAGAAAAAAAATATTCTCTTCATGTGTTAAAGTATAAATGTATTTTTAGTATAGTAGACGAATAAAAATCAACGAAAGAGTATTTGGCTAAATTATTTACGTACCATTTAATGTGATAAACGATTTTATGTTTCTTTTCGAACTTTGAAAACTTGGTTAAACTTCTTAGAAAATTACACAGATCACTTATTGGAGTAAATAGTTTGAGAAAAAAGTTTGCCTTCTTGGTTTTCTAAAGCTGAGGACTGTTACGCGATATTTAAGATTGCTTGAAAAAACAAAAAAGAAATATCATGTATTAATAAATTTGTAACAGATTAATAACGAGATAATCATATTCAACATCTTTCATCCCATTTCAAGTGTTTTATGTCAACATTGATGGTTTTTAAAACCATATATAAAATACTAGTACGAATTTTTTTAGTCTAGTTTTTAAAATACAATACAGTAAGAAATTTTTTGATAATCAGATTTCACTATTTTTGATTGCCAACATGGTAGCATAATTAATTTGGGGAAAAGGGAGTAGGACTGAAAAAGGAGCCACAAAATAGCATCACAATTCACAAGGAAATATAAATATTCCCAGCAATTTGTTCATAAACAAGTAGTGCTGGAAAATCCACTTTTGCTGTTAACTGCTACACTTGATAGCACAAGTTGCAAAATACTAACTGAGATAAATCAATTGCCCTGCCAGACTGAATATAAGTACCACTTTAGCCGCGGGATTCTGCCTGTTGCATACAACAAACAAAACTTTCTTTAGATGATATGCAAAAACAAACAACACTGTTCTCGTGCATATACCAGTTCAAGTTATCTCAAACATTGGTGTAGATCTAAAAGCCAGACACACTAAGGTCTTTTCAGCATGAAGGAGAAGAGTATAATATCTTGAATTCCTGAGCACAACTACCCCTCCCCGACCAACAAAAAGAAAGAAGAAGAGGAGCAACCACAAGTCGTAATATCATAAGAAGATGACTCACTTAAAATCATATCTAAAGAAAAAAATAAGATTGGAGAGAAGTCGCCTCAGTTAACTTTTTTAACAATATATAAGAGTCCATGCAAAAAGAACAATACGAGCAACACAACCAGCTTGCATCGACTCAAAACAGTGTTAGTTCGCTTACATTACATCCTGTGTTTGCCAAGGATTTCCTAGTTTATTTTGAGACTTGCATGTCAATAAGCATAAGTAGAGATTTTGGGAAACTCCTTGTGTTACAAAATCTCTAATTTTTGTCTTAAAAGATACATCAGAATTCAGAAAAAAGAATGACTACTACAACATTTGATGAAACAACTTGGCATTTCGACCAACTTTTTCAAGCTATAATTTTGCAACTGAGAACCTAGTTAGTCTGACTTAATACGTTCTCCATAAAAGATACTTTTGGTGGGAAGTGTACAAAACAAAATACTTCCTTAAAGTAATCTTCCAGAGTGGTTGAATGTAAAGATCACTAATTCACTAGCTCATAATGAATGATCAATGTGGTGATAAGGAATCCATAATGATGTTAAGTTGTGGTCATTTGTAGTAAAGAGTAGAGTTAAAGCAATATTTAAATGGTAGTGGATCATTTTATGGAACAGAGGTATTAAAGAAGGAAGCAAGAATTGACTTTCCCTCCTACATGTATCTCTTCCCCACATTTGCTGCCAAACTTTTCCGTGAGGAAACCATTATGTAGAGTCCAAGACAACCAAAGTTCACAATTACTTCATCAATAAAAACATGTTGTCTTAATAAATAGGGCCTAAATATTGCAATATTTCTGTTATAAAAGGCTAAAGAGATCCAAAAGAAAATCACAAAGATAGAGAGAAGAGAAAACTGGTCTTAGAACGTTGCTAAATTACTTAAAAAACAAGCAGTCATCTGGTAAAAGTACTCATTTGGATAATGATAAGTAAACACTCACCGGAAAATTTCATGCTCGAGTCATCGATGAACTCGTTTAGACATTGGTTATAACCTGGAAATAAAAGAAAGATTAGAATATGAATTACAAGGATAGGTCCTAAAAAGTAGTATATTTCATTATATGAATCAAAGACACCTTTGAAAACCTAAAAAAGAGTACATTGCCTTCAAACCATGAGACCAAATAAACAGTGGCTTGAACTACAAACTAGGTTTCGCAGAATCAACAAAGCAGTAGAACGGCATAACAAATATCAAGAAGTACTAGTACTACTTGAGCAAGAAAAACAATCTCGTAGCAACACAACTAGATTATCTCCCAAAATTCAACCCCATACAATTCTCCTTCTTTTCAGTTAATTTTTTCCTTTCCAACTCAATTTAGCTTCAGTTTTCTGATGTCTGTCAGCATCTTTACTAATTAAGAATGAAAAGAATTCACCCTTGTTGAACATGTAGATTATTCACCCTTGTTTTTGAGATGGGGTGCAGCAATGGGTTGAGCAGTATGGTTTCTAGGAGGAAAGTTATGGCGGTAAAGTTGCCATCCCAGAGCACTCCGTCGGTCCACACATGAGTTCAGATGTACATGGTTTCCTGGGCCTGTGTCCTATAGAATATCACAATGTACTAACAGGTAAGAGCACTTCAAAATGTTTACCTTTAAACCCAATTTAAGGTCATACTTGGAACTTGGAAGAGCTCCTCGCTAACTTAAAACTCCATCTTGGGTTAGTGAATTATCGTAAATCTCATATTTCCATCCACAAGTGCAAGTTCATACAAAAATTGCAACTCCTCCCAGCAAATATAAGGGAATGAGAACGGATCACAACAAACGCTACTAGAAAGCTACCATATTATACCACATTTGATTGAAGTTATTTTGGCACACAAAGCATAGCAGAATGGCCCTCTGTACCTAGTCAACTTTGATACACCAACACAGTACAAGAATAAGTGCTTATCACAAATTTGCAAACAGACTTTGAGCCCCAAATACTTGAATGCCCGTTTAAGTCAAAAGTCATCAAGATTTTATGAGATAAGATGGTAAAAGTAAAACAGGTAATAAGCTGATAAGATGGTAAATGTAAAAAGGCACATGGAAACTGCAATAAGCTACTGAACTAGCTCTAAGAAAAGTGTCTGCCTTACCAGCTAAACTAATTTACGACATCTAATTACAACACATACATATACAGAAAAAATCAATATCCTTTTAGCAGAGAGACAGAATATAATTTTTTATCTTTTAATGTCAAACATATCCTACTAGTTTAATACCTCCCCCACCCCACCCCTCCCCACCCCTCCCCTCCTCTGCGTAATAGCAAGGTGGCATATACCCGGATTAAGTTTGGGATTAAATTTTATACTTGTTTCGTTGAAGGTACAAACTGAAATTTATACCTCAAACATGGTATTATTTTATCCCACCCGGGGGATAAATTAATCCCGTGGTTATAGGATTATAATCCTGGGAATTGGGATAACTTTGGATGTGAACCAAACAACCCCTATGCACAATTTCATACTATACTGAGCATTCAAATATTTTTTTAATAATGAAAAAAAGAAGAAAAAAAAACGATCACCTAAAAGATTCCCAAAACTTTTTCTTATGAGGAAAACATAATGCCTGCCCACTTTTAGGCGTGGTAGACAACCAAATCCACAAATGAATCTTTATACTTGATTAACTGACTTCATTTTTCTTCACAACGAAAGACAACTTTCCCTTTACATTTTTTTAACATCAAGAACAACTAATAGCTCGAGCAGCGGAGAAGCACTTAAAGAGTGTAAGGGATTTAGGAAGTAGGAGTAAGACAAAATACACACATTGCGAGTCTAGCCAGCAAGATAGGAATGAAGTTGAGGTGAGATTAGATGGAACTGAGGTACCTAATGAAGACGGTTCAGAAATGCAGTCTCAATATTCCAGAAGGGCAATTTGATAGATGTTATGCCTAGCAAGTGCACTATAGTAGGAATATTGAATTGGAATACTGCCAAAGTTTATGAGATAAGAGGATACCCAGGCAAAGTGAAAATCAAGTTCTATAGAACGACAGTAAGTTCAGTTAAGCATGACGAGAATTGAGTACCTGGAGTGCAAGACTCATTAAGTGGTAGTAACATAAGAAAAAAAACTCACTCTGAATGATTTAAGACTTGGATTTTTTTTTAAAAAAAACAGACTTAATAACAGAGATCTGAATGATTCAAATTAAGACCTTTATTAAGTGCAAACAAATTGAGGCCTTGGTATATTAGAAGAAGTATAGTTACTATAGTATATTAGAGGACCTCTAATGTTTGAGAATCCTTAAATATGGAGTATTGAAACATCACAAACCCAAATAGAGGCCTAGGGCCTAGTTGTTGTTGTAAGAACTGTTAGAACATGAATAGGTTTATACAATCCTATTACATGAATAAGTTTATACAATCCTATTACATAAATAAGTTTATACAATCCTATTAGAAAGAGACGGACCCACATGTATAGGTGGGGGTGCACGTGCACCCGTTAACTACGAAAAAAATCACATATATATACATATCAGAGAATATAATAAGGAGTGCACCCTTAGAGAAACATAAAACAGCTTTAGTCTGCTTGGTAGAAGCGAGGAAATTCACCCCTGTAACCTGCATTCGATCCTCGTCAGCATCCCATTTTTTACTCTTTTTATTACTTACTCTTTTTATCACAAACTAAAGGGTTTATTTATAACGTCAAAATTGCTAAATAAGGGGGATAGGGTTTATTTATAACATCAAAATTGCTAAATAGGGGGGATAGGGTTTATTTATAACGTCAAAATTGTTAAATAAGGGGATTCAAATTCATGACCATCCAATAGCTATTAATGACTAATCAAATACGACATTATCCATTAACCGTCATTAAAAAATTCGCTATTATCCATTAATCGTTATTGAAAAATTTGCTATTATCCATTAATCGTTATTGAAAAATTCGCTAATGCTTAAATTATGATATTATTAGTGCATCCAAACTTTTTAAATCCTGGGTTAGCCTCTGATTAGAATAGGAATAAGTTTATACAATTCTATTAGAATATGAATATGTTTATACAATCCTATTTAAAATAGGAACGGGAATAGTAAATAGTATCCTACTTGGTAAAGGATTGTATAGTGGATTTGTAGTATGTACAAATAGGGTCTCAATGTAATAATATAGACATGACAACAATTCAATAATACTCTTTTTCAATATTTCTCACATGATATCAGAGCCTCTACGATCTTGGTAGAAGATCAAAGAGTTCCCGCTGCTGGCGGGTGGCTATTACTTATATATGCTCTGCCCGTCTGGCCAATGATTAGTTAACAAAAGTAGGACCAATGATACATGCATGAACCCCATATTCCAGGGGAGAAACTTAGGCAGACAGGTGGTGCCGTACATCAATTTTCGATGACTTTCTAGGGGTGTTTTGTGTCAACCCCATATCCGTCGGTATTTGTGTAGCACCGTTCCATCTTTTCGATGACTACTTTTTCATATTTAATTTAAGTAGCACCGTGCCATCTTTTCAGTGACTACTTTCTTTTATCTAATTTGTGTAGCACCGTGCGATCTTTCCGGTGACTACTTTTTCATATCTAATTTGTGTAGCACCGTGCCATCTTTCCGGTGACTACTTTTTCATATCTGATTTGTGTAGCACCGTGCCATCTTTCAGGGGACTACTTTTTCATATTTAATTTGTGTAGCACCATATCATTCTTTCGATGACTACTTTTTTTGCCTATCTGATTTGTGTGGCACTGTGCATCTCTCCGGACTACTTTTCATATTTAATTTGCGTAGTACCACGGATTTTCCTGAACTACTTTCTCATATCTGAGTTGCATAGCACCGTGTCTTTTTGGTGACTCCTCAAATTTGATCTGCGTGGTTCCATTCGTCTTTACGGTGACTCCTCAAATCTGATTTGCATAGGGCTGTTCCATCATTCCGACCCTACCCATATAATTTCTCTTTTTCAGTAGGGTCGTGCCATCATTCCGACCCTACCCATATTATTTCTCATTTTCCAGTTGGGTTGTGCTATCATTCCGACCCTACCCATATAATTTTATTTCTTAGATCGTGACCATTAAGCCATCAAATCTAATACTCTGGCGTATGAGCATGTTCCGGCCAATTTTTCGGTGACTTTCTTGTTTAATAACGACTCATCTATTGATTCCAACACGATCCATATACTTTATACTAGAGTTTGAGCACTTTGTTGCTCAGGGGGAGTTTAGTAGCCTTGTAGGTCGATTATGTAAGTCACTCTATGGTCTAAACAGTCGTCGCAGATTTGGCTTGGGAAGTTCAACACTATAATTTTATCACTCCGTGTTTTATCGGCATTATGCATCAAATTCAATATTTCATGAGAAGATTAAGCACATTGAGATTGACTGACATTATGCATCAAATCCAGTATTTAATGATAAGACAAACACATTGAGATTGACTGTCAATTTTATGAAGTCAACTAATCAACTTGCAGATATCTCACCAAGCCCCTCATTGGTCCTCGCATTAATTACATTTGTAACAAGCTAGGTACATGAATTGTATGCACTAGCTTGAGGGGGAGTGTTAGAACATGAATAGGTTTATACAATCCCATTAGAATAGGAATAAGTTTATTCAATCCTATTAGAATATGAATAAGTTTATACAACCCTATTAGAATAGGAATAGGTTTATACAATCCTATTTAGAATAGGAATAGGAATAGGAATAAGAATAGAAATGAGAATAGTAAATAGTATCCTACTTTTTTTTTTTGATAACCGAGAAATCCGTCTGTGACCCGCCCTTTGGACCAATCACAGCCTTCTAAACTCGGTGGAATAGAGTCTCAAAGTAATAATGTAGACCGACAACAATTCAATAATATTCTTTTTCAAAATTTCTCACAAGAACAAAAGAAATTTTTTATTTTTCAATGCATACAGGATCTGACAGAAACTAGATACTCTTTTCTCCAGTGGTTTCCCATAATTTATAATCTGATAGAAGATCCAACTCTAAGCAAGTTTTAATAGTGCAATGTCATTAAACGAGGTGAATTCACTTTTCTGTATAAATGAATACGAGGCTAAAGTTCAAGCGACCACATATCAGAAAATGTAATTAATGATTTTGCAGACAACTATTTAGATTAGATGCAACAGACATTAATAAGAATCCAGCAGGCAGTTAAAACTTTTCTCACAAAAAGCAAGACAGTAACAACATTAAACAACAATCTCAGTACAAAAACTATTTATCAAAAAGATCATTCAGTATAAAATTTCAAATCTAATTCTAAGATCCATTCTGAAGTACCGGAAAGTAGCAGGCACAACACCATGTGACAGCCTACATTAACTAGTTTATCTGGGTCCTTGAGCTCGCTGCACATCATAACCACCCCAAGCACCAGGCCCATGTCCATATTGAGAATAACCTTCAGCACCACCCTGCACCTAAAATATAAAAGAACAACTAAACTTAGAAAATAAAATACTAAGGAAAAGAAGTCACATTTCATCTAGATGAACAAGAGCAAAATACTGGTGTCCTTCTGCTCACTTTGTAATCCCATCAACTGCCAAAAACACAACAGAATTACTTACAGGATGAGCAGGGTTCATAGGATTCATTCCGTAATTAGCAGGATAATAATTCCCTGGATAACCAGATTCCGGATTCCCATAATTTGCATTGTACCCTGCACCTGTGCAGATAAAGATGAACTTCATGGAACTGGTACAGTACTAATAATCTACGTCCAATAAAACATGAGAAATTTTAAAGCAGCAGCTGCGAAAGATTACGTGTGTGTCTCTGTCTGTCTATATACAAACAAAAAATTAAACAGGGCACCGATTGGAGCAATCATATCCAACTGAGCTTGTCAGGGTCTCAGGGATTTGAACCTCCAATAAACTATTACAAACCCCTTTTTTTGTTATTTATTATTTAATAAAAGAGGAGAGAAACAGTATTATATGGAGCAAATTCAATACACTCCAAAGAAGCTTGTGAAGGACTTAAACCTAATGTAAAATTTGATAAATTCTACTATCCACTTAAGGTAAATATTATTAGAAAAACTCTGAATTCTGATATGAAGCAATAAATCAAATAGACAACCAGGTAACTGCGTGAACCATATAGCAGCTTAATACATTAAAACAACGTCACTATTCAATCGTGCTTAAAAGTGCTCAATCAAGCAAAGACAATTCCGCTGAGAAACACAACAGCAAGGAAAATTTGTCTTCATCAGAAGATGGATCTTTCAACGTGCTTTTTCATATCTGCATTTTACAGTTTCTGAACTTGGATATGGAAAAGTACCTGGATTCCCAACAGCTGCTGCTGCTCGGGCTCTTTTTTCTGCATTAGCAACCTCAGCTCGAAGTTTTTCAAGTTCTCGAGCCATTGTTAGCAATTTTTTCTCCATAACCTGACCATGTTCATAGTTTTCTGCGTATCCTTTCTTCTCATTCTCAATAGCTGCCCTGTAAGCCAAGAGTACAGTAAGAAACTATCAATTTGAAAATGTTCCACAGAGAGCAGAACTCTGGGGAAAAGAATACCTTGCTCGCTGCAGCTCTAGTTTTAGACCTTCAATTTCAGCTTTTATTGCTGGAGCCTGCTGTACATCTGCAGTCATTCTACTCAAATCCTGTGTCATTCTTTGATACTCAACAGTAAGCTCTTGTCTGGCAGCAGTGAACTCCTTAATATCCGAGCGCACTCGCATAAGCTCTGACCTCATACCATCAGCTACTTGGAGATCCATTTCCAACTTAGCAGACTTCTCATAAAGCTCTCTCATTTGCACATCAGTTTCCATACGCAAAGAACGGGCATAATGATCAGTTCGCTGAAGTTCGTATTGAGCAGCTTCAACTTCTTGTTTCAGTGCTACATGAGTTGCAGCCAACCGCTGGTTATCAACTAATAATCCTTGAATCTCATCATGCTGACTAGCCAGGTGTTCTTCAAGAACAGCAGGGTGTGGAGGCATTGGTCTGGAGCCCATTCCAAACTGTGATTCTCTCATTTCTTCAAGCATTGCTGGATGAGGCACCGGCATGCGACCCCTACCAAACTGGGACTCATGCATTTGCGGAGGAAGTCCACCGTGAGGACCACCTTTCATTGGTAGTGGACGCCCGCGATTTCGACCAGCCATCTTCTTTGTTTTATCTTGTCTTGGTTATGAAATGATCAAATATATCTGTTAGAAAAAAACACCAATTGATATCAGTGACTTATGAAAACTACGATGGATAAAGGAATAAGGGGGTGTTAGTAAATGACTTCCATCCCACCCCAAACCCTTGACCTAAAATCAATAGTGAGGGACAGAGCATCAACATAGCATAAAAGGGGAAAAAAACTTCTACACCTAAGCAGTATCAATTTTTTTTTTACAGATGACACCCAAAGCTGTGACCTAGTGGTTTATGAAGTGGGTGAGCACTTCGAAGGTGGAAATGAAAAACAACAAATCAATGACGGCTCAACCCTAAAGCCACTAAAGCAGTGGAAACAAATAAGTGCCTCAAAATTACAAACCCCTGAAAAACCCTAAACCCCCAAATTCAGTTCAAACGAACACACAACGATATATGATTATCATGCATGAGAAAAACGAAGCTCAAATACAAACATATATACATCCGAAGACGCCAAATCGCACAGAAAAAGAAATAAATTCTAGCAAGAAGCAAGATTAAACGAACACAGAGACAGTAAACCCAGAAGATGAAGGAGATACATACCTAAAAAGAGCTGAACAAATCTGATGAAGGCGATGTAAACTGTTAATTGTGAAAAGCACCGTATTGAGTCATGGCAGAATGAACGCTGCGCTTCCAAGGACAAAAAATAAAACAAGTATTTATTGTTTGTAATGTTTAAAAATATTTATACAACATTAGAAAAAAGAAGAAAAATAGTGATTGAAAATTCAAACATGTACATTTTAATTTAATAACAATAAAAATTTAATTAATTTTTTTTTTATAATAGATATTTAAGATAGTTTCTCTCTATAAAATAATTTTAATAATAAAAGTACGTTAATAATTATCTTTTTTTGTAATTTAACTCTCAAAAACACTTTTAAAAAAAAAACAGTCAAACACAATTTGCTTATAAAAACACTAATTAGTCAAACAAATTTATTTATTTTTTCCAAAAGCACTTTTTTGAAGAACCATTTTTAAAAATGCTTTTAAAAATAAGTTGTTTTTAGCAGCAATTCCAAACAGGCTCTTAGTTGGTATGGAGAATTGATTGATCCCCTTTAATACCTTATGAGTCGAGCCTATCTCATAGGGTTTGCCTATGCGTTTTACATTCTCTGTGTGGTTTGCAGGCTATATCATTATAGCAACTGCAGGTTATACTAAAATTTTTAATAAAAAAAAATTACCTTGAGATTTCTTTCGAACATTTTAAGCTCAAACTAATTTAATCATCATATAATTAAATTTAAAAATACATTGTCTTAACTTTAAATATCTTCTAAAGATAACAACAGAAAGAAAAATATTATACAAGTAATAAATGATACTCCAATTGACATATTCCATAAGGTGAAGTCTTAATTATATTTTTAATCACTTCTAGAATAATTCAATCAAAATTAAAATATTTAAATACTTAAAGTAAATAGCAAACAAACAAATATTTTAACATAATATTATTCATGTACTCAGATGTATAAATTTTCAATGTGAACTTATTATGTTTATCTCTTTAACATAATTTATCAACTGGAGAATACAAGCAACCCAACCAGCATAATTTGTCCATATAAAATTTAATTAATTATCCATGATTGTCATGAAATGAATACAATACGAACATTATTATACATTTTGTTGATAATGCAAAGACAAAAAAAAAATTCTCAATTTTTTTTCCGTAGTTGCTCTAGAACAAATATCTTTCAATAACTTTTCAAATATATTCTTCTCATTTGAGTAAATTTTATTTCTTCAAACTTCCAATCACGAGTATATGTATTTGAGAAAGTTGTGGAACATTTGGCAGCGACCGATCGCAATGATTTGCACCTAGTCGAGCAAAAAGCAAAAATCACTTTCAAGATAGTTACTCGCATAATAATATTTTGACTCAGTATTGTTTTTCAATAAGTTTCTCCACTCTTAGTCAGAGATTTCGAGGTCGATAGGCACAATAGTAACAAACGGCTAATGACAATAATTCAATGTAAGAAGACCCCACTTCATGGAATTTTGAAGCACCAAATTAAAGTGAATACCACAAAGGCGCCTAGAGATAGCAATAAAACAAAGCAACGACTAGTTTTTTTTTTCTTCCAAATATATGTACATAATTCATTCGCTTAATCATTTCATCATATCAAGTTTTGAACTTTCATCAATTTTTCTGATACTTGATATACAACATGGAAGCAATATGGAATTTAGAAGAGAAATGGAAAATATCGACACGAGGAGCTATAGCCTTACTGGTAATTTGCACCTGTTCCTTAGTTATTGGAACCTGCATTATTGCTGCTTTAAGGAGAAATGTAAGAAGGAGAACAGAGCCGCGTGTTGATGATTCAACAGACAGAGATTGTTCAGAGCCACGAGCAGAGCTGGGTCCGGTGAAGGAGGTGCTTACCAGTTCTGTGAGGTGGAGCCAGAAAGAGAAGCTTTCTCCATTGCTCGTTTGCGGAGATCTGCAAACTGAAGCTGATTTTGGATGGCAAAATCACGGTTCAGCTTCACCTGTGTGGAAAAGACCTATACTTATGGGTGAAAAGTGTGAGCTGCCAAAGTTCAGTGGTCTTATACTCTATGATCAGAGAGGTCATGCCACTTCATCAAGTCGAGAAATGGATTCAAATACGATCAGGTAAAACATAATTAGAGGCAAAAACATCAAGAGAAACAACATCTAATCATTCCGAAGAATTTATATTTATATACATAGTTCAGTTTTTACTATACTCCGAAAGCATACGTACAAGTTCAGGATAATTACTTATAAAATAATGGATGCTGAAGAACACAGTATTTGTTACTGTCATACCTAGGGGCGGATATACTGTAAAACAGACTTAAAAGTTCACGTGAACTCAATAGCTTTTGTCCAGATCTCGTATATATATATCAAGGAATCCACTAAGTATCTATAAATATTTCATACTATACCATCAGCTTCTTTATTTAAACGTAATTCTGCATCTTCAAATCTATGATTTGATAAGGAAAAGGGGAACAAGAAAAATATAAGCATTAGAATCAATGCAGAAAGATATTCAGTTAACGGGTATAGCTGAAAGCGTTCAATGACTAGGGAACTGCCATCACCTTGAGCTTGGAATTCCCACCATTCTCCACGCAATTAAGTTAGAACTTACAATCACCTAGGACAAATAAAGGGAGATGTACAAATTAAAAGGTATACTTGTTATTTAACAGCTCGAGAAAGAATGAAAGATATATGTTCACAAAATGCACAAGTATCGAGAATTTTACCTTCTTCCTGGGTGTTTTTTCATGCACAAGACATTACTTTCTTAGATCTCTAGTTCATGAATAAGACACTATAAGGCTTTCGGCAGAGTCCTCCCTTGAAGAATTTCTGTAATGTGCAAATAAGAGCAATTGTACAACTCCTAAAAGTGTTCCGATGCCATTTGGTACCTGAAATTTAAGTAGAAACCCTTCGTGAGTCAGGCGAGAGGAACAAAAGATAAAAAAAAATGGAAATTTCCTAAGTGAGAGAAAGAAACTCACATATATAAAGGGATCAAAGCTGAAAATTCCATACAAAAGGAAAGAGGCACTCATTAGGAAGCTGGAGAGGGACAGGCAAAAAGGCATGAATTCAACACTCCTGGTCCTGATCACCAGATTCTGGAATACAAGTTAGTCAGTGAATCCGCGGAAAAACGTTAGAGAATAAGAACTTGATAGAAAATTCTGAATGTCAACGGTTGGACATACAATAATTAACAGTGGGGAGGCAAACATTGATATCAAGGAAGCACAACTCAGGGTGCCAATGATGATGCGTCGGAGTTCCAGATCAAGTATAAACAAGCTTCCAATTACAATAATTGCAAATAGGCCAAAGACTGTGAGTATCCATCCGAACATCCTGAACTACAAACAACAATGATGGGCATACGGATTAACAGATTACGTTATGAATGAGTGTGAAATTGCTTTATTAATTAAATAATACAACAGAAGAGTATTAACCTTTTGCTCTTTCTCTGTATACATCACATAAAGTACAATGTAGGCAAGTTGAAAAACAGCACCAACTGAATTAACCAATGTAACCAACAGATTGTCGGGAGATACGAGAGGGGTGCCATACCAGGCACAAATTAAGCAGTTCAAGAGCCCGTATATGTATGGCAACCCTGAGAACTGTTCAGTTGATTGATTTCTCATTATTCTCATGAATGTAGGCCTGAAAATAAAGATAAAAATGATACTGGATTATGGAGAAAGGAGTAATTGGTCAAGGTGAACTTTGTTTTCTATATTATGGAAGTGTGATAAAACAAAATGAAGGATAAAAAGCTTAAGACTCACATTGGAGACAAAAACAATCCAAAAGCAAAGATATTCCCTGCAACAAGGAGCTAAGATGGTTAACGTTTTCCCTTGAGTCGTGATAAAGTATCAACAATAAGTTTGCAAACCCCATTTAAGAAAAAATAAAAAATTGTTGCAAAGACAATCACGTAAGCTGAGAAGTAAAGGGTATTATTTCGTTTTCCCTCTACAATCTATTTCATTTCACGGCCAGGAAAAATATGCCTCCAATATGATTGAGCAAACAGTGCTTTAATTTTAACAGGAAAAACACTTCATCAAGAGTTTAATCTAGAAGTAAGTTTTAGCTCAAATAGAGCTACTAAAATTGCTTTAGGCCTAAAAGTTTGACCCCATTTCGGACCAACCGTTTGCCCACTCTCAAAAAAATGTTAATACTTCTATCAGAAGTTAGTTTGGTAAAATACACCCAAAAAATTATTTCTTTATTGTACGAATCACTTATTGTATAAGTGATATGTGCAAGTTATACGCACACACACATTTTTTACTTATACTTTTGAAAGTACTTCTGCAAAAGCTAGCAGTAAATCGGGTCTAAATTTATAGGCTTAACCTCATATATGGAAAAAGAAATTAAGAGGTTGCTAAACAGTACACAGTACAAGCAATCAATAATATATGAATGTAACGGAAACTACAAGCAGACATGTTTTTCATGCCATTCACTAGCACGGGGATGATCAATCCGTTTGAAAGTTGAAACATCTGTTGGTGCAGCCGTGCAGTTAGTGATTAGAAATAGAATAGAAGGCAAGTTTAAATCAAAAGATGACTACTGGAGGCAGATATAGCCTATCAAACCCATACTTCTAGAGCCGAGGGTCTATCAGAAACAAACTCTCTACCCACAAAGGTAGGAGTAAGTTCTACGTACACCATCCTCCCTAGACCCCACCAATGGAAACTATATTGGGTATGTTGTTGTTGTAGTACAGATAAGGTAAAACCTACCCAAATCTCAGATTCTCCCTAACAGACTACTTCTTTTTGCGGTTTACCTTCATGTGAGCACAGGATAAACCCCACTCCACCATAATAGCCCGTAAGCCACACATGAAACATGAAAGGTAAACCGCACTAGCCAAGCCCTGTGCGACTAGCTTTGGCTGACTTCAAAGAAAACGAATTTTCTATCCCCNTCTTGAACTTCAACAACTTCCCCAATTCTTCTAGCAAAAAAATATGTTCACTTAGCTAGCTTAAATAATCTTCCACAAAGTAAAGATCATCCCTTTAATTTTTGCCAAAAAGAGTTGCAATGATTCTATATAAAATTCAGAATTATTTCTAAATCTTGTACAAAATAAAGAAACACTTTGCAGAAATCACCAAGACCAAATTTTTATGACAAAAAAAGTGTAGTATAGTAATAATTACACAGAAAAAAAATGAAGTCTTACCGGCGATTCCAGCTGCATCTTTACAGATTTCAATAACTTGAGACGAAGCCAAAGAAACCATCAAATTTTGACACCACAAAAATCAATCTTAAAATCTCCAACAAGAAAAAACTCAACTCTTCACCGCACCAAACTATACTTCCATTTCCACGATATTTGTCAATATTTTTTTAAAATATACTTTAATCTTTTCCGTTTTATATGAATTTGTGTAATTATAAATCATTTCATTAAGACATTGTTTGGTGCGAGGGATGAAACAAAATAATCCTGAGATGAAAAAATAGTCCGAGATAAAAAAAAATTGTGTCGTATTTGATAATCATTTGAAATAACTTATCCCATCATTTATAAATTAGTAATAGTGATGGGATAAATTTATCATATATATATATATAGTGGGATAACTAGATAGTTAATTCCAGAATAATTCTAGGATAACTTGTTCCCAATCAAATCGACAATCCTAAATTGTTATTCAATATAAAATGCATTATTTTTTTGGAACTATATAAAGAAAAAAAGTGAATCATATAAACTCCGAAATTCTTTTTTTAAAAAAACAAGAAGAAAATTTCCGATTACCTAATAAAGATAGAAAAAACAAGTTATTACTAATGACAATTTATTGATTATGTTTTTTTGGCCCTATAAAAAATGTACATTTTTCATAACTTATATTTTAAGCATTAAATATGTCATTTATAGGTCCCGTTGTCATTTACAAAGCCAGAGGGGCCAGATTGTGACATGTTTTTTTAATGGACAGCGCGTGTGATATTTGGCACACCGGTACCTTTATATTTATTCTAACTCTCACGGATATTATACTTGTGGTCCACCGAACTGCGAGTCATAATTTTTTCTTCATTGAGTTAGTTTTTAAAGTGTGAGTAAAGTTTAAAATCTAATTTGATATGATACTAGAATTAGATTCATTATTGAGTCTTGATGTTCGGGGACACCATTAGAGCCTTCTGAATATATATACTTTGTTCTTGAATGTTATGTTTTGGATTAAATAGTGAAATCTCAAATTTAAAAAAATTGGATTGGAGATATCTAATCGAGATGAGATTACTAAACACCTTATAATTAAAGCTACAATCTTACTTCTTTTGAATTAACTTTTGAGTAGAGTTAGGTTAGATCGAAGACCTAATTTAACTTTTATAATATTTAATTTTCTCAAATCTTGTCAAATCGACTGTAATTCACAAGCTGATGGTGGGTCATTTGTTTAGTAAAATAGTAGTATTTATTTTGCTATCTTACTAAATTTTCCACATTTTTTGAAGTATTAACAAAGCTTGCTTGTGTCTTATACTTAATTGCGACGAGTCATGATTTTGATATAATCTTTGTTGGATTGACAGAAATTACCTATGTAATTTAAGAGTGGGAAAGTCTTATAATGTTTGTCTGAAATAATAATATGAACGTCATGTTTCAACTAGATATATTTAATTTAAATTTTGAAAGAAAAAAAATTACACGCATTTTTAAATATTTATCAGATAGTTAAGCAAATCATATAAAACATGTTACCTCCGTTAAATTATACACATTGACCTTAATTGAAACCGACTTGAAATTTTACGACTTGTTGAGACTAATGTGTATAATTTAAAGAGATGACACATTTTAGTTAACTTGTCTACACAATACGTATTTGACAATACCAACACATTTTTAAAAAAACGAGGCAAACGTGTGTAATAGGAATAAGTTATTATGTGTTCAGATTCTCAAACAAAATATGTCATAGTTCGAATATCTAAATAAAATTTATTAGCTCAAAAAATTATCGATACTACCTAGTACCTACATATTTATCACTTAATCATGACCAAATTAAAATTATTTGGTTTTATTAATTAATATAATATAAAATACATGCAAGTTTGAAACATCCACATGAAGTAATACCAGAGGTGAATTTAAGTATAAAAAATGGATTATCGAAACTTGCGGTCATCCGACAAAACTTGATATATAATTTGTATAATTCTTAAAACATATCAAATATTAAATAAAGAAACCCATGATCACAAATGGCTGGATGATTCACTAGTTTTACTATTGGTTTTGATGGTGAGGTTGAGAGATTGATTCCGATAACGTCTTTTTAAAAATTAATTTAAAAACATCATTATTTATTGTTTTTTTAAACAAAATAATTTAAAAGCTTGAGAGCTCTTAACTTTTTTTTTGAAAAAATTTCATTTTCATTTTATAAAGAGTACTTTTTAAATTTCTTGAAATGCAAAATTGCATATTTTTTTTATAAATGGTTTCTTTTAATAATTTCTTTTCAATCAATAATTCCTATAATCAATACATTTAATTTTTCTTGCGATATAGTACTTGAGATATATCAAACTTTTAAGAAATTTTTCCTTTAATATATTTTTTTTCCGCAAATCATTATTGTTGAGGCCCTCAAATTTGGAAGCCTAAAGTAATTGCTTTTTTCTTAAAACCATGAGGGTAGTATTTTATCATGATGTCGAATCCTAAATTTTTATGAAGGGGTAGAGTCGCCTCAATAATGATGCACCAGCCCCCCGCCCCCCCCCCCCCGATAATGATGTATCAATCTTTCTGAAATCCTAAATTTGACTATGAGTTAGTAACTGACAAATCTCGAGAAAGTACCCTATTTCCAAAGGCATTTTCCACCAGACAGGGAGACATAAATAAACCAAAAAATAATTAAAGAACAATTTCTTAAGGCAGAGAACATGTTGATATTTTTAAATCGAAAGAGTGACAAATGATTAAGCTAAATTACTCTCTCTATTTACTTTTAGTTATCCACTATTTCAAATATAAATTTTTATTTTTATTTATCATTTATCATTTTTCACATGATATCAAGAAAAGACAATTATTAATTTTTTTTTTCATGTTTTCCTCTTAACATCAATTAAGGATCGATTAATAGGGAATTCAGAATAGTATGGTAAATTAGTCATGTCAATCTTAATAAGTATGTCAAATCCAAATATGACAAGTAAAAGTGAACGAAAAGAATAATTAATTAAGTATAATCATATTACTTGCTATATAAAGTTGTTTGAAACACAAGAATAAAACATGAATACGTAACATTAGTTAATACTAATAATTAAAAGGTCCTAAAAATCGTTATTAATAATCTAGTTGAAACATAAAAGTTAGGGAAATACATAACTACATTTTGTTGTCCACTTCAATAAACCCAAAAGTACTCCTCTCTTTTTGGTTCTAATCACATGATAATTATGTTCATTCAAATAATTAATCCCACTATATATAAAAAACTTCATGACATATAACAAACTCTTTTTCTTTTTTTTCATTATTACTCATCATCACCTAAATAATTTATGTACAATTAATTTTGCTTGGCCTACAAAACGTATGACTCCTAAATAGAAATTGCTTTCTTTGAAGAGGATGTGGCTTGACCAAAAAAAGCTAAGAAAAAAGAAAAGAGAGTAGTGAATGGTTGTTAAGATGGACGATGTAGAAACAAAGTTAGAGTGTGTTAGGTAACACAATGTTTCGAGGCTTTTGTGTTAGGTAAGGCTTGTGGCAAGAACAAGAGTCTACAAAATAAGACAAAGAAAGAAAAAAAAATTATATTACGTTGACGTATTGTGTGATTTGTCCAGAATAAAAAGATGTACATTTTGGGTTGACGTATATTATCACTTATCAAATACATTGGGTCATATGATAATTTTCCGTTTTGATCTCTCCGATCGAGATATCACTCGTTTCATCAGAGAGAGATAAATTGAATGATGAATGATGCAAATATAAAGTTACTAGGTGTTAGGTAACACAATATTTTTGAGGTTTGGTGTTAGGTAAGCCTTGTGGTGAGAACAAGGGGATGTTTGATTGGTGGGATAACTTTTGGGATAAATTGTAAAATTATTTTATTTTATATTAGATTATTAGTATTAATTTATCTCAGTAGAACCTTTTTACACTAAAATGCTATGATTATACTAGTTGCTCTTAGAGGTGAAGAAGTCCTATCATCCTCGCACAATATCAAAACCTTTATGGAATATATAGCGAGTAGGTGTGTTTAATTTAGGTAAAAATCGATCTAAAATAAAAAATCAAATCAATTTGATTAAAACATTTTATTTGAATTTGGTTTGGCTTTGTCAAAAAAAAAAAAAAAAAAAAACTCAAGAAATATTTGAACCAAATCGATAATTTATATATATGTTTTTTTTTTTAATAATTATATATACATAAAAATCCATATTTAAAACATCATACTCTAGTTGTTGGCTCTTCCAAATTTGATTTCATTTTCTCCCTTATCAATGAAGACTCAACTTGGAAGGAAAAAGTAAATATTGATATGTGTATGTTTGCTAATTATTTTTTATTTTTTACCCCATCTTGTCTTTTGATTTTATTTTCTTGTATAATCAACAATTAAACCGTTGAAAAATCAAAACAAATCTAATCAATATTCCAATCGATAAATATATTATAGTTCGTTTGATTTAATTTTAATAAACACTCTTAAATAGGAGAATTTTGAAAAAAAATAGAAATGCATTTTACTCGTGTGAGTAATTTTGTAAATTACTACCACCACACAACAAAATTAGTTACTTTGGAGTTTGGTCCCCCATATGAACAAACCAATGCATGAATGATGGTAGAAATTTGAGTGTATTTGAATGTTTATAGTACTAAATTAATTTACTTTACCATGGTTAAGTATATAAAGCTAAGTTAATATTTAAAACGTAGTAGTTTGAGATTACAAAATTTATTTAAATTACAGGGTTTTAAATCAGTAAGTATATATATTCATAGATTTTCTAAGATAAATATAAAATTGAGATTAAAGTTATTGAATTTGATCGAATTCATGATCTGTATTCTAACTACACACCTAATGTTAACTAATAACAAATGAGGTAAATATGCATATTAATTGATATTATAAGTGATTTAAAGAATATGCTAAGGATTCGTATCGTGTTTATGCAATTATTTGAGGATTATGAAAAAAATGCTTGGTTTATGAACTTAATTAACATTTTATTTGAATAATTATGTTTATGCAAATATATGAATAACTCATATCTTGTTATATATTTTAATGAATAAGAGTTATATATTTTCGTATTTTAGTTCTAAGAAAATATCTTTACTAGAAAATAGAAGAATTTCCCCAAAAATTATTATATAAGGGGATTATCGTCTCTATTCAGTATATATTTCCCCACCCTTAAAATATTAAGAAATTATTAAAATTAACTATATATTTTACGAATTTACTACTCCTAGTTGGTACTTACTCCCTCTATTCTATATTAGATGGACATTTTTTATTTTAATGATTGAGAAATTATTAATAAATTGATTAGTTTTACTATTTTTTCCTTTGTTCATATCAATGCATGTAAAATTAAGTTAGAAAAAATATACATAAGAGTATAGGAATAAGTGAATAACTATTATTGAGAATGACACACATTCAAAAGACCACATTTATTGTAGGGATAAAATGGGAAAAATTTAATTAATTCTATCTTAATTAATATGTGATCAATCTCTCTTTGTCCCGTATTAGTTGATCATTATACTAAAAACAGTTGTCTATATTAGTTGTCCACATTATTAAATCAAGAAAACATTACATTTTTTCTATATTACCCTTGTAATTAATTTTTTTGAAAGTGTTCACATTTGTTTGTAAAATTTTCAAAAAGTATTTTTAAGGGGTGGATTAATAAAATTGTCTTCTTATTTATGATTTCTTAAATATCATGCAAAATAGAAAATGATCAACTAATATAAAATAAAAAAAGTAATATAAAATATCTATTTTTAATAAGATGCACACCTAATATAGAACACGAGGAAATATAAAATTGAGTTTGAATAATTTTTTCTTGCTTGCTGACTACCTCTTCTATTGCCAGTCAAAAAATAACTTAATTCATTTCATTTCACACTTAAATTAATGGTACACATCATGACAAAAAAGAAAGCAGCTATCAAATGTCTGTACAATTATGGATTATTAAAATTCCCAGCAAAGAGTTTGATTATGACACTCACTATATAATTACTATATTAATTCAAACATTAACATATAGGGTTTGTTTGGTATGAAGGAAAATGTTTTCCTAGAAAATATTTTCCTGGAAAATAAGTTGATTTTTGACTTATTTTCTCATGTTTGGTTGGTGAGTAGAAAATATTTTTCGGAAAAGATTTTTAGTGTTTGATTTATGAA